>NC_092341.1:325193333-325521944 GCF_046630445.1 Rutidosis leptorrhynchoides
CGCCGCATGCCATTTGGTTTATGCAATGCACTCGGAACCTTTCAAAGGTGCATGATGGCAATTTTTGATGATATGGTAGAGGATTGTATGGAAGTCTTCATGGATGACTTTTCCGTGTTTGGAGACTCCTTTGAATCGTGTCTTTTTAACCTTGAACGTATGCTTATCCGATGTGAGAAAGCAAATTTGGTCCTGAATTGGGAAAAATGCCACTTCATGGTGAAGGAGGGCATTGTACTTGGTCACAAGATATCTCGTGCGGGAATAGAGGTAGATAAAGCTAAAATTGAAGTTATCTCTAAGCTACCTATACCGACGAATGTCAAGGCAATTAGAAGCTTTCTTGGTCACGCGGGATTTGATAGGCGATTTATCAAAGATTTCTCTAAAATTGCCCGTCCAATGACCAAACTTCTTGAAAAGGATGCTCCATTTGACTTCGATTCCAATTGTGAGAATGCATTCTCCATTCTAAAGTCAAAACTCACACAAGCTCCCATTATCGTGTCTCCGGATTGGAATATGCCTTTTGAGTTAATGTGTGATGCGAGCGACTATGCCTTAGGCGCTGTCTTAGGACAACAACCCGATAATCATTTTCGTCCAATTTATTATGCGAGCAAAACACTAACGGGAGCTCAAATTAACTACACCACCACGGAAAAGGAGCTCCTAGCGGTTGTTTATGCGTTTGATAAATTTCGATCATATTTGGTGTTGTCCAAGACCATTTTTACACGGACCATTCAGCCCTTAGGTACTTATTCTCGAAACTAGATGCAAAGCATCGTCTCATACGTTGGGTTCTTCTACTTCAAGAGTTTGACATTGAGATACGTGATAAGAAAGGAGCCGAGAATCTAGCCGCCGACCATTTATCCCGACTTGAAAGCCCGAATTAGAAAAATTTGATGATACAATCATCAAGGACACATTTCTTGATGAATCTCTAATGAGGGTTGACAAGAAATCTGAAATCCCATGGTTTGCCCATTTTTCAAACTATCTTGCTTCAGGCATTCTTCAAAAAGGACTTTCTTATCAACAAAAGAAGAAATTCTTTGCGGATTTGAAATCCTATTTCTGGGAACACCCAGACCTATTTTGTGTTGGTGCGGATCAAATGATTCACCGTTGTGTGTACGGAAAAGAGGCTCAACAAATTCTTGAGCATTGCCATCAAGGGCCCACCGGCGGTCATTTCGGACCAAACCATACCGCAAGAAAAATCCTTGACTCGGGCTTTTATTGGCCCACGATCTTTAAAGATGCCCATAATTTAGTTAGGACTTGTAATGCATGCCAACGAACGGGTAACATTACGAAAAAGGATGAGATGCCTCAAACCGGCATCCAAGTTTGTGAAATCTTTGATATTTGGGGAATCGATTTCATGGGACCATTTCCATGTTCCCATAAGTACCAATACATCCTAGTAGCCGTTGACTATGTATCCAAGTGGGCTGAAGCGAAAGCTTTACCTACGAATGATGCTAGGGTGGTGGTGAACTTCTTGAAAAATCTCTTCTCACGCTTTGGAATCCCAAAGGTGCTCATATCCGATCGAGGAACTCATTTTGCCAACAACCTTCTTGAAAAGGTGTTGAAGAAGTATGGCATAACTCATTGTTTCTCTACTCCGTACCACCCGCAAACGAGTGGTCAAGTGGAGAACACAAATCGTGCTTTGAAACGCATACTTGAGAAGACGGTTGATAACAACCGTAAGATTTGGCAACGCAAGTTAGATGACGCATTGTGGGCCTTTAGGACTGCTTTTAAAACACCAATCGGTACCACACTATTTAGACTTGTATACGGTAAAGCATGCCATCTTCCGGTTGAAGTGGAACATAGAGCGTACTGGGCATTGAAGCTTTGTAATTTAGACATGGAAAAGGCTGGTGAAAACCGATTCATGCAAATGCATGAATTGGAAGAGTTAAGGTTAGAAGCATACGAGAATTTGAGCTCGTATAAGGAGAAAACGAAAAGATGGCATGATGCTCGATTGAAGGAAGTAAAAGAGTTTAAAACCGGTGATAAAGTTTTGGTTTTTAACTCACGGTATAAATTTTCTCCCGGAAAGTTGAAGTCCCGATGGACGGGACCTTATTCAGTGAAACAAGCATTCCCGTCGGGGTACGTTGAGTTGTTTGGAAATGGAAATACATTTAAGGTGAATGGTCATCGCTTGAAACTCTATTTCGATGGAGTGGACACCACGGTTCGAGATGACATCACCCTATTCCCCAAGGCTAGTTAGCTTGGGACGGAGTCGCGTGAACGACTCGTTAAACTTCACAACATGTATATAGTCCCACTCGTGTACATATTTTAATAAATTTGAGTGTTTTTGAGTGATTTCTAAGTTATTATACGAACCAAGTTGTTTAGGAACCTTCCGAAATGTTTAAAACGCGAAAAAACGTCAAAAGCTGGTGCAACAGGGCCAGATGCGCCGCATCTATGATGGATGCGCCGCATCTGCAGGCAAGAAAAATCCCAAGAGTTTTGAATGCGCCGAGAATGGGTCATGTGCCGCATTTGGACCATCTGATGCACCGCATCTGCTTCAGATGCGCCGCATCTGCTGCAGATGCGCCGCATCTGTGTCTGTATGTTGGATTCTGCCCTATTTTTTGGCACAAATACGGGAGTTTATCATTTTTTCTCATTTTTTCACCAACTACTCCGAATCCCATCTCATTCTCTCTCAAAATTTCAATCTCTAATTGTGACGACCCGAAAATTTCCGACCAAATTTAAACTTAACCTTTATATGTTTCCGACACGATAAGCAGAATTTGTAATGTTGAATCTCAAAAAGTTTGGAACTACATTCATGTAATCAATTATCCTTTGACCGTGTTTGACGATTCACGAACAATTATGTGTATATAGATATGTATATATAATATATAATATTAACTGAAAACATTAACAAAGTATTAGATATATGATACTTTACATGAACGTATTTGTTTCGATATATTTATTGACAGAATTAAAAGATATTATCAAATGATTGAATTATCAGATACATTATGATATGATTACGGGCCTATGTTATGAGGTCCACTGTGATTTAAGAAATCTATTCTTTTTGACCACTCATTACTTAACTAGTATGATAAAATAACGATATTTATATTTTATTTTATCAAATATATATAACGATTTAAATTAATATTATATATATTTATACGCGTATTATACGTACATAGTTTTATACTTTTACTATACTTTAACTTACCTTTACTTTACTTTTACTTTACTTTAACTTTAATAATTCATACTTTAATAATTCACTTTAATAATTCACTTTAATAATTCATACTTTAATAATTCACTTTAATAATTCATACTTTAATAATTCACTTTAATAATTCATACTTTAATAATTTACTTTAATAATTCATATTTTAATAATGCACTTTAATAATTCATACTTTAATAATTCACTTTAACAATTCATACTTTAATAATTCACTTTAATAATTCAAAAATCTATTATAAATAGAATTCAATAGGTTTTATTATTTCATAGAAACTTGAAAATATATTTCTCTAAACTCTCTCAATCGAATTACACATATATATTTTCTTTGTATTATTTCAAGATATTATTAGTATACATAAAATACTACGACGGAGTTATATTCAGACGATTTTAAAATAAGTTTTCAAACGGGATAGAGCTAAGGAAATTATGGGTTATAGCTATGGAGGTTATGGGTATTGATCGAGGGTATTGCTCGTGAGGTCAACCTAACGTTTATCATTTTCGTTTCGTCTACGTACTTTCCTGCAATATTGAATCTCAATATTGATACGTGAGCACTCATAACTTAACTTTTATATTTCAATAGTGTATCCCTGACTAGTGCTCGAGTATATAGGATTATGCATGCTTGTACATTCGATATTGTCCTTAGATAGGTTTGTTGAATCCTGAATTAGATACATATGCTACTGAGATAGGGTATATGATATGCATGTCATTGGAAAGCTAGCGAAAAATTAAGAACTTTTCATTTAGATATCGAATGGTTTCGATGAACGGATTAGAAGTTATAGTCAACTGAATTTTAGTATTATTGTTAAAATGATTATTATTACTATCGTCGTTATTATTTTAATAGAAATATCATTGTTATTATAAAATATCATTATTACTATTATGTTAGTATTATCATTTTATCATAATAACATTTTTAGTAAATATAAATATTGTTATTTTTTATAGAATAATAATAATTATTATTACAAAATAATACAACTTTTACTTATTATTATTATGATCAATATTATTTTATCAAATAAATAGGGGATACAAAGATATTTTTCACCACGCGTAATATAATTACATTAATAATACTTACCACTATAGTTTTACGATATTAAGTGAACTTTATAAATTTTACTACTTAAGATATATAAAAGTATATTTTATCATATATAAACGTTAATATAAATTTTTATTAATAAATGACTTTTATTATTATAAAAGCTAATAAATATATTTAAATATATAAAATGACTATAGTTAAGTTATATAATAAACACGTATAAATTTTAGAAGTCATTTTGGGTTAAGTTGACTTTTGTTAACTTTTGCATATTAGTCTCGAGCATTAGGATTGTGGTACACTATGACTTGACCAAAAATTGTTAGACAAATATTGACCAACATATAAATATATATAATTAATATAGGTTCGTGAATCCGAGGCCAACCTTGCACTTGTTAAATGACGTTATATGTATTTTTACTACGAAATACAGTATGGTGAGTTTCATTACTCCCTTTTTATATATATTTTTGGGCTGAGAATACATGCGCTGTTTTATAAATGTTTTACAAAATAGGCACAAGTACTAAAACTAATTCTATGTGGGTTTAAACCAGAAATATACCCTTAGCTTGGTAACATTAAACTACTTGTCTATGTACGGTAGGCGCGAATCCTAAAGATAGATCTATTGGGCCAGACAAACCCCATCCTGACTATGGGATGCTTTAGTACTTCGAGGTTATTTTAAACACACCTGATCTGGTGTACTTCAGAGGGTAAAACATGAACGTTAAGGCTTGTTACTGGGTGCCTACAACTTATAGAATACTTTTATACACTCGCGAGTGTACGGATATTTATAGAAACTGAAATCTTGTGGTCTATTACTATTACGGAAATGATTGATTATGATAAACTAATGAACTCACCAACCTTTTGGTTGACACTTTAAAACATGTTTATTCTCAGGTATTAAAGAAATCTTCCGCTGTGCATTAGCTCATTTTAAGGATATTACTTGGAGTCATTCATGACATACTTTGAAAGACGTTGCATTCGAGTCGTTGAGTTCATCAAGATTAATATTAAGTCAATTATAGTTGGATGTAATATGAAATGGTATGCATGCCGTCAATTTTTGATGTAAAGAAAGTTTGTCTTTTAAAAACGAATGCAATGTTTGTAAAACGTATCATATAGAGGTCAAATACCTCGCGATGTAATCAACTATTGTGAATCGTTTATAATGTATATGAACGGATCCTTTCAGTTGGTATCAGAGCGGTGGTCTTAGCGAACCAGGTCTTGCATTAGTGTGTCTAACTGATAGTTGTTAAGATGCATCAGTGAGTATGGACTTCGACCGTGTCTGCATGTCAAAAGTTTTGCTTATCATTTTTAGTCTGAAATCATCTACTTACCACCCTTAGGAAATTACCTGCTTATCACTCTTAAGTCTAGACGCGTTTTCCTACATTTATTGCATAATAGTGTATAGACAAATTCTTATCTTAGCATATCTGTTACTGTGAACTTTGACTGACATCTTTCAAAGATTCCTCCGTAATTTATGGGATTTTGGTATTATATATACATATGTAAATTATGTATTGAAGAATACCAAATCTAAATTCTACAATCTATTTCATACCAAAAAAAAAAAAAATTCTTTCCCTGATCATACAAGATGGATCCCTCAACCAGTTCGAGTTCCTCGGATTCCGACAGCTATGCCGATATGGATTTCCACATGAGCTCCGAAAGCAGCGTGACCGGAATGGATCAACCAATTAGCCATCATCTATTCTGGATGAATTGGGGATGAGTTCGTAATCTACTTAACCATTGGAGACAAGAAGAAGGTGATCCCTTTCATCCATCACATTGCCCTCTTGGCAATGAACCTGAAGCACTTACTGGCGAACCTGTCCGAAACACCATTTTCTCTCTCATTTCCAGAGTATCTCGTCATGATTATATACTACACCAAATTCTAGATCTTATTTATCCGCTCGTCCGAACCGACAATCACCCCGGTGTAATAGAAGAAGTCAACGAGCTTGTCGCTCGGGTAGTGGCTTTGGAGAATATGGTACAAAGGTTACAAACACCAGCAGCAGCACCAGCAGCATAACCAGTACCACCATCAACAACATCAACAGTACCATTACCACCACCAACAACAACCGCATCGCAAACCTCAACTTCACAATCTGTCCCACGAGCATCGACGTCATACGCCATGTAGATACCAAGGAATACCACAACGATTAAGTATTGATTCATAACTTCATTGGGGAAACATTCTACGGCGATTATGTAATTTCTAAAGTTTAGAAATTATCTATCCTAGCCTTAACCATAAATCAAATGAGTTTAATTTAATATTAACTCATTAAATCTATATTACATCTGAAGAAATATACACATATATATTTCCATAAAGACTGTAATAAAATTCTTTTGTACAAAATATTAATTGTGAATTTTTTTTTAACGGGTAGGTAATACCCGAGAGATATATAAATTCACAATTAATATGTTACATTCTTCGAATTTGATTCAGCAAGTCATCCATTATACTCCCTACTTTCACAACAATATACATTCTTTTATAGAAACCAAAACAACCATACTCATTCAAAATCTAATTACATATTCTGATTTTAAAATCTCAGAATTCGATTCAAGATATAACCGAAATCATCACTCTTAGATTCCTACATCTTTCAAAACTATACTTTGACTTCAAAACTGTCCTAGAACCTCATTTCTATTCATTGAACTCACAAAAAATATTTGTATCATTCAAAATCTTAGAACATCATATGTATATTAACAATTACAATACGTGTTCAAACACTTCAAAATTCCTAAAGACATGCGAGATGATGATCCAACCACATATTACCCACTGTCATGCATCTGAAAAGCTCTCGAAACAAAAGTTATAGTTTAACACGTATCCGTGTCAGATCCTTTGATATTTATTACCAAATATAATTTTTCAATCTCTTTCCAAAATAGACAGTTTTGTCATAGCTCCAGCAAATCACCTTCATTTGTTTATATGAATAAACCTTATTATAATAATTACCCCTTCATCATTGTTACCGGGGAACCTTTCATATCTCGCCACATTAGCAGTAAACTTATCAGCAACTTCATTAACCTTCGACTTAAGCCTCTCCAAAAAGCCACTATACTTATTCATTAAAACCCCATCATGTACTCACCTACATCATGTAACAATAATTGTCACACCAACTACTGGGAATTAGCAATCAGTATTTTGAATTTCGCGACAATTTTACGTCAAAAGTTATACATATAACGTCTATCTCCTAGACTTACATACTTCGAATGTGAATTTTCTGAAAAACATCCCAAACTATGAACTAGTTCTCCGAAATTGGAAAAATGTTGATGAAGCAGCAAAAACTGTAAACGACTTTAACAGTCAAAAGTTTGATGATAAAGAATAGTATGGTGGTAAAGCTGAGAAAAAGAGAAGGTTTGAAACTAGAAAATGGATTGAGCAGACCATGAAAGAGGTTGTGGACAAATCACAAAGACTAAACCTGCCTTCAAAGGATCCAAATGATTCAGTGTCTACTGAAATCATTAGCAAACACCTTACTTCTTATTTTAAACCTTCACAGACAAATCTTCTTCATCATCCATATTATCATATCTTTTATTATAATATCTTCGATATTCCTGAAGATATTTTCACAACTATTCTTATCCGAAATCTTTTATCTCTTCGCAATATCTGCGTTACAACATAAAAAGAAACTTTGTTAGTTTCTAAATTCTAAAAAAAAAAATTTGAATTTAAAATAGGAATGTTTTTGAAGTAGTGTTGGGAATTGAAGCATGAGTTAGTATAATATAATGACACTTGATCAACGTGATTATATTACAGTAAGTCATGCTGAGTTTCTAATGGAACGTGATGATTTACAGAACATACCGTCATCATGTACTGTTTACACGACTCTTACATTCTACCCAATTTCCAAACATATTAAGAAAATATCATCTTGATAGCTCTATATTTTCAGATATTCTGATAATTTGCCAAATCAAGATCGTGCCATTACGATTTTCTTCTTGGAACATTAACTATGTTCATCCAAAAATTCATATCTATGAATTCTGGACCATTATCCGCTTGACTTAAGGTCGGGAAGAGAAAATGAAAGCATGAAGCTCCGAAATATAATGGAGAATATAAAGCCCGATAACAATCCCGAAATTACAAACCGTGTATATCAATGCGTATAGCAATATAAAGACACGGGAGAATAAAAAAACACAATAACCCCAAGGTAATGGTAGAAGAAAATAACTTCCTCCGGTGGTAGATGAAAAAGAAGAATGACAGATATGAAAGTTAAGAGTATATCAAGAATCAATACTGGATGAAGCATATTAATGAATGCTTTAAAGTATGAATTGGGGAGAAAGACTAGAAGGTGTGAGCTGTGGAAATAAAGAAACGAAGGGGGTGGAATTATAGTAAAATATCAGACAGAGAAATCGAGACAGATTATCACATTTAATCAAAGAAGATCCTGATTTCCTTAATCGCCGAAGAACCAAATCTTATTGTAAAGATTTTCTTTAAATCCCATGAATTCCGGAAATCAATCATAACTACGTCAACGGTTAAAATGAATATACGTTTACTCATTTCACTCTCTTGCGATAGCTTCACTTATACTCTTCGCGTAATCAAATTGTTTTATCTATATTACTCAATGATGATAAAACTCTATTTATCAACTCATATTCGTCATGAAAACATTTTTATAGTTATCCATGACGACCTCGATCAAATTTCGGGACGAAATTTCTTTAACGGGTAGGTATTGTGACGACCCGAAAATTTCCGACCAAATTTAAACTTAGCCTTTATATGTTTCCGACACGATAAGCAGAATTTGTAATGTTGAATCTCAAAAAGTTTGGAACTACATTCATGTAATCAATTATCCTTTGACCGTGTTTGACGATTCACGAACAATTATGTGTATATAGATATGTATATATAATATATAATATTAACTAAAAACATTAACAAAGTATTAGATATATGATACTTTACATGAACGTATTTGTTTCGATATATTTATTGACAGAATTAAAAGATATTATCAAATGATTGAATTATCAGATACATTATGATATGATTACGGGCCTATGTTATGAGGTCCACTGTGATTTAAGAAATCTATTCTTTTTGACGACTCATTACTTAACTAGTATGATAAAATAACGATATTTATATTTTATTTTATCAAATATATATAACGATTTAAATTAATATTATATATATTTATACGCGTATTATACGTACATAGTTTTATACTTTTACTATACTTTAACTTACCTTTACTTTACTTTTACTTTACTTTAACTTTAATAATTCATACTTTAATAATTCACTTTAATAATTCACTTTAATAATTCATACTTTAATAATTCACTTTAATAATTCATACTTTAATAATTCACTTTAATAATTCATACTTTAATAATTCACTTTAATAATTCATATTTTAATAATGCACTTTAATAATTCATACTTTAATAATTCACTTTAATAATTCATACTTTAATAATTCACTTTAATAATTCACTTTAATAATTCAAAAATCTATTATAAATAGAATTCAATAGGTTTTATTATTTCATAGAAACTTGAAAATATATTTCTCTAAACTCTCTCAATCGAATTACACATATATATTTTCTTTGTATTATTTCAAGATATTATTAGTATACATAAAATACTACGACGGAGTTATATTCAGACGATTTTAAAATAAGTTTTCAAACGGGATAGAGCTAAGGAAATTATGGGTTATAGCTATGGAGGTTATGGGTATTGATCGAGGGTATTGCTCGTGAGGTCAACCTAACGTTTATCATTTTCGTTTCGTCTACGTACTTTCCTGCAATATTGAATCTCAATATTGATACGTGAGCACTCATAACTTAACTTTTATATTTCAATAGTGTATCCCTGACTAGTGCTCGAGTATATAGGATTATGCATGCTTGTACATTCGATATTGTCCTTAGATAGGTTTGTTGAATCCTGAATTATATACATATTCTACTGAGATAGGGTATATGATATGCATGTCATTGGAAAGCTAGTGAAAAATTAAGAACTTTTCATTTAGATATCGAATGGTTTCGATGAACGGATTAGAAGTTATAGTCAACTGAATTTTAGTATTATTGTTAAAATGATTATTATTACTATCGTCGTTATTATTTTAATAGAAATATCATTGTTATTATAAAATATCATTATTACTATTATGTTAGTATTATCATTTTATCATAATAACATTTTTAGTAAATATAAATATTGTTATTTTTTATAGAATAATAATAATTATTATTACAAAATAATACAACTTTTACTTATTATTATTATGATCAATATTATTTTATCAAATAAATAGGGGATACAAAGATATTTTTCACCACGCGTAATATAATTACATTAATAATACTTACCACTATAGTTTTACGATATTAAGTGAACTTTATAAATTTTACTACTTAAGATATATAAAAGTATATTTTATCATATATAAACGTTAATATAAATTTTTATTAATAAATGACTTTTATTATTATAAAAGCTAATAAATATATTTAAATATATAAAATGACTATAGTTAAGTTATATAATAAACACGTATAAATTTTAGAAGTCATTTTGGGTTAAGTTGACTTTTGTTAACTTTTGCATATTAGTCTCGAGCATTAGGATTGTGGTACACTATGACTTGACCAAAAATTGTTAGACAAATATTGACCAACATATAAATATATATAATTAATATAGGTTCGTGAATCCGAGGCCAACCTTGCACTTGTTAAATGACGTTATATGTATTTTTACTACGAAATACAGTATGGTGAGTTTCATTACTCCCTTTTTATATATATTTTTGGGCTGAGAATACATGCGCTGTTTTATAAATGTTTTACGAAATAGGCACAAGTACTAAAACTAATTCTATGTGGGTTTAAACCAGAAATATACCCTTAGCTTGGTAACATTAAACTACTTGTCTATGTACGGTAGGCGCGAATCCTAAAGATAGATCTATTGGGCCTGACAAACCCCATCCTGACTATGGGATGCTTTAGTACTTCGAGGTTATTTTAAACACACCTGATCTGGTGTACTTCAGAGGGTAAAACATGAACGTTAAGGCTTGTTACCGGGTGCCTACAACTTATAGAATACTTTTATACACTCACGAGTGTACGGATATTTATAGAAACTGAAATCTTGTGGTCTATTACTATTACGGAAATGATTGATTATGATAAACTAATGAACTCACCAACCTTTTGGTTGACACTTTAAAGCATGTTTATTCTCAGGTATTAAAGAAATCTTCCGCTGTGCATTAGCTCATTTTAAGGATATTACTTGGAGTCATTCATGACATACTTTGAAAGACGTTGCATTAAAAGTCGTTGAGTTCATCAAGATTAATATTAAGTCAATTATAGTTGGATGTAATATGAAATGGTATGCATGCCGTCAATTTTTGATGTAAAGAAAGTTTGTCTTTTAAAAACGAATGCAATGTTTGTAAAACGTATCATATAGAGGTCAAATACCTCGCGATGTAATCAACTATTGTGAATCGTTTATAATGTATATGAACGGATCCTTTCACTAATCACTAATTGAACCGATTAATCCCATATTTGAGCATTAAATCCGAATATCAACATGAGAAAGGTAAGATTAATCCTAAACACTTCATGATTCTTGTGTTCTTCAATCTAAAAATCGGATTTAGCTTGTTCTTAGTGTGAGGATGTTTGAATGTTCATGTTTTGGTCATTATATGCTTAAATTGTTGCTACTAATCCTTATTCATGCTCTAATTTCATGATTATTTGCTAAAATCTTTACTTTGGAAATTAGGGTTCTTCATGAATTTAGGGGTTTCGGAATGTTGGCCATTAATTTATTCAATTGAGATATTTTGAAGTTTGATTACTAGTATACATTAACAAAATCGCATGAACCTTTGTTGAATTACACGATTACACAAATTATTGAATTTTAGGGTTCTTGAATTAGGGATTTTGACTTTTGTTAACTAGTAAGTGTTCTAAGTTAAAGTTATGCAAATCATTACTTATGCTAAACACATGTGAACCTTAACTTGGTGTTATTTCGATTTGAAAGTAATTATTATATAAGTTAAGGATTATATGCTTAAGCATTTTGATGAAGTTGTTGACTTGAGATGAATTTAATGTTCTAAATGTATGAAAACCATTGATTGCATATGTTTAACATGCTTTTTGATGAATGCCTATGGTTCCATATGTTATGACATTGCAAGTGTTTGGTGAAATGAAGCATGCTATGTATGATTATATTTGTAAAGTGATTTGAATCAATTGGCATACTAGTACATGTTTGTTAAGAGTGAAAATAGTTCATACCATGTTAAGATATTGGTTAACATAAACATTTAGATTTAATTGGAACTTAACATATCTACATGGTTTTCGCTAAGTGCAATATGAAAGATGTTTTGAATTTCTTTAACGCTAATCAACTTGGTTTGTTATTTTGTTTGTTTGGTTTTGTTGTGTTTTTGTAGACTAGAGCATCATCATCAAACCCAAAATCAAAGAAGCAAAAAGCCCCGGCAATTGTAGATGAGGATACAAGTGAAGAAGAACATGCTGCTGAAGAGGAAGAAATGGATATTGACAACTGGCAGTTAAATGTCAGTGGATTAACCACTCCGGATCCATGGATCAATGCAGTTTTGAGGCATCTGGAATACCATGAACGGATGAAGGCACTTCTACACAAAGACATATATCCGGGGAAATATATCGATTGGACACCATTAGAAGAAGCCGGCGAATATCAAAATTTTCGCAACCTTTTCCGAGTAACGTATCAAGGCCATCGAATATATGCATGGGAAAACCTTTTCAGAATGCAAGAAAGAGTTTACCCACTTTTAGTCAAAGAATTCTTTGGTTCACTTAGGGTTGATTACACCTTACCAACATCCGGTACCTTTATGAGATTTCGTCTTGGAGGACAAGACCGAACATTAACACTGCTACAATTTGTGAAGGTGTTGGATATTTATGAAGGGTTGCCACATCAACTGATGCAAAATTACTTTAATCAATGCATATACTATGTTTTTTCTTTTAATCGTTCAGCAGCATGGGTGGACATGAGCAATAGCGCATATAGTGCAAGCAAGCAGACTTGTAGCAAGCTACGTTCCTACGAGCATCGATGCGTCCAAAGATTCATTTCAAGTACCATAAACTGTCAAAAAGACTTTTAGCAAAAAAGTTACCAACTTGGATATCTGGTATATTCACGCGATAATAGATCACTCCCATGTTCATATTCCACGAATGATTCTCACTTTCCTTCTCGAAGAAAGAAAAAAGATTACACCAATCATGGGCGGCCATTTTGTAACCAGGATTGCCGAACATTTTTGTATCAATACAAGCGGGTTAGAGGAGAAACATATGATTGCATTTGATAGAGTAAGCTATACAAGGGCTAACATTTTGACTAGGGGGCCGAATGGCCTTCTAACTAGGTATGAGGATCCCGTGAACAGGCAACCATAACAACCCCAACAGCAACCAGATCCACAGCCGAATGTTGGAAGTAGTTCGGGTCCGGGAAATGATTGGGAGGCTTACATGGCGCGCCAGTTTTCAGATATGCGACTCCATAGTGATCGAAACACCCAAAAGGTAATTGATCACTACGATGCAGGTAACAGGGAGATGCAACATTACATTGATGTAGGAAATGACCGAACATGGTACACTCAAGCGGGGCAGCAAAATTAGCTTAATTGGATACATGAACAGACAGTGTCATATGCTGCAGATCCCGCTAACTATACCCCCTCTCCTTGGCCTGCATACGAACCTTGGGTTCGAATGGGTGATCCATATCCTGCGCCTTATCCTCCTCCTCCTAACCCGCCTACTGAAGAAACTGCTGTCGTCCCTGCTCAAGGAACTTATCAGGGGTACAACCCCTCAATATTTCAGGACGACGACGCGGGAAACCAAAGCAAAGGTGGAGCTGGCCCAAGCAACTCATTTTGGGGATTTTTCTGAAGATGACGTGATTTTTCTTGATGTGTGACAGGTTTGGTTGATGTTGGTTTGTTTCAAAAACAATTTCTTTTCAAGTTTGGTAACTAGATAATATTTTGGATAATTGTAATTTGAATAATTTAGATAATTAAAAGTGGGGTTTTTAGTACATGGAGTACACCCCCATTTATTTGTGTGAATCGTATGGTTCCTTTGTTTGAATTGCTACAGGTGAGCATTGTGCTATATGCTGCATTTTTACAAAGACTGGCAGTAAGTTCAGCACATTCTTGATTGGTGATTGTTTTGTGGTTGCAAGAAGCGGATGATGTTCTTATGCTGGCATTCAGTTCAGTGCCATCATCCCGTGAACTTCGATTTTAAACCTTGAAAGTAATAAACTCTCTTACACTCTTTAACCCTCTTGAATTTAAATTTTTCTGATTTCATGTAACGAGGGCGATACATGAACTCAAGTGTGGGGAGGAAGTTATAAATTATTTCGGGTTTTTGATTTTGGCTAAAAAGGCTTAAAATGGTGAAAATTTTTAAACTTTTATCTTCATAAATTCAAATTTTGTTTAAAATTTGTAGATTTTAAAACTAGGTGTATACACCGAAATTATTATCACAAAACAAATTAAGAAACAACCAAATGATTGAGTTTATTCTTTTTAAAAAAAATCATAAAACTAGTAGTCATATAAAAGATATAATCATCATGCTATACCACATTCTGGATGAAATGAAAATCATCAAGTAATTTGTTATTCTAACAATCTAATCCAATGCTCATTTATGTAATGATTGTGAAGGAAGTCAAGTCTTCCAATATGACACACTTGCTAACTTATGTTAGAAGTCGTAGTCCAGAACAGCTGTAGGTTGATGAAAAATCTTGAAAAGTCATCTCTATCATCGGCTGGAAATCCACCTCACCTCAGCATCAAACAGGGTTTTTGGTGGTCACACTTATCCTAACCATGAGATGGATCTGTCTCGTACAATGGGGGGGCACATTGCAAATTAGCTTTTAAGACTAATGAATCTAATCCTCAGATGGATGATCTCCGTAAAGATCAACCACATCTGTGTTGACTGCGGCCAACATACATATGCCATAACAAATTGAGGTGTGCAAACTCATGGTTCACCGATGATATTTGGACACGATATAGTTTCTTCTAAAACTTATGCTATTTTATGAACTATATTGCATAAAACCATTTTTTAGGACATCCGGTTTCAAGTTCCATGATACTTCAATCATGGGGGCGAGTAGCTTGTTAAGCGCCGACTGAGGCTTCGGTTTTCAGTTACCCTCAACCGGACTTTGAGGTTAAAACCAGAAAACTTGTTAGTGTAAAAACTAACATGTCTAATTTTCAAAATATAAAAGGTTTTTCACAAAGGTCCCAATTTCCCTAAGGATCCAAATTTTTAAGAAATGTGGACTTTAAAACCCACCTTTCGACTTTGGCGTGATTTCATTTCGTGTGTGTACTCAAAGTGCGTGTATTACATTGTGAAATAAATAATCGTGTGTGTACTCAAAGTATGTGTATTACATTGTGAAATAAATAAAAGTGTGAGTGTGTATATATTGTGACCCAAGTGTGATTTCCATATAGTGTGAGTTATTGTGTTACTAAATAACTTGTGTATCTTGTGTACTATATCAAGTGAGTGATTCCCATTTTTATGTTCTCAATTAAATAAGTGTGTTTACTATAGTAAATTTCGATTTCTTGTAAGTCTTGCTTGAGGACAAGCAAGGTTTAAGTGTGGGGATTTTGATAACGCCAAAATTATACATGTTTATTGTCGTTATTTCGATCCAATGTTGTTCCATTTGTATGTAATTGTTGTACGTATGTATTGTAATTCATGTATATTTGTAAAAAGTCCATTGTGAATGAATAAATGAAGACCAACAGCGAAAACAGAGTTAAAACGAAGATCGAATGCGTAAAACATTCCGAAACAACTGAAACAGGTCCAAATGCGGCGCATCTCTCTTAGATGCGGTGCATCTATGCACCAAATAACTCCCGACAGTTTCAGATGCGGAGCATGAAGACTTCTGGGCCAAAATAGCAACAGATGCGGCGCATCTGAGATGGATGCGGCGCATCCAAGCCAGATGCGGCGCATCTGTCCTAGATGCGGCGCATCTGACCCCCTGCCGATAGTCCTGAGTGCAGAATCGAGCTGGAATCTACTAAACGTAAAGAGATGCGGCGCATCCCAAAGAGATGCGGCGCATCTGGTCACTTTCTGGCCAAGATACCTAACTTTTGAGGCTATTTAATGAAGCCTTTGGTTACTTACTTAAGGGACCTTCACTACTACGTTCTCCCTGAGTTCTAAGACGATTTTCAAGGTCCAAGGAAGGCTGCAAGTCAATCTCCACTCTTTCAACATCAAGATTAAGCTAGGATCGTTTATCACAATTGGTACTATTGTTCTATATCTTTTTAACATGAATTCAACTTGTATTTACTGTTTCATTAGTTCTACTATGATTATGTTAGGCTAAAAGCCTTGTGTGTTTGCTTCAATGTAAGATTTATGGCTTGGGATTGTTCTATACTTTGATGTTATGCTAGTTATACATATGTTTGATTGATTTAATTATCTAGTTCAACCGTAAGAACCATTGTTATGCTTGTTTAGATCATTACTTCAATTATATAGATTGCAAACCTATTAATGTGAGTTAACTAGGAAAACAATCTATACTTCAATACATCTAGTAATCTAGACGACTAGATACATACACTTAAGTGATTTTGTTATGTGTTTATTTCGGTAATTGAATAAGTTCTA
The DNA here is from genome assembly GCF_046630445.1 of Rutidosis leptorrhynchoides. Lineage (NCBI taxonomy): Eukaryota > Viridiplantae > Streptophyta > Magnoliopsida > Asterales > Asteraceae > Rutidosis > Rutidosis leptorrhynchoides. The sequence goes on from NC_092341.1 coordinate 325,210,625, forward strand.
AAGCAACATAGTTATGAAGTTACCTCAAGTGATTGTTGTAATTTAGGTTTCACGTAAGTTTAACCGGGTTGAATCTAGTTAGTTAATCAATCTAAATCACCATGTTCTTTCAAAAGATCCATAGTTGTAATCATCCTTGTATCCTAGTTCAATTATGTAAGTTATGACTTGATTTATGTGAATTTATCAAAGACTATAGCTTATACTTCAACACCTAGTGATCTAGCCACCTATATGTAAGTATAGGATGTTAATTGAACGATATTTAGGATATACAATCATGTAGTTTACTTAGAGTGATCTTAGTAAACTAGGTTTTATGTGAATTCAACCACGAAAGAATCCTGTTGATTAAACATAGCAAAAGAATTTATAGAAATTGTGAAATTGATATAAACTGCTCTATTGTAACTATAACATAATGGTTTTAATTATAAAAGAACAATCCCTGTCATTTATCAAGCAAAGAAGTAAACACCGCATTCTCATTCTTGTTAATTACTACATTTATTTACTATTTCATTAAACAAAAATACAACTTCAAACACAAATCCCCCTTTAGAATAATTAATCGTTATAAAGTCCTTAAAACAAACTTCTCCCTGTGGATCGAACTGGTCAATTTACTTGCTAGTTACTGCATGATCGGGTTTAGTTGCCTGTATTATGTGTTAATTATTAAGCATATTGTCTACATTTTAAAGGTTACGTCTTAACACATCACTAATCTTGTATTAGAAAAGCAACACGTCCAGTTTACTTTGTTTAGTATATTACCTTTTGGTAAACTACCATCCGGTTGTAAAGGAAAGCGATGAACAAGAAACTGTTAAGGCAATGTCCCGTGACATGCTTTTGATTATGGTCTTTAATGTGTCGGATGCAATTACTTTCCTTTGTAGGAGCAATAGTAAAGATCACCCTATAGTTTTTCGGTCTGGCACAAGGTCCTTTCTTCGACCATGCTATGCAACCACCGTTCTTACGGTTGACACCCAATTTGATTCAGGTGACCTAATGAATTCCAGGTGAATTCCTAGGATTTTACGTTCAATGGTAATGAACGCATTGAAAATGGATTTTCAGAAAACAAATCGGTTTGTATTTTTTATCAAAATATTTTCTCGTTCAAGCTCGAGTTTAGATATCTTCGAATTCTATGAGTTTGTAATTCTCAATCTTTAAGGTCAATCTCAAGGATTGAGTAATATCAGTCTTAAAAACTGATTTTTAATCTTTTAAGGAGATTATCCTTTTCTGGGGGTCTGATTCATTAGTCTTATCAAGCTAATTTGCACGGCGCCCTCCCCATTTTACGAGATAGATCCTTTCATGGTTAGGATAAGTCTGACCACTTGGCGACCCTGTTTGATGCTGAGGTCCGTGGATTTCCTGCTGATTTTAGCGATGACTTTTCTAGATTTTTTGTCAACCTACAGCTGGTCTGGACGACAACTTCATGACCTAAATCAAGAAGCGCGTGTCTTTTTCGGAAGACTTTACTTCCTTTTAATGATGGAATTGATTCATCGTGTAGATCCATCTTTTCTTTAAATATATTATAGTAAACCGGGTAAAACTGATTAGTATAGTTCAGAGCAAAAGTACCTGCAATAAGCTTGTATAGATATGTGATATGTGTTTTTAAATAACTTGGTAGATTTTTCCACACTTAGCTTTTAGTTATATTTTCTTTGCCTTTTTATTCTCCTCTATTCCATTCTTAAATGAATTCAAGCGTTTTAAGTTGTTTCTCAATTTATGTTCTTTCCGAGGTAATAATAATTTCGGTGTTGACACCTAGTTTTATCGTTCATAAATATGTATAAACATGATTTTGAATTCATTTAGTTGAAAATTTTAAAATTTTTTCCTAGAATTGGGTAGTCAGTATATAAGACTAGGGCTGTTCTTTATTATCAGAGAGCACTAGATTCTAATACAACTACTGCATTACTAGTATTTTTAATGGTAACTAAGTGTTTAAATATCCGAAAGATTTTAACCCCTTCCCACACTTAAGATCTTGCAATGCCCTCATTTGCAAGAAATCAGTAACAATTTAAATTATTGAGGGTTATTAGCGTAGAAAAATGATTAAATTTTACCAAAGTTTCCAAACGTATTGGCGTTTGTTTGTTGAATGATAAATGGTGCACATCATATGTTCATTCCGTCTTGTTGTTACATCACATTTGTTTTTCGTTTTGTCGTCAAAATTAGTAGCTTTTGCTGAACTTAATGCCAGTCTTTGAAATTGTGCTGTTTTACCCTGTTTTGTACAATTGACAATATAGATACAATACAAATATAAATATGCATGGTAATTTGAAATGGGACTTAATATCCCACTTTCAAATTATAAATATGAAATATTAGTACACAATAATAAAAATAATAAAAATTACATAAAATTATCCAACAATATATGTTTAAACATGAATAAATAAAAAGATAAAAATGATAAAAATAATAAAAATAACCAACCGAACCATATCAATCTGGATAGGGGTTCCAGTTCATCTCGTCAGGTGGGTTCCATTGTTGGTTATAGGTGTTTTGATAGGACTGGTTGTAGTCATACCGGTTAAAGGGTGGTCGGATGTCGGGGTTGTGTGGCGGATAATAAGCAGGTCGAGTTGGCACGTAGTTATTTGGTACCTGATATGATAGCTGGCTCATGATTTGGTGCTGATGAACTTGCCAGCTATCGTGTTGGCGTCGCCTATAATCCTCGTACACTTGCGCGGAGTGCCACTGCTGGTACATACTATGTCTGGCCGCGTTCATCATTTATACATCATCTATACGAATGTGGATGTCCAGAATAGCCTCCCGAAAGACATCCCTAATGTCATCCGGTTCCTCCATCTCTTCATCGGAACCCCCCTCTACCTGTGGATGAGGGCCTTCATATCTTACTGCCTGATTACGTCTGCGTTTCAAAACTTTTGCACCCTGATAAACCTGTATACCTATAGTCTCGTTTTGATCCCCAACTTCAACCATCGGACCCCCATGGTTCCTATCAACACCTAAGTACTCTCCAATGAGAGTAATAAAAATACCTCCCCCTATAATACTTCCTGCTTTCTTTCCCCCAACAATTTTAGAAAGATAATAGCCAACGCAATAAGGGATATTAACAAAACTCCTCGGATTTCGAATACACTTAAGGTAAAATAAATCACTTTTGGTCATTTTTTCCTTGTTTCTACCTCGTTGTGTAATCGTGTTCGCTAGAAATCTATGTATTACCCGGAATTCTTCCCTGTCAATGTCTAAGTAGGTGTGTCTTCCACCCTTTGTAAACACATTAAAATGTGACATACGCCTCCAGACGGCGTCAGCGTCAAAGCCTCTATCTATTTTTTTACCTTCGGCAATTAAACTATTACAATCAGGGGTCATCATCTCAGCTGGGTGTATATCTGTAATGCCCTAGCGATGTCCAGCATGGACATTCTGTACATTGTACCTCCTAAAACAAATCTAATAAAGCTTTTATCTTCTAACAAAACAACCTGATCATTTAAGGCTATAGTGCTTAACAATTCAATACACCATTCTCTATATATAGGTCTACGTGTGGTAAATAGGCGAAACCAATCGTTAAATGTAGAGTTACCATACCTCTGAATTGTAGACCTCTAACCGAGTCGGCTAGGTCAACTGCTTCCAAAGGCTCCCAGTCGATCACTCGAGGCATTTAAACATTTTTGAAGTAAAGGATGTGCATGTTCTTTTGAAATTTTGGGTATTCTGTCCAACATCGATCGAATCTGAGGTTGGGATGTAACTGTTGTTCATCAATGAGTAAGTATGTAATTCTCGGGTGTGGTTGAAATTGACGATAATTAGCTACGAATAATTGGTCCGGCTCATAATATGGAATGTGTTGATTATGATATTCTTCTTGTTGTTGTGGTTCTTGTTCAGGTTCTAGCTCGTACTGCATTTCGGGTGCAAGCTCCGGTTGTGGTTCTGGTTGCCTGGATGATGAAGCACCTCCAGTTTCAGTGTATTTCTGTGAGATAAGATTCTCAGTGACGTGCTCTCGCCGACTCATAGGATAGTAGGACGAATTCATTTTCCATGGCTACGTAAGCATATCCTCGAGCATTCAATAATTTTTCTTCTAAACATATAACGGTCCTTCTCTGCATAAGGTAACGAACTCGGTATTGGAATACGTCTGATTCGTCGAGCATTTTCCTTCATGTGACCATTTTTCGCATTTATGACATTTTTCAAGGTGTCGTGCTCTTCTTTTCGCTGCGGATTTTGATTTTCCTTTACCAAAATGCATCTTCTTATGAATGACACCAATTCACTCGGAAGGGTGTCATTACTACGTTTAGTAATCATAGCGTGTAGTAGTAGACCATGGTTTAGTTTAATGGAATCCTTCATCTAGTAAAACCTAAATAAAAATAAAAATTCAGAATGGAGGGAGAAGACTAGTTCTTTAGGGTCTGCTAGGGAAAGACCAATCGGATTCCATTCTCAGAACTACTCAAAAACAGAACATCTAACTCTAACAGAAATACATATTACCCTTGAAAAGATTCAAATCTCACCACACTTAGTTAGCTGTGGTGTCGAAATTATGATTAATTTCGTTGTCAACTTCCATCGGATCATGTACGTAATGTTTAACTCTGTGACCATTAACTTTAAATTCAATCCCTTTTGAATTTATCAACTCTACTGTTCCGTATGGAAAAACTCTTTTGACTATGAATGGTCCAGACCATCTTGATTTCAATTTTCCAGGAAATAGCTTGAATCATTAATTGAAAAGAAGAACTTTATCTCCTTCTTTAAATTCTTTTGAACTTCGGATTCTTTTATCGTGCCATTTCTTCGTCTTTTCTTTATAGATTAACGAATTTTCATATGCTTCATATCTTAATTCTTCTAATTCGTTAAGTTGACTTAATCGTAAACGTCTGGGTTCATGTAAATCAAGATTACATGTCTTCAAAGCCCAAAATGCTTTGTGTTCAATTTCTACTAGAAGATGACATGCTTTTCCGTAAACGAGTTTAAAAGGTGTGGTCCCAATTGGAGTTTTGTAGGCTGTTCTAAAAGCCCAGAGTGCATCCTCCAATTTCATGGACCATTCCTTCGGATTTGATCCTACGGTTTTCTCTAAAATACGTTTTAAAGCTCGGTTGGTATTTTCAACTTGTCCACTTATTTGTGGATGATAAGCGGTGGAGATTTTATGAGTTACTCCATATCTTTTGAGAACTTTCTCAAGTTGATTATTACTGATATGAGTTCCCCGATCACTTATTAAAGCTTTCGGTGTTCCAAACCTTACAAAAAGACGTTTTAAAAAGTTGACTACAACTCGTGCATCGTTAGTTGGGGGAGCTTGTGCTTCCGCCCATTTAGACACATAATCAATGGCAACGAGAATGTAGAGATTATTATGAGATTTTGGAAATGGACCTATAGAGTCAATACCCCGGATGTCAAATACTTCACATACTTGAATGACATTTTATGGCATTTCATCACGTTGACTTATTTTTCTGGCCCTTTGACAAGCATCACAGGATTTGCAAAGAAGGCGTCCTTGAAAATTGTAGGCCAATAGAATCCAGCATCGTAAACTTTTCTTGCTGTGAGTTGAGGCCCATAATGCCCTCCTGTTGGTCCTGTGTGATAATGGTTTAAGATTTGACAAGCTTCTTCCCCGAATACACATCAGCGGATTATTCCATCGGGACAACTTTTGAATAAATGTGGATCTTCCCAGAAATAGTGTTTTATATCACTAAAGAATTTCTTTCGCTTTTGGTACGACAACCCTTTTTCAAGGAATCCACATACTAAGTAGTTTGCATAGTCTGCAAACCATGGAATTTCATTATAATCTATCTTCAATAGATATTCATCAGGAAAGTTGTCTTGTATGGCTGATTCATTTAGAACTTCTAGATCAGGATTTTCAAGACGAGAAAGATGATCAGCGGCGAGATTTTCTGCTCCCTTTTTGTCTCGGATTTCAATATCAAACTCTTGTAAGAGTAAGATCCAACGGATTAATCGTGGTTTGGCATCTTGTTTTGAGAAAAGGTATCTAAGAGCAGAATGGTCGGTATAGACCACCGTTTTAGCTAGAACGAGATATGAACAAAATTTGTCAAAAGCAAAGACAATAGCAAGGAGTTCTTTTTTCAGTAGTTGTATAGTTTGTTTGTGCTCCTTGTAACGTCTTACTAACATAATATATTGGTTGAAATCGTTTTTCAATCCTTTGACCTAAAACGGCTCCCATTGCAAAATCACTTGCATCGCACATGAGTTCAAAAGGTAGATTCCAATTTGGAGTTATCATGATCAGCGCATTAGTGAGTTTATCTTTAAGAATGTTAAAAGATTTGATGCATTAATCCGAAAAGATGAATGGAGCATCTTTTTCAAGGAGTTTATTCATAGGAGTAGCAATTTTAGAAAAATCTTTTATGAAACGTCGGTAAAAACCGGCATGTCCTAGGAAACTCCTAACTCCTCTAACATTGGTGGGATGTGGAAGTTTAGCAATTACATCTACTTTAGCTCTATCCACTTCAATTCCTTCCTTTGAAATTTTATGTCCAAGAATGATGCCTTCTTTAACCATGAAATGGCATTTCTCCCAATTAAGTACTAGATTTGATTGCTCGCATCTAATAAGCATTCGTTCAAGATTAACTAGACATGATTCAAATGTATCACCGAAGACTGAAAACTCATCCATGAATACTTCCAAGCATTCTTCTATCATGTCATGAAAAATCGCCATCATGCACCTTTGAAACGTTGCAGGGGCGTTGCAAAGTCCAAATGGCATGCGTTTGTAAGCAAAAGTAACATAAAGGCACGTGAACGTGGTTTTCTCTTGGTCCTCGAGTGCTATTGAAATTTGATAATATCCCGAGAAATCGTCAAGAAAACAATAGTAACTGTTTCCGGCTAACTTTTCCAACATTTAATCAATGAAAGGTAAGGGAAAGTGATCTTTTCTGGTGGTGTCATTTAGTTTTCTATAATCAATACAAACACGCCATCCTGTTACAGTCCTAGTATGAATAAGCTCATCTTTTTCATTATTGATGATAGTGATACCACCCTTCTTTGGTACACATTGAACTGGACTTACCCATGGACTATCAGAGATTGGATAAATTAAACCTGCATCTAGCAGTTTAATTATTTCTTTCTTAACAACATCTTGCATATTAGGATTTAGTCTTTGTTGGCGTTGCACATACGTTTTATGACCTTCTTCCATAAGGATTTTATGTGTGCAATACGAAGGACTTATGCCTTTAATGTCATGAATCTTCTATGCAATGGCTGGTTTATGAGCTTTTAGCACAGAAATGAGTCGAGATTTTTCATTTTTAGTAAGAGAAGACGATATTATTACAGGTAATTCAGTTTCACCATGTAAATAAGCGTATTCCAAATGGGTTGGAAGTGGCTTTAACTCTAATGTCAGTGGTTCTTCTATCGATGATTTGTATCGATATCTGTCTTCCTCTTTTAGCATTTGAAGTTCTTCTCTTGTTGGTTCGTATCCATTAGCCATAAGTGTAGCTAACATTTCAGCTTCATCAATTGGTTCAGTTCCTTCTCCTAAAGAACATTCTCCCGTTCCTTGTAATTCTAGAAATTCTTCCAACAATTCTGCATATGGATCTATAGCTTGAACACAATAACATGTATCATCTGCAGATTGCAGTTGTTGCATGGCTCTATCAACAGAGAAGGTAACACTCTCGTCCTCTATACTTAGGGTCAGTTTCTTACCGAACACGTCTATTATTGCTTTAGCCGTGTTTAAGAATGGTCTTCCTAATATGAGAGGAACTCGAGAATATTCTTCCATGTCCAGAATAACAAAATCTACTGGAAATACTAAAGTACCAACTTTAACTAGCATGTTCTCCATTATCCCTCTAGGATATTTTACTGATCGATCGGCTAGTTGAATGCTTATTCGTGTTGGTTTCAATTCTCCAAGGTCTAGTTTATTTTATAATGAATATGGCATTAAATTTATACTAGCACCTAAGTCTGCCAATGCTTCTATTGAACTAAGACTACCCAGAAAACATGGAATTGTGAAACTTCCAGGATCTGATAGTTTTTCTGGTATCTTATTCAACAGCACTGCGGAGCATGTAGCATTCATAGTAACAGCCGAGAGTTCTTCCATTTTTCTTCTATTTATGATTAGATCTTTCAAGAATTTAGCGTATCTTGGCATTCCTGAAATTACATCAATGAAAGGAAGATTTACATTTATTTGTTTAAACATATCCAAGAATTTGGATTGCTCGGCTTCAAGTCTTTCTTTTCTCATTTTACTCGGGTAAGGAAGCGGTGGTTGGTATGGTTTAACATAAGGTTTAGCCTTAACTGTGTTATCTTCATTAACCTTTTCAACTACCGGTTCTTTTTCCTTATCTTGATCAGATTGTGATTCTTGTGGAGTAGGAATAGAATCATCAAAATTTATAGGCATTTCAGGTGGTGTAAATGTAATACCACTTCTTGTGGTAATGGCTTTAGCTGTTTCGTTTCGGGGGTTAGCATTTGTATCGCTAGGTAGACTCCCCGATTTTCTTTCACCTATCAACCTTGCTAGGTTGCTTACTTCTTGTTCCAAATTTTGAATCGAAGCTTGTTGATTTCTAAATGCTTGAGCATTTTGTTCATTGGTGTTTTTCTAAGATGTGAAAAACTGCGTTTGAGATTCAACTAACTTCGACATCATATCTTCCAAATTTGGCTTTTTATCATCGGTTTGTTGTGATTTATTTGGAAAAGTAGGTCTTTGCTGATTAGATACTTGTTGATTGTTAGAACCTTGTTGATTGTTGTATGGAACATTTCGGTTATAATTTTGGTTTTGATTGTAGTTTGGTCTTGGCGGTTGATAATTACCTTGATAATTATTTCCAGACCTTTGGTTTAGATATGAAACATTCTCCCTTTGTTCCATTGTTTGTTCAACACTAAGACAATCTTTTGTCAAATGTGGTCCTCCACACTGCTCACAACTAATTCGTATAGCGTGAATATCTTTCGTCATCTTTTCCATTCGTCTCTCGAAAACATCTATCTTTGCGGAAATGGAATCAAAGTCATGGCTAGAATCGGCTCTAGCCGCTTTAGATGAACGAATAATATCTTTTTCTTGGTGCCACTCATGTGAGTGGAATGATGTGTTATCAATAATTTTGTGAACTTCAGTTGCAGTTTTCTTCATAATGGAACCACCAGCTGCTATGTCGATGTCTTTTCTTGTAGTAACATCACATCCTTGGTAGAATATTTGTACTATTTGATAAGTGTCTAAACCATGTTGCGGACATCCTCTTAACAACTTTCCGTATTCTCCATGCCTCATGTAGAGTTTCGTTTGGCTTTTGCGTGAACGTAACAATTTATCCTTGAAGTCTTACGGCTTTGGATGCCGGAAAGAATTGTTTAAGAAATTTGTCAACTAAAACATCCCATGTATCAATCACCCCTTCAGGTAACGATTCTAACCAATCTTTGGCTTCTCCCTTTAAAGTCCAGGGAAATAACATGAGATAGATCTGTTCATCCTCAACTTCTCTGATTTTGAATAGTGTACAAATCCTATTAAACGTATGAATATGCTCGTTTGGATCTTCTTTTAGCGTATTCTCCAAGGACAATTCAGAGATCCTGAACCATTAATTTTTCCTCCGAAACAACCAATAATACAACCCGAGATTGTCGAGAAACAAATTATTAAATCATAATCCTCGAGTGATTCAGATTCAACAATTCCAATCATGGAACTTCAGGAACCTCTAAGTATGGAAGATCGAATGAGAGCTACACGCACTGGCCAAGGTCACGCAATTACTCAACCCGACATTAATGCGCCAGATTACGAAATCAAAGGACAAATCCTACACATGGTAACTAATCAATGCCAATTCAGTGGTACGCTAAAAGAAGATCCAAACGAGCATATTCGTACGTTTAATAGGATTTGTACGCTATTTAAAATCAGAGAAGTTGAAGATGAACAGATTTATCTCATGTTATTTCCCTGGACTTTAAAGGGAGAAACCAAAGATTGGTTAGAATTGTTACCTGAAGGGGCGATTGATACATGGGATGTTTTAGTTGACAAATTTCTTAAACAATTCTTTCCGGCATCCAAAGCCGTAAGACTTCAAGGAGAAATTGTTACGTTCGAGCAAAAGCCAAACGAAACTCTACATGAGGTATGGAGAAGATACGGAAAGTTGTTAAGAGGATGTCCGCAACGTGGTTTAGACACTTATCAAATGGTACAAATATTCTACCAAGGATGTGATGTTACTACAAGAAAAGACATCGACATAGCAGCTGGTGGTTCCATTATGAAGAAAACCGCAACTGAAGCTCACAAAATTATTGATAACACAGCATCCCACTCACATGAGTGGCACCAAGAAAAAGACATTATTCGTTCATCTAAAGCGGCTAGAGCCGATTCTAGCCATGACTTTGATTCCATTTCCGCAAAGATAGATGCTTTCGAGAGACGAATGGAAAAGATGACGAAAGATATTCACGCTATACGAATTAGTTGTGAGCAGTGTAGAGGACCACATTTGACAAAAGATTGTCTTAGTATTGAACAAACAATGGAACAAAGAGTGAATGTTTCATACCTAAACCAAAGGCCTGGAAATAATTATCAAGGTAATTATCAACTGCCAAGACCAAACTACAATCAAAACCAAAATTACAATCGAAATGTTCCATACAATAACTAACAAGGTTCTAACAACCAACAAGTATCCAATCAGCAAAGACCTACTTTTCAAAATAAATCACAACAAACCGATGATAAAAAGCCGAATTTGGAAGATATGATGTCGAAGTTAGTTGAATCTCAAACGCAGTTTTTCACATCTCAGAAAAACACTAATGAACAAAATGATCAAGCATTTAGAAATCAACAAGCTTCGATTCAAAATCTGGAACAAGAAGTAAGCAACCTAGCAAGGTTGATAGGTGAAAGAAAACCGGGGAGTCTTCCTAGTGATACAAATGCTAACCCCCGAAACGAAATAGCTAAAGCCATTACTACCCGAAGTGGTATTACACTTAAACCACCTGAAATACCTGTAATCTCAGATGACTCTATTCCTACTCCACAAGAACCACAATCTGATCAAGATAAGGAAAAAGAACCGGTAGTTGAAAAGGTTAATGAAGATAACACAGTTAAGGCTAAACCTTATATTAAACCATACCAACCACGGCTTCTTTACCCGAGTAAAATGAGAAAAGAAAGACTTGAAGCCGAGCAATCCAAATTCTTGGATATGTTTAAACAAATAAATGTAAATATTCCTTTCATTGATGTAATTTCAGGAATGCCAAGATACGCTAAATTCTTGAAAGATCTAATCACAAATAGAAGAAAAATGGAAGAACTCTCGGCTGTTACTAAGAATGCTACATGCTCCGCAGTGTTACTAAATAATATACCAGAAAAACTCTCCGATCCTGGAAGTTTCACAATTCCATGTTTTCTGGATAGTTTTAGTTCAATAGAAGCATTGGCAGACTTAGGTGCTAGTATAAATGTAATGCCATATTCATTATATAATAAACTAGACCTAGGAGAATTGAAACCAACACGAATAAGCATACAACTAGCCGATCGATCAGTAAAATATCCTAGAGGGATAATGGAGAACATGCTAGTTAAAGTTGGTACTTTAGTATTTCTAGTAGACTTTGTTATTCTGGACATGGAAGAAGATTCTCGAGTTCCTCTCATATTAGGAAGACCATTCTTAAACACGGCTAAAGCAATAATAGACGTGTTCGGTAAGAAACTGACCCTAAGTATAGAGGACGAGAATGTTACCTTCTCTATTGATAGAGCTATGCAACAACCATAATCTGCAGATGATACATGTTATTGAGTTCAATCTACAGATCCATACGCAGAATAGTTGGAAGAATTTCCAGAATTACAAGGAACGGAAGAATGTTCTTTAGGAGAAGGAACTAAACCAATTGATGAAGCTGAAATGTTAGCTACACTTATGGCTAATGGATACGAACCAACAAGAGAAGAACTTCAAATGCTAAAAGAGGAAGACAGATATCGATACAAATCATCGATAGAAGAACCACCGACATTAGAATTAAAGCCACTTCCAACTGGGATATGCTTATTTACATGGTGAAACTGAATTAACTGTAATAATATCATCTTCTCTTACTGAAAATAAAAAATCTCAACTCATTTCTGTGCTAAAAGCTCATAAACCAGCCATTGCATGGAAGATTCATGACATTAAAGGTATAAGTCCTTCGTATTGCACACATAAAATCCTTATGGAAGAAGGTCATCAAACGTATGTGCAACGCCAACGAAGACTAAATCCTAACATGCAAGATGTTGTTAAGAAAGAAATAATTAAAGTACTAGATGCAGGTTTAATTTATCCAATTTCTGATAGTCTATGGGTAAGCCAAGTTCAATGTGTGCCTAAGAAGGGTGGCATCACTGTCATCACAAATGAAAAAGATGAGCTTATTCCTACTAAGACTGTAACAGGATGGCGTGTTTGTATTGATTATAGAAAATTAAATGACGCCACCAGAAAAGATCACTTTCCCTTACCTTTCATTGATCAAATGTTGGAAAGGTTAGCCGGAAATAGTTACTACTGTTTTCTTGACGGTTTCTCCAGATATTTTCAAATTCCAATAGCACCCGAGGACCAAGAGAAAACCACGTTTACGTGCCCTTATGGTACTTGTGCTTACAAACGCATGCCATTTGGACTTTGCAACGCCCCTGGAACCTTTCAAAGGTGCATGATGGCGATTTTTCACGACATGATAGAAGAATGCATGGAAGTATTCATGGATGACTTTTCAGTCTTTGGTGATACATTTGAATCATGTCTAGTTAATCTTGAACGAATGTTTATTAGATGCGAATAATCAAATCTAGTACTTAATTGGGAGAAATGCCATTTCATGGTTAAAGAAGGCATCGTTCTTGGACATAAAATTTCAAAGGAAGGAATTGAAGTGGATAGAGCTAAAGTAGACGTAATTGCTAAACTTCCACATCCTACCAATATTAGAGGAGTTAGGAGTTTTTTAGGGCATGCCGGTTTTTACCGACGTTTTATAAAAGATTTTTCTAAAATTGCCACTCCTATGAATAAACTCCTTGAAAAAGATGCTCCATTCATCTTTTCGGATGAATGTATCAAATCTTTTAATATTCTTAAAGAAAAACTCACTAATGCGCCGATCATGATAACTCCAAACTGGAATCTACCTTTTGAACTCATGTGCGATGCAAGTGATTTTGCAATGGGAGCCGTTTTAGGTCAAAGGATTGAAAAACGACTTCAACCTATTTATTATGCTAGTAAGACGTTACAAGGAGCACAAATGAAGTATACAACTACTGAAAAAGAACTCCTTATGATTGTCTTTGCCTTTGACAAATTTCAATCATATCTCGTTCTAGCAAAAACGGTGGTCTATACCGACCATTCTGCTCTTAGATACCTATTTTCGAAACAAGATGCCAAACCACGATTAATCCATTGAATTTTACTCTTACAAGAGTTCGATATAGAAATCTGAGATAAAAAGGGAGCAGAAAATCTTGCTGCTGATCATCTTTCTCGTCTTGAGAATCCCGATCTAGAAGTTCTAAATGAATCGGCCATACAAGACAACTTTCTTGATGAATATTTATTGAAGATAGATTACAATGAAATTCCATGGTTTGCAGACTATGCAAACTACTTAGTATGTGGATTCCTTGAAAAAGGGTTGCGTACCAAAAATGAAAGAAATTCTTTAGTGATATAAAACACTATTTTTGGGAAGATCCACATTTATTCAAAAGTTGTCCTGATGGAATAATCCGCTGATGTGTATTCGGGGATGAAGCTAGTCAAATCTTAAACCATTGTCACACAGGATCAACAGGAGGGCATTATGGGCCTCAACTTACAGCAAGAAAAGTATACGATGCTGGATTCTATTGGCCTACAACTTTCAAAGACGCACACCTTCTTTGCAAATCCTATGATGCTTGTCAAAGGGCCGGAAAAATAAGTCAACGTGATGAAATGCCACAAAATGTCATTCAAGTATGTGAAGTATTTGACATCTGGGGTATTGACTTTATGGGTCCATTTCCAAAATCTCATAATAATCTCTACATTCTCGTTACCATTGATTATGTATCTAAATGGGCGGAAGCACAAGCTCTCCTAACTAACGATGCACGAGTTGTAGTCAACTTTTTAAAACGTCTTTTTGCAAGGTTTGGAACACCAAAAGCTTTAATAAGTGATCGGGGAACTCATTTATGTAATAATCAACTTGAGAAAGTTCTCAAAAGATATGGAGTAACTCATAAAATCTCCACCGCTTATCATCCACAAACAAGTGGACAAGTTGAAAATACTAACCGAGCTTTAAAACGTATTTTAGAGAAAACCGTAGGATTAAATCCGAAGGAATGGTCCATGAAATTGGAGGATGCACTCTGGGCTTTTAGAACAGCCTACAAAATTCCAATTGGAACCACACCTTTTAAACTTGTTTACGGAAAAGCATGTCATCTTCCAGTAGAAATTGAACACAAAGCATTTTGGACTTTGAAGACATTTAATCTTGATTTACATGAAGCCGGACGTTTACGATTAAGTCAAATTAACGAATTAGAAGAATTAAGACATGAAGCATATGAAAATTCGTTAATCTATAAAGAAAAGACGAAGAAATGGCACGATAAAAGAATCAGAAGTTCAAAAGAATTTAAAGAAGGAGACAAGGTTCTTCTTTTCTATTCTAGATTCAAGCTATTTCCTGGAAAATTAAAATCAAGATGGTCTGGACCATTTATAGTCAAAAGAGTTTTCCCATACGGAACAGTAGAATTGATAAATTCAAAAGGGATTGAATTTAAAGTTAATGGTCACAGAGTTAAACATTACGTACATGATCCGATGGAAGTTGATAATGAAGTTAATCATAATTTTGACACCACAACTAACTAAGTGTGGGGAGGATTAAATCTTTTTAAAGGGTAATATGTATTTCTGTTAGAGTTAGATGTTCTGTTTTTGAGTAGTTCCGAGAATGGAATCCGATTGGTCTTTCCCTAGCAGACCCTAAAGAACTAGTCTTCTCCCCCCATTCTGAATTTTTATTTTTATTTAGGTTTTACGAGATGAAGGATTCCATTAAACTAAACCATGGTCTACTACTACACGCTATGATTACTAAACGTAATAACGACACCCTTCCAAGTGAACTGGTATCATTGATAAGAACCAAAATGGACGAAGTAAGAAAAGAATTCAGGAACAATTATAACAAGATGCATTTTGGTAAAGGAAAATCAAAATCCACAGCGAAAAGAAGAGCACGACATCTTGAAAAATGTCATAAATGCGGAAAATGGTCACACGAAGGGAAATGTTCAAACAATCTGACGTATTCCAATACCGAGTTCGTTATCTTATGCAGAGAAGGACCGTTCATATGTTTAGAAGAAAAATTATTGAATGCTCGAGGATACGCTTACGTAGCCATGGAAAACGAATTCGTCCGACTATCCTATGAGTCGGCACGAGCACGTCACTAAGAATTCCATCTCCCAGGTAAGTATGTACAGTTTTTATTATTTTTATTTTTATTGCTTTTAACCTTTTGAAAATAAACGCTGAATTGTTCGCTATTGATAATGCTAAAAACGAACATATATTTTATAGCATTATCCTTCAAGAAAGACAAGCTTTTGGTTACAATTGTTCTATTTATAAGTGATATTCGTTTAAATAATAAAAGGTGAAGACAAAAGATAGATTCAACGATTTGAAGACGCAAAGTCCAAAACGCTAAAAAGTACAAGTTACAATCAAAGTGGTTCCAATTATTGATAAGAAACGTCTCAAAATTACAAGAGTACAAAATGCGAAACGCAAAGTACAAGATATTAAATTGTACGCAAGGATGTTCAAAAATCCGGAACCGGGACCTAAGTCAACTTTCAACGCACGACACAACGGAGCGAAAATTACAAGTCAACTATGCATATAAATATAATATAATATATAGATAATTCTTAAAATTATATATATATTATATTTATTTATTAAAAAAATTCGTCGACAGCTTTGGATCCCATTTGTGTGAGCTGGAAAGTATCACTCCGCGATCTCGGAGCTGTGAAGGAGAAACCCTTCGAGATCGCGGAGCACACCAAAACTGACCTGGGGCCTATAAAAGGCAACGCATTCGATCGAAAATAGATAACTTTTATATATATTTTTTTACTCCCAAACTCATGTATCAAGTATCGTTCCAATGCGTAATCTCAATTTGTAATTTTAATTTTAAGTTAGTGATAATAATAAGGTTCGATTAGTCGAATGTTTTAAAGTCTTGTAAGTCGGAACTCTGTCCGTGTAACACTACGCTATTAATACCCACTGTAAGTTATGTTATTGTTATTTTCATTAATGTCTCGTAGCTAAGTTATTATTATGCTTATTTAAATCTAAGTAATCGTGATGTTGGGCTAATTATTAATATTGGGTAATTGGGCTTTGTACCATAATTGGGGTTTGGACAAAAGACCGACACTTGTGGAAATTAGACTATGGGCTATTAATGGGCTTTATATTTATTTAACTGAATGATAGTTCGTTAATTTAATATAAAGATTTACAATTGGACGTACCTATAAATAACCACATACACCCGATCGGACACGATGGGCGAGATATTTATAAATACTAAATAATTGTTCATTTAACCGGACACGGGGATGAATTAATAGTTAATGGACTTATTAAAACAGGGGTGAATTATATACAAGGACACTTGGTGTAATTATAGTTTAAATCCCCAATTAGTCGGATTATTTGACTTCGGACATAAGGGTAATTTGACGAGGACACTCGCACTTTATATTTATGACTGATGAACCGTTATGGATAAAAACCAGATGGACATATTAAATAATCCAGGACAAAGGACCATTAACCCATCGGACTAAATTAAAATCAACTCGGCAAACATCATGATTACGGAAGTTTAAATAAGCATAATTCCTTTATTTTGTTATTTTATCGCAACTTTTATTTACTGTACTTTTATTTATCGCACTTTCAATTATCGTTATTTACATTTTAATTGTGACTATTGCTTAAAAATCGAAAAATCGGTCATTAAACGGTAAAACCCCCCTTTTATAATAATAATAGTATTATTTATTTATATATTTATATTTAAGATTAATTATAGCGTTAAACTTGTTTACTGTTCCCTGTGGACGAACCGGACTTACTAAAAATTACACTACTGTACGATTAGGTCCACTGCCTATAAGTGTTGTAGCAAGGTCTAAGTATATCCATTTGATAGATAAATAAAATATCTTGTGTAAAATCGTATCGTATTTAATAGTATTTTGTAGTAAAATATAATGTATTTTATATACACCCCTACGCACATCAAGTATTTTTGGCGCCGCTGCCGGGGACAGTTAAACGCCGAAAGCGCAACGCTAAAGAAAAAAAAGAGAGATTTTTATTAAGTTTAGTTTATTTTTGTAAAAATACGTTTTAAATATTAAAAATATAAAAATATAAAAATAAAGAAAACCAAAATATACATATTTTTAGGAATTTGTTAAATATATAATTATAAAAGTTTCTTTACTTTTATTTTAGTTTAAAAGATATAAGTTTTTATTTATTTATTTTAATATTTTATAAAAACATAAAAAAAACTAAATATAAAAAGTAATATAAAAGAAAAAGAAAAAAAATTGCACGAACCTGCATAGGATTCTGAAGCTGCACAACTCCGCGATCTCGAAGAAAACAAAGCAAAAAACTCCGCGATCGCGAAGCCTGCAACGACAGGTCTGACACCCCTGCCGACAGAATTAGGGTTTTATTAATTTAATTATTATTATTAATTAATTAATTAGGGTTTAATTTTAAATTAACTAGTTTTAGTTTTTATTATTAATTTGTATTTTTTAGTTTATTTAGTTAATAGTTTTATAAAATAAATAATATAAAAATAATATTTTTATAAAAAAATTGTATTTTTATAACTTTAAGTTTATTTTTATATTTTAGTATCTTTTTAATCGTTTAATCATAGTTTTTGTATTTTTCGCTCGTATTTAGTTTTAAGACATAGTTTTTGCCGTAGTAATTTTTAATTCTAGATTTTTAAGCTTTGCCGTAAAATCCCTTAAGTGCTTTTTCTTTCGACTAAGATTTAGGTACTTTAGAATTTTGCGATGCTACAAATTTTAGTTTCTTTTTAAGTTTCGACGCGCTACTTTCTTATTTTTATTTCACGACGAAAAATTTTTTTCGACCTTTTATTTTTCGACGCGCTTTTTCTTTTTCTTTTCGACGCTCTAGTTTTTAGGACTTAGAATTTTATCTACTTCTTATCTAATATCTCAAACGGAAAAGAAAAATTATTGAGTGGTTAAGTTAATAGGCATCCAAATTTTCTGGTTCGTAGTAATAGTTGGATTTGTTAGTGGCAAGTTGTGGGCTTCCGATTTAAAGGGTCCTGGCTTCCTGCTACATCTTTTGGCTATTCGACACGTGGGCAAAAATCAGAAAAGTCTATTAATTGGACAACTTATATAAGTTTTTCTTATTTTTATAACTAATAGGATATTCTGTGAATGCACCGAGCAAAACGTTCACCACCTTTTGTACGTTCACCACCCGTAACTAGATCAAGACACTTAGCCAATATCGCCGCCGTTGATTTTCCCTTAGAATCATTAAGTCAACCAAGTACACCAATCCAAATTTCCAATAATCCATTCTTTGAACCCGACTCCACAATTGAGAATCAGGATGATATTCAAGGACAATTCAGAGATCCTGAACCATTAATTTTTCCTCCGGAACAACCAATCATACAACCCGAGATTGTTGAGGAACATATTATTAAATCAGAATCCTCGAGTGATTCAGATTCAACAATTCCAATCATGGAACTTCAGGAACCTCTAAGTATGGAAGATCGAATAAGAGCTACACGCACTGGCCAAGGTCACGCAATTACTCAACCCGACATTAATGCGCCAGATTACGAAATTAAAGGACAAATCCTACACATGGTAACTAATCAATGCCAATTTAGTGGTACGCCAAAAGAAGATCCAAACGAGCATCTTCGTACATTTAATAGGATTTGTACACTATTCAAAATCAGAGAAGTTGAAGATGAACAGATTTATCTCATGTTATTTCCCTGGACTTTAAAGGGAGAAGCCAAAGATTGGTTAGAATCGTTACCTGAAGGGGCAATTGATACATGGGATATTTTAGTTGACAAATTTCTTAACCAATTCTTTCCGGCATCCAAAGCCGTAAGACTTCAAGGAGAAATTGTTACATTTGAACAAAAGGCAAACGAAACTCTACATGAGGCATGGAGAAGATACGGAAAGTTGTTAAGAGGATGTCCGCAACATGGTTTAGACACTTATCAAATAGTACAAATATTCTACCAAGGATGTGATGTTACTACAAGAAAAGATATCGACATAGCAGCTGGTGGTTCTATTATGAAGAAAACCGCAACTGAAGCTCACAAAATTATTGATAACACAGCATCCCACTCACATGAGTGGCATCAAGAAAAAGATATTGATCGCTCATCTAAAGCGGCTAGAGCCGATTCTAGCCATGACTTTGATTCCATTTCCGCAAAGATAGATGCTTTCGAGAGACGAATGGAAAAGATGACGAAAGATATCCACGCTATACGAATTAGTTGTGAGCAGTGTGGAGGACCACATTTAACAAAAGATTGTCTTAGTATTGAACAAACAATGGAACAAAGAGAGAATGTTTCATATCTAAACCAAAGGCCCGGAAATAATTATCAAGGTAATTATCAACCGCCAAGACCAAACTACAATCAAAACCAGAATTATAACCGAAATGTTCCATACAACAACCAACAAGGTTCTAACAACCAACAAGTATCCAATCAGCAAAGACCTACTTTTCCAAATAAATCACAACAAACTGATGATAAAAAGCCAAATTTGGAAGATATGATGTCGAAGTTAGTTGAATCGCAAACACAGTTTTTCACATCTCAGAAAAACACCAATGAACAAAATGCTCAAGCATTTAGAAATCAACAAGCTTCGATTCAAAATCTGGAACAAGAAGTAAGCAACTTAGCAAGGTTGATAGGTGAAAGAAAACCGGGGAGTCTACCTAGCGATACAAATGCTAACCCCCGAAACGAAACAGCTAAAGCCATTACCACCCGAAGTGGTATTACACTTAAACCACCTGAAATGCCTATAAACTCTGAAGATTCTATTCCTACTCCAAAAGAACCACAATCTGAACAAGATAAGGAAAAAGAACCGGTAGTTGAAAAGGTTAATGAAGATAACACAGTTAAGGCTAAACCTTATGTTAAACCATACCAACCACCGCTTCCTTATCCGAGTAAAATGAGAAAAGAAAGACTTGAAGCCGAGCAATTCAAATTCTTGGATATGTTTAAACAAATAAATGTAAATCTTCCTTTCATCGATGTAATTTCAGGAATGCCAAGATACGCTAAATTCTTGAAAGATCTAATTACAAATAGAAGAAAAATGGAAGAACTCTCGGCTGTTACTATGAATGTTACATGCTCCGCAGTGTTACTGAATAAGATACCAGAAAAATTATCAGATCCTGGAAGTTTCACAATTCCATATTTTCTGGGTAGTCTTAGTTCAATAGAAGCATTGGCAGACTTAGTTGCTAGTATAAATTTAATGCTATATTCATTATACAATAAACTAGACCTTGGAGAATTGAAACCAACACGAATAAGCATACAACTAGCCGATCGATCAGTAAAATATCCTAGAGGGATAATGGAGAACATGCTAGTTAAAGTTGGTACTTTAGTATTTCCAGTAAATTTTGTTATTCTAGACATGGAAGAGGATTCCCGAGTTTCTCTCATATTAGGAAGACCATTCTTAAACACGACTAAAGCAATAATAGACGTGTTCGGTAAGAAACTGACCCTAAGTATAGAGGACGAGAATATTACCTTCTCTGTTGATACAGCTATGCAACAACCGAAATCTGTAGATGATACATGTTATTGTGTTCAATCTATAGATCTATATGCAGAATTGTTGGAAGAATTTCCAGAATTACAAGGAACTGGAGAATGTTCTTTAGGAGAAGGAACTGAACCAAATGATGAAGCTGAAATGTTAGCTACACTTATGGCTAATGGATACGAGCCAACAAGAGAAAAACTTCAAATGCTAAAAGAGGAAGACAGATATCGATACAAATCATCGATAGAAGAACCACCGATATTAGAATTAAAGCCACTTCCAACCCATTTGGAATATGCTTATTTACATGGTGAAACTGAATTACCTGTAATAATATCGTCTTCTCTTACTAAAAATGAAAAATCTCAACTCATTTCTGTGCTAAAAGATCATAAACCAGCCATTGCATGGAAGATTCATGACATCAAAGGCATAAGTCCTTCGTATTGCACACATAAAATCCTTATGGAAGAAGGTCATAAAACGTATGTGCAATACCAACGAAGACTAAATCCTAATATGCAAGAAGTTGTTAAGAAAGAAATAATTAAACTGCTCGATGCAGGTTTAATTTATCCAATCTCTGATAGTCCATGGGTAAGCCCAGTTCAATGTGTACCTAAGAAGGGTGGCATCACTGTCATCACTAATGAAAAAGATGAGCTTATTCCTACTAGAACTGTAACAGGATGGCGTGTATGTATTGATTATAGAAAATTAAATGACGCCACCAGAAAAGATCACTTTCCCTTACCTTTCTTTGATCAAATGTTGGAAAGGTTAGCCGGGAATAGTTACTATTGCTTTCTTGACGGTTTCTCCGGATATTTTCAAATCCCAATAGCACCCGAGGACCAAGAAAAAATCACGTTTACGTGCCCTTATGGTACTTTTGCTTACAAACGAATGCCATTTGGACTTTGCAACGCCCCTGCAACCTTTCAAAGGTGCATGATGGCAATTTTTCACGACATGATAGAAGAATGCATGGAAGTATTCATGGATGACTTCTCAGTCTTCGGTGATACATTTGAATCATGTCTAGTTAATCTTGAACGAATGCTTATTAGATGCGAACAATCAAATCTAGTACTTAATTGGGAGAAATGCCATTTCATGGTTAAAGAAGGCATCGTTCTTGGACATAAAATTTCAAAAGAAGGAATTGAAGTGGATAGAGCTAAAGTAGATGTAATCGCTAAACTTCCACATCCCACCAATGTTAGAGGAGTTAGGAGTTTTCTAGGGCATGCCGGTTTTTACCGACGCTTCATAAAATATTTTTCTAAAATTGCCACTCCTATGAACAAACTCCTTGAAAAAGATGCTCCATTCATCTTTTCAGATGAATGTATCAAATCTTTTAATATTCTTAAGGAAAAACTCACTAATGCGCCAATCATGATAACTCCAAACTGGAATCTACCATTTGAACTCATGTGCGATGTGAGTGATTTTGCAATGGGAGCCGTTTTAGGTCAAAGGATTGAAAAACGATTTCAACCTATATATTATGCTAGTAAGACATTACAAGGAGCACAAACGAACTATACAACTACTGAAAAAGAACTCCTTGCTATTGTCTTTGCTTTTGACAAATTTTGATCATATCTCGTTCTAGCAAAAACGGTGGTCTATACCGACCATTCTGCTCTTAGATACCTTTTCTCAAAACAAGATGCCAAACCAAGATTAATCCGTTAGATCTTACTCTTACAAGAGTTCGATATTGAAATCCGAGATAAAAAGGGAGCAGAAAATCTCGCCGCTGATCATCTTTCTCGTCTTGAGAATCCTGAATTAGAAGTTCTAAATGAATCGGCCATACAAGACAACTTTCCTGATGAATATCTATTGAAGATAGATTACAATGAAATTCCATGGTTTGCAGACTATGCAAACTACTTAGTATGTGGATTCCTTGAAAAAGGGTTGTCGTACCAAAAATGAAAGAAATTCTTTAGTGATATAAAACACTATTTTTGGGAAGATCCACATTTGTTCAAAAGTTGTCCCGATGGAATAATCCGCCGATGTGTATTCGGGGAAAAAGCTAGTCAAATCTTAAACCATTGTCACACAGGACCAACAGGAGGGTATTATGGGTCTCAACTCACAGCAAGAAAAGTCTACGATGTTGGATTCTATTGGCCTACAATTTATAAAGACACACACCTTCTTTGCAAATCCTGTGATGCTTGCCAAAGGGCCAGAAAAATAAGTCAACGTGATAAAATGCCACAAAATGTCATTCAAGTATGTGAAGTATTTGACATCTGGGGTATTGACTTTATGGGTCCATTTCCAAAATCTCATAATAATCTCAACATTCTCGTTGCCATTGATTATGTATCTAAATGGGCGGAAGCACAAGCTCTCCCAACTAACGATGCACGAGTCGTAGTCAACTTTTTAAAACATCTTTTTGCAAGGTTTGGAACACCGAAAGCTTTAATAAGTGATCGGGGTACTCATTTCTGTAATAATCAACTTGAGAAAGTTCTCAAAAGATATGGAGTAACTCATAAAATCTCCACTGCTTATCATCCACAAACAAGTGGACAGGTTGAAAATTCCAACCGAGCTTTAAAACGTATTTTAGAGAAAACCGTAGGATCAAATCCGAAGGAATGGTCCATGAAATTGGAGGATGCACTCTGGGCTTTTTGAACAGCCTACAAAACTCCAATTGGAACCACACCTTTTAAACATTGAACACAAAGCATTTTGGGCTTTGAAGACACGTAATCTTGATTTACATGAAGCCGGACGTTTACGATTAAGTCAAATTAACGAATTAGAAGAATTAAAACATGAAGCATATGAAAATTCGTTAATCTATAAAGAAAAGACGAAGAAATTGCACGATAAAAGAATCCGAAGTTCAAAAGAATTTAAAGAAGGAGATAAAGTTCTTCTTTTCAATTCACGATTCAAGCTATTTCCCGGAAAATTGAAATCAAGATGGTCTGGACCATTCATAGTCAAAAGAGTTTTCCCATATGGAACAATAGAGTTAATAAATTCAAATGGGCTTGAATTTAAAGTTAATGGTCACAGAGTTAAACATTACATACACAATCCGAGGGAAGTTGACAACGAAGTTAATCATAATTTCGACACCACAGCTAACTAAGTGTGGGGAGATTTGAATCCTTTTAAGGGTAATATATATTTCTGTTAGAGTTAGTTGTTCTGTTTTCGAGTAGTTCCGAGAATGGAATCCGATTGGTCTTTCCCTAGCAGACCCTAAAGAACTAGTCTTCTCCCCCCATTCTGAATTTTTATTTTTATTTAGGTTTTACGAGATGAAGGATTCAATTAAGCTAAACCATGGTCTACTACTACACTCTATGATTACTAAACGCAATAATGACACCCTTTCGAGTGAACTGGTATCATTAATAAGAACCAAAATGGACGAAGTAAGAAAAGAATTCAGGAACAATTATAACAAGATGCATTTTGGTAAAGGAAAATAAAAATCCGCAGCAAAAAGAAGAGCACGACACCTTGAAAAATGTCATAAATGCGGAAAATGGTCACACGAAGGGAAATGTTCAAACAATCAGACGTATTCCAATACCGAGTTCGTTATCTTATGCAGAGAAGGACCGTTCATATGTTTAGAAGAAAATCTATTGAATACTCGAGGATACGCTTACGTAGCCATGGAAAATGAATTCGTCCGACTATCCTATGAGTCGGCACAAGCACGTCATTAAGAATTCCATCTCGCAGGTAAGTATGTACATTTTTTATTTTTTATTGCTTTTAACCTTTTGAAAATAAACGCTGAATTGTTCGCTATAAAGTATTGAATTGATATTCAATAAAACTAGGTCTTGCAGCCGAAATTATTGATATTATACAAAACTTTAATACAACACTATGAAATTTACCGTTTATTCATAAGGTATAAATATCTTTAATCAATCAAACCCAAGTATTTTCAAAAATTCGTCAAGAGTGAAACTAGGTAAAATAACCGAAATTACTTTACCGAAAAGAGGGGCGTACATTTTTGATAATATTTGATTGATTAAAGTTAGATAAAAGACCAAAAAGATTTTTAATTTTATTTTTACCATGTTTTTAAATTGTAAAATTTATTAAACTCAATATATTTAAGTTTGTAAATATTTGAAAAACTTATATTTTTAATATAAGTTTGTAAAAAAAAAATCAAAAATATTAATTATATTTATATGAATTTTTAATTTTTGCATTTTAAATTTAAGTTTGGTGTGAATTTAAAAACAAAAAAAAAAATTTACTTTATTTCATTAAGTTAAAAATATGATTTTTAAAATTATCGTAAGTTTAAGACTAGGTCGTTGAACCGAAATTGCTTTACCCAGGGGAGGGACCAAAAACATTTACAAATCCAAAAATCTTTGCTTTTAAAACGACGCTTAAAAGTGACAAATTTTAAAATTTTGTCGAGGAACGGACTAGGACATCGTACCGAAACGACCTCATCCTAAATAAAAAGGAAAATAAAATTTTAAAAATTAAATTATCCATTTATATGTCTTATTAGTAAAGGTTTTTATAAAAAAAAAAAACAGGGTAAAACAAGCGAAATTTCAAAGACTGGCATTAAGTTCAGCAAAAGCTACTAATTTTGACGACAAAACGAAAAACAAACGTGATATAACAACGAGACGGAATGAACAAATGATGTGCACCATTTATCATTCAACAAACAAACGCAAATACGTTTGGAAACTTTGGTAAAATTTAATCATTTTTCTACACTAATCACCCTCAATAATTTAAATTGTTACTGATTTCTTGCAAATGAGGGCATTGCAAGATCTTAAGTGTGGGAAGGGGTTAAATTCTTTTGGATTTGTAAATTTTTAAATTTAAACACTTGGTTACCATTAAAAATACTAGTAACGCAGTAGTTGTATTAGAATCTAGTGCTCTCTGATAATAAAGAACAGCCCTAGTCTTATATACTGACTACCCAATTCTAGTAAAATTTTTCAAAATTTTCAACTAAATAAATTCAAAATCAGGTTTATACATATTTATGAACAATAAAACTAGGTGTTAACACCGAAATTATTGTTACCTCGGAAAGGACATAAATTGAGAAACAACTTAAAATGCTTGAATTTATTTAAGAATGGAATAGAGGAGAAAAAGGCAAAGAAAAACATAACTAAAAGCTAAGTGTGGGAAGAAACTACCAGGTTATTCAAAACATATATCACATATCTATACAAGCTTATTGTAGTTACTTTTGCTCTGAACTATACTAATCAGTTTTACCCAATATATTGTAATATATTTAAAGAAAAGATGGATCTACACGATGAATCAATTCCATCATTAAAAGGAAGTAAAGTCTTCCTAAAAAGACACACGTTTCTTGATTTAGGTCATGAAGTCGTCGTCCAGACCAGCTGTAGGTTGACGAAAAATCTAGAAAAGTCATCTCTAAAATCAGCAGGAAATCCACGGACCTCAGCATCAAACAGGGTCGCCAAGTGGTCAGACTTATCCTAACCATGAGAGGATCTGTCTCGTAAAATGGGGAGGGCGCCATGCAAATTAGCTTGATAAGACTAATGAATCAGACCCCCAGAAAGGATAATCTCCTTAAAGATTAAAAATC
Source organism: Rutidosis leptorrhynchoides (assembly GCF_046630445.1). NCBI lineage: Eukaryota > Viridiplantae > Streptophyta > Magnoliopsida > Asterales > Asteraceae > Rutidosis > Rutidosis leptorrhynchoides. The sequence goes on from NC_092341.1 coordinate 325,237,432, forward strand.
AGCATTTAAGCCTGATATTATTCAATCCTTGAGATTGACCTTAAAGATTGAGAATTACAAACTCATGGAATTCGATGATATCTAAACTCGAGCTTGAACGAGAAAATATTTTGATCAAAATTACAAACTGATTTGTTTTCTGAAAATCCATTTTTAATGCGTTCATTACCATTGAACGTAAAATCCTAGGAATTCACCTGGATTCATTAGGTCACCTGAACCAAATCGGGTGTCAACCGTAAGAACGGTGGTTGCATAGCATGGTCGAAGACAAGACCTTGTGCCAGACCGAAAAACTATAGGGTGAGCTTTACTATTGCTCCTACCAAGGATAGTAATTGCATCCGACACGTTAAAGACCATAATCAAAAGCATGTCACGGGACATTGCCTAAACAGTTTCTTGTTCATCGCTTTCCTTTACAACCGGACGGTAGTTTCCCGAAAGGTAATATACGGAACAAAGTAAACTGGACATGTTGCTTTCCTAATACAAGGTTAGCAAGTGGGTGACACAAAACCGCAAGTTTTGAGCTAAAATTTTCAATTATGAAACCCACAAAACCCACAAAAATATTTTGCAAACACCGGTGAAGGGTTATTCCGGAAAACTTGTCTAGGGTAAAATCTAGCATGAATTTTCAAATGATCAAATGTTTTCATAAAGATCCAATTTCCTTAAGGATCTAAATTTTCAATGTCGTGTGGGACTTTAAACCGCCTTTCAAATGTGCACTTTGCTTTGGAAACCGAAAGTGAATCGGCTATTTGATTGCTAGTGTCGTTGACCTAAACCCGAGGCAACTGTGGATGACACACCCACCTTTAACCATGATTCTACTGTTACTATCATTGTTTATACCGCCGTATCTAAATCACTGATGTACAAAGTGTGAAGAATAAAGAAGTGATTCAAGTGTGTTTTTATTTCAAGACTATATTGCTTGAGGACAAGCAACGCTCAAGTGTGGGAATATTTGATAATGCTAAAAACGAACATATATTTTATAGCATTATTCTTCAAGAAAGACAAGCTTTTGGTTGCAATTGTTCTATTTATAAGTGATATTCGTTTAAATAATAAAAGGTGAAGACAAAAGACAGATTCAACGATTTAAAGACGCAAAGGTCCAAAACGCTAAAAAGTACAAGTTACAATCAAAGTGGTTCCAATTATTGATAAGAAACGTCTCAAAATTACAAGAGTACAAAATGCGAAACGCAAAGTACAAGATATTAAATTGTACGCAAGGACGTTCGAAAATTCGGAACCGGGACCTAAGTCAACTTTCAACGCACGATGCAACGGAGCGAAAATTACAAGTCAACTATGCATATAAATATAATATAATATATAAATAATTATTAAAATTATATATATATTATATTTATTTATTAAAAAAATCCGTCGGCAGCCTTGGATCCCATTTGTGTGAGCTAGAAAGTATCACTCCGCGATCTCGGAGCTGTGAAGGAGAAACCCTTCGAGATCGCGGAGCACACCAAAACTGACCTGGGGCCTATAAAAGGCAACGCATTCGATCGAAAATAGATAACTTTTATATATATATTTTTACTCCCAAACTCATGTATCAAGTATCGTTCCAATGCGTAATCTCAATTTGTAATTTTAATTTTAAGTTAGTGATAATAATAAGGTTCGATTAGTCGAATGTTTTAAAGTCTTGTAAGTCAGAACTCTGTCCGTGTAACACAACGCTATTAATACCCACTGTAAGTTATGTTATTGTTATTTTCATTAATGTCTCGTAGCTAAGTTATTATTATGCTTATTTAAATCGAAGTAATCGTGATGTTGGGCTAATTATTAATATTGGGTAATTGGGCTTTGTACCATAATTGGGGTTTGGACAAAAGACCGACACTTGTGGAAATTAGACTATGGGCTATTAATGGGCTTTATATTTGTTTAACTGAATGATAGTTCGTTAATTTAATATAAAGATTTACAATTGGACGTACCTATAAATAACCACATACACCCGATCGGACACGATGGGCGAGATATTTATAAATACTAAATAATTGTTCATTTAACCGGACACGGGGATGAATTAATAGTTAATGGACTTATTAAAACAGGGGTGAATTATATACAAGGACACTTGGTGTAATTATAGTTTAAATCCCCAATTAGTCGGATTATTTGACTTCGGACATAAGGGTAATTTGACGAGGACACTCGCACTTTATATTTATGACTGATGAACCGTTATGGATAAAAACCAGATGGACATATTAAATAATCCAGGACAAAGGACCATTAACCCATCGGACTAAATTAAAATCAACTCGGCAAACATCATGATTACGGAAGTTTAAACAACCGGAGCCTGCACCTGAAATGCAATATGATTCAGAACCGGAAAATGAGCCGCAACAACAACAACAACAAGAACAACAATATAATAATGAGCAACACATCGCATATCATGAACCGCAACAAGATTTTGCGAATGCCTACATAGTTTTCCCAATGAACCAGCCATTGGAATACCCAACGATTCCTGAACACACTTTGCATCCTAATCTGAGGTTTGATAGAAGCTGGAGAGATTATGAGACGTATCAAAGGAATAATTTCAAATTGGTAACTAAAAATGTAGAGGTGCCAAGGGTAATCGATTGGGATCCTTTGGAAAGAGTTCAGCTAGCTAATCGAGTCAGACTGCTACTGATTCAGAGGTACGGGACTCTTCTTTTCCCGATTAGGAACGATTATTCACCATTCGTAGGCCTGTATATAAGGAATGGTGTGTTGAGCTCATGAGTACTGTATCATTTGATACAAATATAGTTAGAATAGATGATAGAAGATTTCTTAGGTTTATACTTGGCCGTAGGATGTATAGAATGTCCATGTTGAACATGGCCAGGGCGTTACAGATTTATACTCCTACCGAATTATTACTACCCGATTGTACAAATTTGATTCATTATGGTGAAAGGGTAGATAGTAACTTTGACGCTGATGCTATTTAGAGGCGTATGTCAAAGTATAATGTTTTTACACGGTCGGGAGGACACTCCTATACACATATTGACAGAGCCGAGCTTCGTATCATTCATAGATTTTTGGCTAACTCGATTACACAAAGAGATAACAATAAAGAAAAAATAACCTTACATGATTTATTCTACCTAAAGTGTATTCGGGATCCTAGAGGCTTTGTCAATACGCCCTACTATGTTGGTTTTTATTTGTCTAAAATGGTAGAAGGAATGCAGGACGGGGGGATAATAGGAGGTGGTATTTTTGTTACTCTCATTGGAGAGTATTTAGGTGTTGATAGGAACCAAGGGGGTCCATTACAGGTTTGTAGAGAATAGAATGAGACCATAGGATTGCGGGTTTATGCGAGTGCAAAGGTATTAAAAAGCAGACGCAATCAGGCAGTCCCATATGAGGGCTCTCATCCACAGGTAGAAAGGGGCTCAGATGAAGAAATGGGGGAACCGGATGACATTAGGGATTTCTTTCGGGAGGCTATTCTGGATGTCCACGTTCGTATAGATGACGTAGAAATGACGAACGCGGCCAGGCATAGTATGTACGAGCAGTGGAACTCTGAGAGAGTATACGAGGATTATAGGCGACACCAACACGATAGCTGGGTAGTTCATCAACACCAAATCATGAGCCAGCTATCATATCAGGCACCAAATAACTACGTACCAACCCGACCTGCTCATTTTCCACCACACAACCCCGACATCTAAGCACCCTTTAACCGGTATGACTACAACCAGGCCTATCAGAACACCTATAACCAACAATGGAACCCACCTGACCAGATGAACTGGAACCCCTATCCAGATTGATATGGTTCGGTTGGTTATTTTTATGATTTTTATCTTTTTATGTATTCATGTTTAAACATATTTTATTTGATACATTTATGTAATTTTTATCATTTTTATTATTATTGTGTACTAATATTTCATATTTATAATTTGAAAGTGGGATATTAAGTCCCATTTCAAATTATCATGCATGTTTATATTTGTATTGTATCTATATTGTCAATTGTACAAAACAGGGTAAAACAGCGAACTTTCAAAGACTGCCATTGAGTTCAGCAAAAGCTAATAATTTTGACGACAAAACAAAAAACAAATGTGATATAACAACAAAACGGAATGAACAAATGATGTGCACCATTTATCATTCAACAAACAAACGCCAATACGTTTGAAAACTTTGGTAAAATTTAATCATTTCTCTACGCTAATCACCCTCAATAATTTAAATTGTTACTGATTTCTTGCAAATGAGGGCATTGCAAGATCTTAAGTGTGGGAAGGGGTTAAATTCTTTCGGATTTGTAAATTTTTAAATTTAAACACTTGGTTACCATTAAAAATACTAGTAACGCATTAGTTGTATTAGAATCTAGTGCTCTCTGATAATAAAGAACAGCCCTAGTCTTATATACTGACTACCCAATTCTAGTAAAATTTTTCAAAATTTTCAACTAAATGAATTCAAAATCATGTTTATACATATTTATGAACGATAAAACTAGGTGTTAACACCGAAATTATTGTTATCTCGGAAAGGACATAAATTGAGAAACAACTTAAAACGCTTGAATTTATTTAAGAATGGAATAGAGGAGAATAAAAAGGCAAAGAAAATATAACTAAAAGCTAAATGTGGGAAGAATTTACCAAGTTATTCAAAACACATATCACATATCTATACAAGCTTATTGCAGGTACTTTTGCTCTGAACAATATTAATCAGTTTTACCCGGTTTACTAAAATATATATTTAAAGAAAAGATGGATCTACACGATGAATCAATTCCATCATTAAAAGGAAGTAAAGTCTTCCGAAAAAGACACGCGCTTCTTGATTTAGGTCATGAAGTTGTCGTCCAGACCAGCTGTAGGTTGACGAAAAATCTAGAAAAGTCATCTCTAAAATTAGCAGGAAATCCACGAACCTCAGCGTCAAACAGGGTCGCCAAGTGGTCAGACTTATCGTAACCATGAGAGGATCTGTCTCGTAAAATGGGGAGGGCGCCATGCAAATTAGCTTGATAAGACTAATGAATCAAACCCCCAGAAAGGATAATCTCCTTAAAGATTAAAAATCAGCTTTTAAGCCTAATATTACTCAATCCTTGAGATTGACCTTAAAGATTGAGAATTACAAACTCATGGAATTCGATGATATCTAAACTAGAGCTTGAACGAGAAAATATTTTGATCAAAAATACAAACCGATTTGTTTTCTGAAAAACCCATTTTTAATGCGTTCATTACCATTGAACGTAAAATCCTAGGAATTCACCTGGATTCATTAGGTCACCTGAACCAAATCGGGTGTCAACCGTAAGAACGGTGGTTGCATAGCATGGTCAAAGATAGGACCTTGTGCCAGACCGAAAAACTATAGGGTGATCTTTACTATTGCTCCTACAAAGGATAGTAATTGCATCCGACACGTTAAAGACCATAATCAAAAGCATGTCACGGGACATTGCCTTAACAGTTTCTTGTTCATCGCTTTCCTTTACAACCGGACGGTAGTTTATCAAAAGGTAATATACGGAACAAGTAAACTGGACGTGTTGATTTCCTAATACAAGGTTAGCAAGTGGGTGACACAAAACCGCAAGTTTTGAGCTAAAATTTTAAAAATCTGATACCCACAAAACCCACAAAAATATTTTGCAAACACCGGTGAAGGGTTATTCCGGAAAACCTGTCTAGGGTAAAATCTAGCATGAATTTTCAAAAGATCAAATTTTTTCATAAAGATCCAATTTCCTTAAAGGATCTAAATTTTCAATGTCATGTGGGACTTTAAACCGCCTTTCAAATGTGCACTTTGCTTTGGAAACCGAAAGTAAATCGGCTATTTGATTGCCAGTGTCGTTGACCTGAACCCGAGGCAACTGTGGATGACACACCCACCTTTAACCACGATTCTACTGTTACTATCATTGTTTATACCGCCGTTTCTAACTCACTGATGTACAAAGTGTGAAGAATAAAGAAAGTATGTTTTTATTTCAAGACTATATTGCTTGAGGACAAGCAATGCTCAAGTGTGAGAATATTTGATAATGCTAAAAACGAACATATATTTAATAGCATTATCCTTCAAGAAATACAAGCTTTTGGTTGTAATTGTTCTATTTACAAGTGATATTCGTTTAAATAATTAAAGGTGAAGACAAAAGACAGATTCGACGAATTGAAGACGCAAAGGTCCAAAATGCTAAAAAGTACAAGTTACAATTCAAAAGGTTCAATTTATTGATAAGAAACGTCTAAAAGATACAAGAGTACAAGCCGCGCAACGCAAAGTTCAAAATATCTCCTCGTACAAAAGGACGTTCGAAAATCCGGAACTGGGACATGAACCAACTATAAACGCGCGACGCAACGAACCGAAAATTACAAGTCAACTATGCGTATAAATATAATATAATATATATATATATAATTAAAATTATATATATATTATATTAAAATCCGGCGCCTAACTATTCATAAGAGGAATGTTAGCTGGAACCGACAGCCATGCGATCGCATGGCCAGCCAGCACAATTCCCATGCGATCGCATGGCAACCAGGTGCTGGCCACACCTATAAATTCAGCAATTTTCGGACGTAAAATATACCTTTTTCTAATTTCTTTCCCCATTTCCATGTATCAAGTATCTTTCCAAGTCTTAATCGCAATTTGTAATTTTAATTTTAAGTTAGTGATAATAATAAGGTTCGATTAGTCGAATGTTTTAAGGTCTTGTAAGTCGGAACTCTGTCCGTGTAACACTACACTATTAATACCACTGTAAGTTATGTTTATGTTATTTTCATTAATGTCTCGTAGCTAAGTTATTATTATGCTTATTTAAATCGAAGTAATCTTGATGTTGGGCTAATTATTAATATTGGGTAATTGGGTTTTGTACCATAATTGGGGTTTGAACAAAAGACAGACACTTATGAAAATTAGACTATGGACTATTAATGAGCTTTAAATTTGTTTAACTGAATGATAGTTCGTTAATTTTATATAAAGATTTATAATTGGACGTACCTATAAATAACCATATACACTCGATCGGATACGATGGGCGAGATATTTATAAATACTAATAATTGTTCATTTAACCGGACACGGGGATGAATTAATAGTTAATGGACTTATTAAAACAGGGGTGAATTATATACAAGGACACTTGGTGTAATTATAGTTTAAATCCCCAATTAGTTGGAATATTTGACTTCGGACATAAGGGTAATTTGACGAGGACACTCGCACTTTATATTTATGACTGATGGACCGTTATGGACAAAAACCAGATGGACATATTAAATAATCCAGGACAAAGAACAATTAACCCATCGGACTAAACTAAAATCAACATGCCAAACATCATGATTACGGAAGTTTAAATAAGCATAATTCCTTTATTATGTTATTTTATCGCAACTTTTATTTATTGTACTTTTATTTATCGCACTTTCAATTATCGTTATTTAATTTACATTTTAAATTAGGATTTAATTGTGACTAAAAGTTTTAAAATCGATAAACCGGTCATTAAACGGTAAAAACCCCCTTTTTATAATAATAATACTTATATATATTTATATTTTTATATAGTTTAAAATTAATATAGCGTTAAGCTTCGCAAACTAGCTCCCTGTGGAACGAACCGGACTTACTAAAAACTACACTACTGTACGATTAGGTCCACTACCTATAAGTGTTGTAGCAAGGTTTAAGTATATCCATTCAATAAATAATTAAAATATCTTGTGTAAAATTATATCGTATTTAATAGTATTTCCTAGTAAAATATTATAGTTTTTATATACACCCTCGCACACATCAGCTTCGAAGTTAAAATTCCATGCGATCGCATGGAGTAGGGTTTCGGGCCAGCTTCTGGACTGCTACAGTGTTTTGGCCCGAATTGATTTTTTTTTCTTTCTGTTTTTTAGATTATATATAAAATATATATATAAAATAAAAAGTTAAAATTTTAAAAACTAAAACAAAAATAGAAAATCTTTATGATTTTATATATTTTTAAAAATATAAATATAGATTTTTATTTTTCTTTTCTTTTTATATTTTTGTATTTTTTTATTTTTTAAAACATATATTTTTATAAAAAGAACTTAATAAAAAAAACTTTTATAAAAAACTTATATATTTTTTTTAATAGCGTTGCGCTTTCGGCGTTTATTTGTCCCCGGCAGCGGCGCCAAAAATACTTGATGTGTGCGAGGTGTACTAGGAAATAGTTATATTTTTACTACAAAATACTATTAATTACGATACAATTTTACACAAGATATTTAAATTATTTATTAAATGGATATATACTTAAACCTTGCTACAACACTTATAGGTAGTGGACCTAATCGTACAGTAGTTTAGTTTTTAGTAAGTCTGGTTCATTCCACAGGGAAAGTAAACAAGTTTAATGCTATATTATTTTAAACTATATAAAAATATAAATATATAATTATTAGTAATATTATTAATATTATAAAAGGGGGGGTTTTACCGTTTAATGACCGGTTTGTCGATTTTTAAGCAACAGTCACAATTAAAACCTAATTTAAAATATTAAATAAAACTTAATTTAAAGCGTAAAGTAAATAACGATAAATAACAGTGCGATAAATAAAAGTTGTGATAAAATAACAGAATAAAGGAATTATGCTTATTTAAACTTCCGTAATCATGATGTTTGGCGTGTTGATTTTAGTTTATTACCATGGGTTAATTGTCCTTTGTCCTGGTTAATTTGATATGTCCATCTGGTTTTTGTTCATAACGGTCCATCAGTCATAAATATAAAGTGTGAGTGTCCTCGTCAAATTATCCTTATATCCGAAGTCAAATATTCCAACTAATTGGGGACTTAAACTGTAACAAGGTCTTAATACTTTATTTATGATTACACCAGGTTATCGACTGTGTGTAACCCAAGGTTTTATTACTTTGTTAACAATTACACCAAGTGTCCTTGTATGTAATTCACCCCTGTTTTAATAATTCTATTAACTATTAATCCATTCCCGTGTCCGGTTAAATGAACAATTATTAGTATTTATAAATATCCCGCCCATCGTGTCCGATCGAGTGTATTTAGTTATTTATAGGTACGTCTAATTGTAAATCTTTATATTAAATTAACGAACTATCATTCAGTTAAACAAATTTAAAGGCCATTAATAGCCCATAGTCTAATTTCCACAAGTGTCGGTCTTTTGTCCAAACCCCAATTATGGTATAAAGCCCAATTACCCAATATTAATATTTTGCCCAACATCACGATTACTTCGATTTAAATAAGCATAATATTAACTTAGCTACGAGACATTAATGAAATAACATAAACATAACTTACAGTGGGTATTAATAGCGTAGTGGTACACGGACAGAGTTCCGACTTACAAAACCTTAAAATATTTGACTAATCGACCCTTATTATGATCACTAACTTAAAATTAAAATTAGAAATTGCGATTACGAATTGAAATGATACTTGATACATGGAATGGGAGAAAGAAAATAGAAAAAGATGTGTTAAATTCGTCCAAAAATTGTGAGATTTATAGGTGTGGCCTGACCCTGGGTGCCATGCGATCGCATGGGAATAAGGCACCCATGCCATGCGATCGCATGGCTGCCGGCTCCAGCTAACATTCCCCCTTGCAACAGTTTTGCCGACGTTTTATTTATTTATTTATATAATATATATATAATTTTATTTAATTATATATATATATTATATTATATTTATATTCATAGTTGACTTGTAATTTTTGGTCCGTTACGTCGTGCGTTTATAGTTGGTTCATGTCCCGGTTTCGGATTTTCGAACGTCCTTTCGTACGAGGAGATATTTTGAACTTTGCGTTGCGCGGCTCGCATTCTTGTAACTTTTAGACGTTTCTTATCAATAAATTGAACCTTTTAAATTGTGTCTTGTACTTTTTAGCGTCTTGGACCTTTGCGTCTTCAATTCGTCGAATCTGTCTTTTGTCTTCACTTTTAATTATTTAAACGAATATCACTTGTAAATAGAACAATTGCAACCAAAAGCTTGTCTTTCTTGAAGGATAATGCTATGAAATATATGTTCGTTTTTAGCATTATCATTCACCCATACTCTTCGAATAATCAAATTATTTTATCCTTATTATTCAATGGTAATAAAACTCTATATATCAGCTCACATGAGTCATGAAAACATAATTATTGTCAACCATGATGATCCCACTCAAATTTCGGGACGAAATTTCTTTAATGGGTAGGTACTGTGACGACCCGGAAATTTTCAACCAAATTTAAACTTAATCTTATTATGATTCCGACACGATAAGCAAAGTCTGATAAACTGAATCTAAAAAAAATTATTATTAATATTATTATTACTAAATCTACTATTATTATTATCCATTTATTAAACTGTATTATAATTATTTATTTACTACTAATAATTATAGTAGAATCATATATTATAGATGATATGGTTATACATCACCATCCAAATCGTATTTCATGTCTGATCTTGGTCATTCTGTCAACCCCAATTCACAATATAACAAGAATTTGTTACAAGTCCAAATTAGAGTTTCAAAACAAATACAATCTGTTAAAAATTGATTCCACTTTTTTTTATTTCTTTTTCTTATTTATTGAATGCTCGAGATATTCATGTCTGATTGTGGCTATACGTCTAAATCAAATTGCATTTCATTTAAAAATTAACTTAGATTACTATTTGATTTGTTTTACTTTGGACTTCTCACTAAATCTATATCAATGTACATATAGATACATAGGAGAGTTATGAACTCATATACATTTACATGATAAACATCTAACACCATCCTCTATCCCTGATACCATACACCTCCTAACACCATTGTGATCCATCATCGGCTACTACCACCACCCTGACCCATCGCCACTTTCAAACACCCACTATAACTAATCGATATCTTGCAAATTCTATATTCACCAAGCATCACCACCATCGTGAACCATTACTACAACACCATCATCGCCATCGGAGAAACACCACAACCTTTGAACCCATCTTATTTTCCATCGTGATTAATCAAAACTGCCATCACACAAACATCTTAGTGATAATTGTTATTACTACTTGTTGTCTTTACAACCATAAATCACCAGGATTTAAGCCACCACTCTAAACTCATGCATCACCTTGCCTTTCTGTTTCTAATTCTTGTCGAGAACCAATATCAAAACACCACCTTTCGTTGAGGACAATCACCATAACTACAACCTCAACCGCTACTACTTATAATTCGATTTATCACTGCTGCTGTACTTTTCATTGCGACCAACTTCCACCACAATCCACCATCGACAATTAATGCTACTACTGTCCTCCTACTGCTATATTACTGCTACTGCTCGAAAGTACTGTTAAAACACGATCTTTACTACTGTTGTTGTTCGGTGTAACTCAACACCCACCTATACATGATAAAGATAATGTATTGTGTGACGACCCGAAAATTTCCAAACAAATTTAAACTTTATCTTTATATTATTTTGACACGATAAGCAAAGTTTGTTAAGTTGAATCTCAATAATTTTAAACTGTGTTCACACATTCATTTAACCTCGACTAAACTCTAATGATTCACGAATCATTTTGTGGACGAATATGATTATGTATATATATTATAATTTGAAAACGTTAATAAAGTATTAGATGTATAAAGTATTAGACGTATAATACTTTACATAAATGCATTTGTTACAATATGTTTATCAAGGAAATTAGAAGATAATATCAAATGATTGATTTATCAGATACATTGTATAATTACGAGTCTCCGTTGAGAGGTCCACTTTGATTTAGGAAATCTGTTCCTTTTATTGGTATTCGGAATATTATTAACGTGATTTATAAATAAGAACAAAAGTATCATTAACAAGGATTAGACAAAAGTTAGTGAAAGACTAAAGTTAATAATAATGATTTAGTTACAAGTGTACGAAAAAGTTTCCGATATAATTGATCTTGATTATATCCTTGTTTAAATAAAGTGAATTAGAATAGTAATGGTTGAATATATATAAATAACTTGCAACGTGTAATTAGACGTGTTCATAAAAATTATATGTTTTCAAGTGAGTTGTAACGACCATACTTTTTCCATTATCTTTTACCGTTAATTATTTAATGACCGTTAACTGTTATTCGTGCCACGTCATTTCTATGACCTATATTATTATTTTTGTAATAATAAATTTATTATTATGTGTTATATGAATATTTGTATTCATATCTTAAATTTACCGTTTCTACGTGTCGCGGATTTCTATCCTGCGAATCTTTTCGGTTTTCAAACCAACGGTCGAGCTTTTGGGATTTTTAAGTCCTAATTATTTTAAATATGATATTTTAATGTCATATATTTATATTTAGTGTTTATATATTTTATTCGTAGCGTATTTGTTATCTCTCGGAAATATCAATCGCGTAGTAGCGTTTTCGCGTTTCGGGCTTCGATCGGGCGTTCGGGCCACAAGCTAATTGACTTTTTAACATTTTGGGATAGTGAGGCCCACCCCTTGCTGATTTTGGCCGAAAATTCCCTTAGGGATGGGGTGTTTGTGCCTTTTCTTCTAACTTGGAGCATTTTGATCAAAACCTAATACACTCCTCATTTCTTTCATTTTCCACATTTTAATTTTTGCTCTCCCTCTCCCTTGTTCTTGGCCATCACCACCATCAACAACAATCATCATCATCTTCATCAATTAATACTTGGATCAAGAAATCATTCACATATTCGGATTCTACGCGTTCTTCTCTACACATCTACATCTTTTGATTCTTGATTAGGGTATAAACCCTAACCCTAGATTTTTTTTTTTTCTGTATTTTGATATTATATTGATAGTATGATGATCACATGTTATGATTTATGATTGTATGCATAGAATTGCTCAAATATATATGTTTTCGGTTTGATTGAATTGGGACAGCAGCATATTCGTTCATTTTTGATTATGTAACTATTATAAAAGTGAAATTAAAGTGTTTAGATGAGTTCCTCACATCAAGACATTAATTTTAGACACCGGATTTATGTCATTTCGATTCTCGGAGCTCTAGATATGATTAAAATGGTGTTTTGTTAAGATTAAATTGTGAAAACGAATTGAACCAGGTTTGTTCAGACTTTATGACCACTTTTAGAGTCTTTAGGGTGTACTAGTGTGTTAGGATTGATTATGGGATGAACTTTCATGTTCGGGTCATCTAAATCCGAGCCACGGATCACCCGTTATGACTAAAACACATTTTTGAACGGATTGAAGTTCCAAGTGGTGTAATGGCTGATCATTACGACTTGGTTACTGTTCTTGGAGTGTTCTTGAGTTCACCAATGTGTTGGGTGGTTTGATTAGGCCGAGATATATATAAGGCTCGCCGAAAACTGACACCCGGGACTCAAGATATGACCCGAAGAACTTTTAATTAAAACTTATGGTTAATTATTAAAACTTATGATATAAATAATGATTTTCATTATTATTAAATTACTTATGATATAAAAAGTAATTATTATAATTTAAGACTTATGATATATATTTATTATATCATTTATTAATTACTTATGATTAGTAATACTTTTATTATTAATGGAAAATACTTATGATAGGTATTAAACTTATATTATGAGATTATTATTATAAGACTTATAATAAGGATTAATTAATCATTTAATTGTTATAAGACTTAGTTATTATTTAATTATAATTTAATTATTAAATTTACGATTTAATAATTATAATTAGAAACTTATGATATGATTAATAATTCATTATTAATTAATAATACTTATGATATGATTTAAAATTTATTATTAATTAATAATACTTATATTATGACAAATATTTAATTAATTAATTAAATACTTATGTTATATTAATTATATCATTTAAACTTAGGTTAACTTTAAATAATTCATTTTAATTTAATTAAACTTATGTTATGACATAATTATACATATTTAATTTTAATTAACATTATAACTTATATTATTATTATAACTTACACTTTTAAAATTAATGTTGACTATGTTTGACCAAGGTTGACTTTTGAGTTGACTTTCGGTTGACTTTGACTTTTGTTGACTTTCTAATTAAGAAAACTTTCTTAACGTAAAAACTTTCTAAAAATAGAAACTTTCTAAATATGGAAACTTTCTAAATTTGGAAACTTTCCAAAAATAGAAACATTCCTAAAATAGAAACCTTCCCTAAAATAGAAACTTTCCTAAAATAGAAACTTTCCTAAAATAGAAACTTTCCAAAAATAGAAACTTTCCAAAAATGGAAAGTTGCTAAAAATAGAAACTTTCTAAAAATAGAAAGTGTGTGTCCGTACGCTGTTCCGATCAAATCGATGCATGTTGAGTATTGTTCTATGTCTACTTGCAACATGTACAATAGCTATCATACTAAGACTTGACCTAAGTTAGTTATTTATATCGACCTAATTTATTTATAGGTCGGCGTTGTGATCATTCCTGATCACTTTACTTCATTTGTTGTTCGCATATTTGTGTGGTTTCTTCATTTGCTATTAAGGTGAGTTATAGTCCCATTTTTCTATTTTAACTCTTTTGGGATGAGAATACATGCAATTTTTTTATTTATTGGACACAAGTGGAAATTGGTTTAAATTATTCATTGTGAGTTGAACGAAAATATTCCTTAGTCTGGTAACTGTAATCACTGATTTCTACTGGTGAACGCGAATCCTATGGATAGATCTATCGGGTTTGACAACCCCATTTCGAGCTAGTCGCGCTAGCAATTTATAATCAGAATGTTTAGTACTTCATATTTTGTTGTAGATACACTTGTTCGGTGTATATTATTTATTGTGTTTGGCAAGGGCAAATAAATGGTTAAGTGGTTACCAGATGGCTCACGGAAAATGGAATAATGTTATTATATGTTTTCTAGCATATAATTTTGTGGTCCAAAAAGGAGTTTTTATGTTTTCAAACATAAATTTTTATTATTTAAATTAAATATTGTTTGCAATATTAAACCTATAATTCACTCAACATTTTTGTTGACAGTTACTCGCATGTTTTATTCTCAGGTTCATGATTGATTGCTTCCGCTGTGCTTAGATAGTCTTCATATTTATGATGACAGCTTTTGTTAAACATTAACTTGCATTCTATTTTGATACATTTAATAGTGGATGTTGTTGACTTGTTTTGGTCAACTTTTGGTTAAGTATCAATGTATGGTTTTTCTAAACTTACATATTTTGGTAGGTTTCATTTATAGGAAATCATTTTTAAATAAAGAATGCAAGGTTATTTATCAAACTCATATAGAGTTATGATCAAGCTGTGAGACCAAGATAATGATGATCGTCAAGTGTACTTTGACGGGTCGTTAAAGTTGATATCAGAGCGTTGGTTGTAGGGAATTAGGCTGCATTGATGTCGTTACCCGAGTCAATAGGGTACATTAGTGAGTCTAGTCTACAGCCCGGCCTATAATATATTATTATATGTGATTATTTGTATCATATTGGTATGTATATTGTTATCATACATACATCTCTATTATATTCTGAATCCGGGAGGAACTCCCATTCCGATTTAAACGTATTCTCCGACTCATGCGAGTCCATCTTTTATAAGAACACATCGGTTAGTGAAACCGAGGGGGTGTCATTCTTGACTTCTAAAATTCTCAACATTTCTATGTCATCAATTGTGTTTATTGATATAACGTTTGAGTTATATTACGTGTTCTGGAATTCTCGGCATTTTTATGTCATCTATTATGGTTATGTATATAACGTTTGAGTTATATTACGCGAGATGTCATTCTTGACTTCTAAAGGCTTGACATTTCAATGTCAACTATTATGTTTAGGTATATAACATTCTTGTTATATTACGTGCCGCTGTGCCTTTGTGCGCTGGTGCTTTGGTTTTCGAACCGGAAAGATGTCATTCTTGACATTTAAAGATTCTTGGTACTTCAAGGACATTTCTATGTCATCGTTACTCTTATACATTACTTTTGATGTTTTTGTCTCTTGTGCTATCCTTAGCACATTCTTTAAGAAATCGTTTAGAGAAATTGTGTGGAAATTCGAGGTTGATCGCGTGTCCTGACTTCATGTAGTGCTATTGGAATGGAATTATGAATTATTGAAATATAATGGCGTCAGGCCAACGTGATTATATTACGTTAATTCATAAAGAAGTCCCAATATTGTGACATGAGGAATAGAAAGCGAGTCAAAGAAAAATTTTTACACCACCCATTCAGAAATTCCGATGTATTACATGGGTAGGAAAAATATTCATTATCTTATTTGTTGATATGCGAGAAGCTCGTTTTAACCAGATTATCTATCTCATGCTCTATCCTTCATAACTCGCTTGTTAGCAACAGCTTTGCTCGGGAACAGTTTTGGCCCAAGGACTTATGTCCTGATAATAGTCACAACAGCATTTAACTCATTGGTTTTCATGACCTCGTAACATTTGTTGGTCAAATGTCGCACGACGATTCAAGTCCTTTACTCGATCTTCTACGATCTTACTTCAAATTGTAAGCTCCAAAATACAGATACTCTGTTTATCATCGGGAGTTTTTGAAAGGACCCGTTCATATACATTATAAACGATTCATAATAGTTGATTACATCGCGAGGTATTTGACCTCTATATGATACATTTTACAAACATTGCATTCGTTTTTAAAAGACAAACTTCCTTTACAACGAAAGTTAATGGCATGCATACCATTTCATAATATATCCAACTATAATTGACTTAATAATAATCTTGATGAATTAAACTACTCGAATGCAACGTCTTTCGAAATATGCCATGAATGACTCCAAGTAATATCCTTAAAATGAGCTAATGCACAGCGGAAGATTTTTTTCAAACCTGAGAATAAACATGCTTTAAAGTGTCAACCAAAAGGTTGGTGAGTTCATTAGTTTATCATAATCAATCATTTTCGTAATAGTAATAGACCACAAGATTTCAGTTTCCATAAATATCCGTACACTCACAAGTGTATAAAAGTATTCTATAAATTGTTGAGCGCTTCTGTAACCATACTTAACAATTAATGTGGCATATTCCCTTTATTATGAAATCTCCCTACACTGTACCAAGTGTAGTAAAAACGAAGTACTATGCAACCGTTTACGATACTAGAGCGACTAGCCTGGTTGGGGTTGTCAAACCCGATAGATCTATCAATAGGATTCACGCTTACATGCTCTTACAACATGTAAATATTAGTTACCAAGCTATTAGGGAAAAATATGCAAAGTGGTACAACTCAACGTAGAATATATTTTTAGTACTTGTGTCCATTTCGTAAAACAGTTATAAAAATAACGCATGTATTCTCAGCCCAAAAATATATATTGCAAACGCAATTAAAAAGGGAGCAAATGAAACTCACCTGTAAGTCGTTGATAGTAAATAATATTATTTTTCAATTTGATGAAAAATACGACTCGGCCTTCGACAGATTCACGAACCTATAATAATAATATGTATCAACTATACTATAATTATATTTGATTAATAATTATATCATACTTATATGATACTTTAAATTGTCAAGTTAGTAGTCCAATGTTAGTAGTCCAACAGTCTGATAGTCCAATAGTCCAATAATCCAATAATCGGTATATATATAATCTTAGAATTACCCCACAACGTATTATATACGTATTGTCTTTACATCAACCAAGAGACGTATTGTATACATATTGTCTTAGAATTAACTAAGACGTATTGTGTACGTATTGTCTTAGGATTTATCAAAACGTATTGTATACTTATTGTGTTAGGACGTACCAAGAATATTATTATACATATATACAATCACATAATTAACCAAGATTATAATATTTTGTTATACTACTGATAACATGTCCAAATATATAGGATATAGGAAAATTTAGCAAGGATATGGTTAATATAGTTTTTACAATATAAATTTCGTCCATACAACATTAATTTTAACAGATTTTGTTTTGCTCGCCAAATATTCATTACAACTCCGTTTAAAGTGAATCAAATTGCTATGGTTTTATATTGAATCAAAAATTACTAATCTAAATAGAAAAAATATAGTTTTATAGTCATAAATACAAGTTACAAGTCATTTTGTAAGAGGTAGTCATTTCAGTCGAAAGAATGACGTCTTGATGACCATTTTGAAAAACATACTTCCACTTTGAGTTTAACCATGATTTTTGGATATAGTTTCATGTTCATACGAAAAATCATTTTCCCAGAAGTATAGCTTTTAAATCAAAGTTTATCATAGTTTTTAATTAACTAACCCAAAACAGCCCGTGGTGTTACTACGACGGCGTATGTCCGGTTTTACGGTGTTCTTCGTGTTTCCAAGTTTTAAATCATTAAGTTAGCATATCATATAGATATAGAACATGTGTTTAGTTGATTTTAAAAGTCAAGTTAGAAGGATTAACTTTGTTGCGAACAAGTTTAGAATTAACTAAACTATGTTCTAGTAATTACATGTTCAAATCTTCGAATAAGAAAGTTTTATATGTATGAATCAAATGATGTTATGAACATCATTACTACCTCAATTTTAGTAGGTAAAACTAATGGAAGTGGCAAGAAATGATCTAGCTTCAAAGGATCTTGGATGGCTTGAAAGTTCTTGAAGTAGAATCATGACACGAAAACAAGTTCAAGTAATATTATCACTCGAATTAAGATAGTTATAGTTATAGGAATTGAATCAAAGTTTATGTATGAGTATTACCTTGATTTAGAATGATGTCTTACTGTAAACAACAAGGATTTATTGAGGTTGGATGATCACTTTACAAGATTGGAAGTGAGCTAGTAAACTTGGAAGTATTCTTGATTTTATGAAACTAGAACTTGTAGAATTTATGAAGAACACTTAGAACTTGAAGATAGAACTTGAGAGAGATCAATTAGATGAAGAAAATTGAATAATGAAAGTGTTTGTAGGTGTTTTTGGTCGTTGGTATATGGATTAGATATAAAGGATGTGAAATTTTATTTTCATGTAAATAATTCATGAATGATTTATAATATTTTTGTAATTTTGTGTAATCATTCATGCTAGTTGCCAAATAATGGTTCCCACATGTTTAATGACTCACATGGGCTGCTAAGGAGCTGATGATTGAGTGTATATACCAATAGTATATACATCTAGAAGCTGTGTATTGTACGAGTACGAATACGGGTGCATACGAGTAAAATTGTTGATGAAAATGAACGAGAATGTAATTGTAAGCATTTTTGTTAAGTAGAAGTACTTTGATATGTGTCATGAAGTCTTTTAAAAGTGTATTAATATATCTTAATACACTACATGTATATACATTTTAACTGAGTCGTTAAGTCACCGTTAGTCGTTACATGTAAGTGTTGTTTTGAGACCTTTAAGTTAACGATCTTGTTAAATGTAATTAATCCCATTGTTATTACATATAATGAGATGTTAAATTGTTATATTATCTTGATAACTTATTGTGTTAATATATCTTAATACGATATATAAATATTAAGACGTTATTACAACGATAATCATTACGTGTATATATCGTTTCGAAATCCTTAAGTTAGTAGTCTCATTTTATGTATATAGTTCATTATTAATATACTTAATGAGATACTTAATTATCATTTCATCATGTTAAATATATATATAAGTTCATATATATATTAACATGTCATTTACAAGTTATAACGTTCGTGAATCATCGGTCAAACTGGGTGGTCAAACGTTTACATAAATTCCATTTCAATTAATCAAGTTTTAACAAGTTTGATTGCTTAACATGTTGAAAATATTTAATTATGTAAATATTAATCTTATGTATATTAACAAAAAAACAAAAAATCCGGATCGTTACATTACACACCCGTTAAATTAACAAACTTTGCTTATCGTGTCGGAATAATATAAAGATAAAGTTTAAATTTGGTCGAAAATTTAAGGGTCGTCACAGTACCTACCCGTTAAAGAAATTTCATCCCCGAAATTTGATAGAGATCGTCATGGCTAACAATGAGAATGTTATTATGACAATTTTTAAAGTTTTATCATGTTTAAGAAGTATGGATAAAATAATTCGATTATTCGAAGCGTATGAGTGAAGCTATCGTAAAAGAGGGAAATGAGTAAATACATGTTCGTCTTATCTGGTGACGTAGCCACGGTTGATTTTTAGAATTCAAGGAATTTTAGAAGAAAATCTTCGAAATCTAAATAAGATTTGATTCTTCGGAAATTAAGAAAATTAGGATCCTCTTTGGTTAAATGCGATAATCTGTTTTGATTGCCTTGTCGGATATTTCACTCTAAATCCACCCTCTTCATTTCCTTATTTCCACAGCTCATAACTTCTATTCTTCCTCCCTTAATTCATACTTTAAAGCATTCGTCACTATGCTCCATCCAGTTCTGATTCTTGATATACTTCTAACTTTTATATCTGTCATTCTTCTTTTTCATCTACCACCAGAGGAAATTATTTTCTTCTACCATTACCTTGGGGTTATAGTGTTTTTCATTCTCACGTGTCTTTATATTGCTATACGCATTGATATACACGGTTTGTAATTTCGGGGTTGTTATCGGACTTTATATTCTCCATTATATTTCGGAGCTTCATGCTTCTGTTTTCTCTTCCCGACTTCGAATCAAGCGAAGAATGGTCCAGAATTCGTAGGTATGAATTTCGGAATGAACTTAGTTAATGTTCTAAAAAGGAAATTGTAATGGCACGATCTTGATTTGTCAAATTACCAGGATATCCCTGGAAAAGACCGAATCATCAAGAAAATATTTTCTTGATATTTTAGAGGTTAAATAGAATACAAGAGTCGTGTAACATGGCACATGATGACGTTATGATCTGTGAATCATCACGTTCCATTCTAGAAACTCGGCATGAATTACTGTAATATAATCACGTTGATCAAGTGTCATTATATTATACTAACTCATGCTTCAGCTCCCAACACTACTTCAAAAATATTCCTATTTTAAACTCGAAAGTTTCAGAATTTAGAAACTAAAATAGTTTCTTTTATGATATAACACAGATAGCGTGGAGAGGTAATGGTTTTAGGTAAGAATGGTTATGGAATATCTTCAGAAATATGGAGGATATTTATAATGGAAGATATGATGATATCTTAGAATATTTAAGATAAGATGATGATGAAGAATATTGTCCGCAAAGGTTTTAGAGTAAGGAGCAAGGTATTCGTTAATGACTTCATCAGAAACATAATCATCAGGATTCTTTAAATACAGTGTTTGGTCCTTGTATTTGTCCTTGGTCTCCTTCATGGTCTGCTCAATCCGTTTTCCAGTTCCAAACCTTCTCTTTTTCTGAGCTTTGCCAATATACTATCCTTTATCATCAAACTTTTGACTGTTAAAGTCGTTTACAGTTTTTGCTGCTTCATCGGCATTTTCTCCAATGTCGGAGAACTAGTTCATAGTTTGGGATGTTTTTCCGAAACTTCACATTCGAAGTATGTAAGTCTTGGAGTTAGACGTTATATGCATACGTATAACGGTTGGCGTAAAATTGTTGCGAAATTTCAAAATACTGATTGCTAATTCCCAGTAATTGATATGACACTTATTGTTACAGGATGTAGGTGAGTACATGATGGGGTTTCAATGAATAAGTATCATGACTTTTCAGAAAGGCTTAAGTTGAAGGTTAATGAAGTTGTTGATAAGTTTACTGCTAATGTGGCTAGATATAAAAGGTTCCCCGGTAACAATGATGGAGGGGTAATTGTTATAACAGGGCTTATTCGAATGAACAAATGAAGATGATTTGCTGAATCTGTGACAAAACTGTCTACTTTGAAAAGAGATTGGAAAGTTATTTTAGCTAATAAATGCCAAAGGGTTTGACACGGATACGTGTTAAACTATGACTTAGGTTTCGAGGGTTTTTCAGGTACAAGACTGCGAGTAACATGTGGTTGGATCATTAGCTCGAGTGTCTTCAGGAATTTTAAAGGGTTTGAACACATATTGTAATTGTTAATATACATATGATGTTCTAGGATTTTGAATGATACAATTATTCTTCTGGGTTTCATGAACAGAAATGATGTTCTAGTACAGTTTTGAAGTCAAAGTATAGTTTTGAAATATGTGGAATCTAAGAGTGATGATTTTGGTTATATCTCGAATTGAATTCTGAGATTTCAAAATTAGAATAATTAATTAGATTCGAATGAGTATGGTTGTTTTGATTTCTATAGAAGAATATATATTATTGTGAAAGTAGGGAGTATAGTTGATGATTGTTGAATTAGAATCGAAGAATGTAATATATTAATTGTGAATTTAAATATCTCTCGGGTATTACCTACCCGTTAAAAAAAAAATTTCACAAGTAATGTTTTATACCAAAGAATTTTATCATAATATTTATGAAAATATATGTATATTTTCTTCAGATGTAATACAGATTTGATGAGTTAAGTTCATTGGATCTTAGGCTGGAATTAGAAATGAATAATCTCTAACATTAGAGATTACATAGTCTTCACGGAGTATTTCACTACTGTGATCAATACTTCATTATTTACTCTTATTGATATTAATTGGTGAAGGATGTTGATGTTCATGGAATTCTTGCAAACTTCGCAAGGTACGATTGACGTTTTCTAGAAAGTTTCGAGAATATCGAAGATGAAAGTGTAAAATCAAACATATGTTTAAATAATACACTTGATTTATTATGAAATGAAATTCATTGAGTTAAGACGGAGATTGTAGCTAACGATGGTTAAGTCGTTAACGAAGGATAGCATATTAGTAATATGAATTTAAATGAGTAGTATCTATCCTTTTTCAATTCATACTTAATAGCTTAGAAAAGATTTATTATAGTTTCAAAATTCATATATATAAAATATATATATATAAATTCTTCAGAAAGAATGAGTTAATACTTCATAACTCGTTGATACTATATACTCATTGTTGATCCGTGATGATGTCCACGACGATTGTTGAACTGGCGGAGCTTGTGATGTTATAAGTGCTGCTAGTGCTGATGATGCTAATAGTACTGACGGTGCTGGTGGTGCTGACGATATTGTTGGTGCTGGTGATACTGCCGCTCACTGCTGGTGATGCTTGTTTAACAAGTCTAGCTTGTAAATCGCGCACCATTTTTGTCAGGGTTTCGATTCTTCTCTCTATCATCTCTATCTATTCTACTCATTTGACTTTCGGTTAGAACTAGGAATAGTAATCTCTAAAACTTTTAGAAACTACATATTCTCTCCAGAATATTTCTTCAATGAAGTGATAAATTAATACTTCATTGCTTGTTGTTGTTGTTACTCCTTGGTATTTATGGTACGTGTGATGTTGATATCTGAGGTACAGATTGTGATGTTGAGGCGTGTGATACGGATGTGATTGTTGGTGGTGGTAATCATACTGTTGGTGTTGATGATGGTGATACTGGTTATGCTACTGGTGCTGCTGCTGGTGTTTGCAGCCTTTGCACCATACTCTCCAAAGCCGTCACGCGAGCTTGAAGTTCGTTAACTTCTGCTAGTACACCGGGATGATTGGAGGTTGGAACGAGCGGATGAATAAGATTCATAATATGGGATAGTATATAATCGTGACGAGATATTCTAGCAATGAGTGAGAAAATGGTGTCTTGAATAGGTTCGCCGGTAAGTGCTTTAGGTTCATCGCCAATAGGGCAATGTGGTGGATGGAAGGGATCACCTCCTTCTTGTCTCCAATGATTGAGAAGGCTACGAACCCATCCCCAATTTATCCAGAATAGATGATGGCTAATTGGTTGATCCATTTCGGTCACACTGCTTTCGGAGCTCGAGTGAAAATCCATATCGGAATAGCTGTCGGAATCTGAGGAGTTCGAACTGGTTGAGGGATCCATCTCGTATGATCAGGGAAATGAATTTTCGGTATGGAATAGATTATAGGAGTTAGATTTGATATTCTTCAATACATAATTTACATATGTATATATACTACCAAAATCCCATAAATTATGGAGGAATCTTTGAAAGATGTCAGTCAAAGTTCACAGTAACAGATACGCTAAGATAAGAATTCGTCTATACACTATTATGCAATAAATGCAGTAAAACGCGTCTAGACTTAAGAATGATAAGCATATAATTTCCTAAGGATGGTAAATATATGATTTTCGACTAGAAATGATAAGCAAAACTTTTGACATACGGACACGGTCGAAGTCCAGACTCACTAATGTATCTTAACGACTATTTGTTAGACACACTAATGCAAGACCTGGTTCGCTAAGACCACCGCTCTGATACTAACTGAAAGGACCCGTTCATATACATTATAAACGATTCATAATAGTTGATTACATCGCGAGGTATTTGACCTCTATATGATACATTTTACAAACATTACATTCGTTTTTAAAAGACAAACTTCCTTTACAACGAAAGTTAATGGCATGCATACCATTTCATAATATATCCAACTATAATTGACTTAATAATAATCTTGATGAATTAAACTACTCGAATGCAACGTCTTTCGAAATATGCCATGAATGACTCCAAGTAATATCCTTAAAATGAGCTAATTCACAGCGGAAGATTTCTTTCAAACCTGAGAATAAACATGCTTTAAAGTGTCAACCAAAAGGTTGGTGAGTTCATTAGTTTATCATAATCAATCATTTCCGTAATAGTAATAGACCACAAGATTTCAGTTTTCATAAATATCCGTACACTCGCAAGTGTATAAAAGTATTCTATAAATTGTTGAGCGCTTCGGTAACCATACTTAACAATTAATGTGGCATATTTCCTTTATTATGAAATCACCCTACACTGTAGCAAGTGTAGTAAAAACGAAGTACTATGCAACCGTTTACGATACTAGAGCGACTAGCTCGGTTGGGGTTGTCAAACCCGATAGATCTATCAATAGGATTCACGCTTACATGCTCTTACAACATATAAATATTAGTTACCAAGCTATTAGGGAAAAATATGCAAAGTGGTACAACTCAACGTAGAATATGTTTTTAGTACTTGTGTCCATTTCATAAAATAGTTATAAAAATAACGCATGTATTCTCAGCCCAAAAATATATATTGCAAACGCAATTAAAAAGGGAGCAAATGAAACTCACCTGTAAGTCGTTGATAGTAAATAATATTATTTTTCAATTTGATGAAAAATACGACTCGGCCTTCGACAGATTCACGAACCTATAATAATAATATGTATCAACTATACTATAATTATATTTGATTAATAATTATATCATACTTATATGATACTTTAAATTGTCAAGTTAGTAGTCCAATGTTAGTAGTCCAACAGTCCGATAGTCCAATAGTCCAATAGTCCAATAATCCAATAATCGGTATATATATAATCTTAGAA
The DNA here is from genome assembly GCF_046630445.1 of Rutidosis leptorrhynchoides. Lineage (NCBI taxonomy): Eukaryota > Viridiplantae > Streptophyta > Magnoliopsida > Asterales > Asteraceae > Rutidosis > Rutidosis leptorrhynchoides. Next base: position 325,262,980 of record NC_092341.1, read on the forward strand.
TTACCCCCATGACGTATTGTATACGTATTGTCTTTGCATAAACCCAGAGACGTATTGTATACGTATTGTCTTAGAATTAACTAAGACGTATTGTGTACGTATTGTCTTAGGATTTATCAAAACGTATTGTATACTTATTGTGTTAGGACGTACCAAGAATATTATTATACATATATACAATCACAGAATTAACCAAGATTATAATATTTTGTTATACTACTGATAACATGTCCAAATATATATAGGATATAGGAAAATTTAGCAAGGATATGGTTAATATAGATTTTACAATATAAATTTCGTCCATACAACGTTAATTTTAGCAGATTTTATTTTGCTCGCCAAATATTCATTACAACTCCGTTTAAAGTGAATAAAATTGCTATGGTTTTATATTGAATCAAAAATTACTAATCTAAATAGAAAAAGTATAGGTTTATAGTCGTAAATACAAGTTACAAGTCGTTTTGTAACAGGTAGTCATTTCAGTCGAAAGAACGACGTCTTGATGACCATTTTGAAAAACATACTTCCACTTTGAGTTTAACCATGATTTTTGGATATAGTTTCATGTTCATAAGAAAAAACACTTTCCCAGAAGTATAGCTTTTAAATCAAAGTTTATCATAGTTTTTAATTAACTAACCCAAAACAGCCCGTGGTGTTACTACGACGGCGTATGTCCGGTTTTACGGTGTTCTTCGTGTTTCCAGATTTTAAATCATTAAGTTAGCATATCATATAGATATAGAACATGTGTTTAGTTGATTTTAAAAGTCAAGTTAGAAGGATTAACTTTGTTTGCGAACAAGTTTAGAATTAACTAAACTATGTTCTAGTGATTACATGTTCAAATCTTCGAATAAGAAAGTTTTATATGTATGAATCAAATGATGTTATGAACATCATTACTACCTCAAGTTTAGTAGTTAAACCTAATGGAAGTGACAAGAAATAATCTAGCTTCAAAGGATCTTGGATGGCTTGAAAGTTCTTGAAGTAGAATCATGACACGAAAACAAGTTCAAGTAAGATTATCACTCGAATTAAGATAGTTATAGTTATAGGAATTGAATCAAAGTTTGTGTATGAGTATTACCTTGATTTAGAATGATGTATTACTGTAAACAACAAGGATTTCTTGTGGTTGTATGATCACTTTACAAGATTGGAAGTGAGCTAGTAAACTTGGAAGTATTCTTGATTTTATGAAACTAGAACTTGTAGAATTTATGAAGAACACTTAGAACTTGAGAGAGATTAATTAGATGAAGAATGAAAGTGTTTGTAGGTGTTTTTGGTCGTTGGTATATGGATTAGATATAAAGGATGTGAAATTTTATTTTCATGTAAATAATTCATGAATGATTTATAATATTTTTGTAATTTTGTGTAATCATTCATGATAGTTGCCAAATGATGGTTCCCACATGTTTAATGACTTACATGGGCTACTAAGGAGCTGATGATTGAGTGTATATACCAATAGTATATACATCTAGAAGCTGTCTATTGTACGAGTACGAATACGGGTGCATACGAGTACAATTTTTGATGAAAATGAACGAGAATGTAATTGTAAGCATTTTTGTTAAGTAGAAGTACTTTGATATGTGTCATGAAGTCTTTTAAAAGTGTATTAATATATCTTAATACACTACATGTATATACATTTTAACTGAGTCGTTAAGTCACCGTTAGTCGTTACATGTAAGTGTTGTTTTGAGACCTTTAAGTTAACGATCTTGTTAAATGTAATTAATCCCATTGTTATTATATATAATGAGATGTTAAATTGTTATTTTATCATGATAACATAGTGTGTTAATATATTGATGATGTAGCGTGAGGGTACGAAATAGTATTATTTTTAATACAAAATACTACAAAATATGACACAAGTTTTATTAATTTACAGATGGGATATACCTAAATCTTGCTACAACATTATAGGCAGTGTACCTAATCGTAGAGTAGTGTAGTTTTTAGTAAGTTCGGTTCGTTCCACAGGGAGCTAGTGATTACGTACTATATTTTTATAAAACTATATTTATATAAATATATATATATATATATATATATATATATATATATATATATATATATATATATATATATATATATATATATATATATATATATAAGTAGTAATATTATTCTAAAAGGGGGTTTTTTACCGTTTAATGACCGGTTTGTCGATTTTATATTTTTAAGCGTAAAGATAAATGACAATAATTAAAGTGCGTAAAATATATAAATGACGATAAATAAAATAACAATAAATAAAATTGCGATAGAATATGAAATAAAAGGATTATGCTTATTTAAACTTCCGTAATCATGATGTTTAACGTTTTGATTTTAATTAATTATTACTCTGGTTAATTGTCCTTTGTCATGGTTTATTTGATACCTATCTGGTTTTTATCCATAATAGTCCATCGGTCATAAATATAAAGTGCGAGTGTCCTCGTCAAATTACCCTTATACCCGAAGTCAAATATTCCAACTAATTAAGGATTTAAACTGTGACGCAGTTATCACTTCTGTCAACAATTACACCAGTTATCACTGTATGTAATCTACCCCTGTTTTGATTAGATATGAATATTAATTTACCCACTTGATCAGTTTGAATAATCAATTACCCAACCCGAATAATTAATTAAATGATTATAATAGATTCTATATGAACGTCACTAAATAGGACAACCATAATCATTATTAATTATTAGGATAATTAATTTGAAGATAGGTTCGACATACTCCAATGAGTTGTCACTCAATTAGACAATACCCCCCATCTATTAATAGTCAATAGTCCAATTTCCACAAGTGTCGGTCTTTTGCCCAAACCTTAATTATGGTACAAAATCCAATAACCCCGTCTTAATATTTAGTCAAACATCACGATTACTTCAGCTTAAATAAGCATAATAATAAATTAGTTACGAGACATTAATTTAAAAAGGAAGAACATAACTTACAGTGATTATTAATCATGTAGCGTTACACGGACAGAGTTTCGACTTTAAAACCCGTAAAACATTCCTTACAATAACCCAATTATTATTAAACTTAAACTAAAATTAAAATTATAATTATAAATATATATATTACATGTAAAGAGAAAGAAAGAAGAAAAGGTGTACATAAATCGATCAAATGAATTGCCTTTTATAGGCAAATATTGAATTGAAATTTTCACTTATGACCCCTTAACTATGCTCAATTAACAACTTTTTATTATTTATTATTATTCTTATTATGAATTATTTAAATATTATATTATATTCTTGTGCATAGTTGACTTGTACTTTCAGCTCCATTGCGCCGAGCGTTGATAGTTGGCTCGGGTACCGGTTCCGGATTTTCGAACGTCCTTTCATATAATTTAATATCTTGTACTTTGCGTTTTGTAACTTGTACTCTTGTCATTTTTAGACGTTTCTCATCAATAAATTGAACCTTTTGAATTGTATCTTGTACATTTGAGCTTTTTGGACGTTTGTGTCTTCAAATCTTCGTTTTCGCCTTTTGTCTTCGCACTTATTTATTTAAACAATTACAATGAAAATATAATACAATTACATATGAAAACCTATTATTTAGAAGGGATATTGCTATGAAATATATGTTCCTTTTTAGCCTTATCAAATATCCCCACACTTGAGCGTTTCTTGTCCTCAAGCAATACAGAACTTGAAATAAAAACATACATGAATCACTTTTTTATTCATCACACTTTGTACATTAGTGATTTTGATATGGTGGTATAAACAATGATAGTAACGATAGAACCATGGTTAAAGGTGGGTGTGTCATCCACAGTTGCCTCGGGTTTAGGTCAACGACACTTGCAATCAAATAGCCGATTTACTTTCGGTTTCCAAAGCAAAGTGCACATTTGAAAGGTGGTTTACAGTCCCACATGACTATGAAAATGTAGATCCTTAAGGAAATTGGATCTTTATGAAAACATTGGATCTTTTTGAAAATTTAATCTAGCTTTTACCCTAGATAAGTTTTCCGGAATAACCCTTCACCGGTGTTTGCAAAATATTTTTGTGAGTTGTGTGGGTTTCAGATTTGAAAATTTTAGCTCAACACTTGTGGTTTTGTGTTACCCACTTGCTAACCTTATATTGGGAAAGCAACACGTCCAGTTTACTTGTTCCGTATATTACCTTTCGGTAAACTACCGTCCGGTTGTAAAGGAAAGCGATGAACAAGAAACTGTTAAGGCAATGTCTAATGACATGCATATGATTATGGTCTTAAAACGTGTCTGATGCTAGTACTATCCTTTGTAGGAGCAATAGTAAAGATCATCCTATGATTTTTCGGTCTGGCACAAGGTCCTGTCTTCGACCATGCTATGCAACCACCATTTCTTACGGTTGACACCCGATTTGGTTCAGGTTGTAAAGACCCGTCCTAATCCATCCGGACGAAGTCCATATCGATTATAAACGATTCACAACAGTTGATTACATTACGAAGTACTTGACCTCTATATGATACATTTTACAAACATTGCATTCGTTTTTGAAATGACAATCTTTCATTACATCAAAAGTTGACGGCATGCATACCCTTTCATAATATATCTAACTATAATTGACTTAATAATAATCTTGATGAACATGACGACTCGAATACAACGTCTTTTGAAATATGTCATGAATGACTCCAAGTAATATTTCTAAAATGAGCAAATGCACAGCGGAAGATTTCTTTCATACCTGAGAATAAACATGCTTTCAAGTGTAAAAGGTTGGTGAGTTCATTAGTTTAACATAAATAATCATTTCATAATTTTAATAGACCACAAGATTTCATATTTCCATTTCTCATAAACATACGTCCCATGCATAGAGACAAAAATATCATTCATATGGATTGAACACCTGGTAACCGACATTCACAATATGTATATAAGAATATCCCCATCATTCCGGGATCCTTCATCGGACATGATATAAATTTCAAAGTACTAAAGCATCCGGTTCTTTGGATGGGGCTTGTTGGGCCCGATAGATCTATCTTTAGGATTCGCGTCAATTAGGGTGTCTGTTCCCTAATTCTTAGATTACCAGACTAAAAGGGGCATATTCGATTTTGAACATTCAACCATATAATGTAGTTTCAATTACTTGTGTCTATTTCGTAAAACAGTTATAAAAACAGCGCATGTATTCTCAGTCCCAAAAATATATATTGTGAAAGCATTTAAAAAGGGAATAACGAAACTCACGCATATAATTATTGTAAAACAGTTACTAAAGCATTTGCATGTATTCTCAGCCCCAAAAATATAAAGAGAAAAAGGGAGTAAATGAAACTCACGCTTATAAATATTGTAAAATAGTTATTAAAACATTTGCATGTATTCTCAGCCCAAAAATGTAAAGAGTAAAAAGGGCGAATGAAACTCACCTAATGTATTTTGTAGTAAAAATACATATGACGACATTGAACAATGCAGGGTTTGACCTCGAATTCACGAACCTATATCATTCATATATGTATTAAAACATATTCTTATAATCGAATAAGTTTATATATTATTATTGGTGATAAAATTGTTATTTTTAATAATTTATATGTTTCCTTGTCTATTTTTTATATCTTTATTTTATATATAATAATATTAATATAGTTAAGTTAAGTATATTAAATATATCTTTTATATAAAGATCAATTGTTTATGAATTTATTAATTTTGATAATACTAAGGTTAGTAAAATAATAATAATAATAATAATAATATTATATAATTATATTGATAAAAGTGATGATAATAATAATGTTAATAGAATTAATGATATTAATAATGATAATAATACTAAATTGGACTATGATAACAATAGTTATAATAATTTTAACAATTCGCTTAAATCATAAATTAGTAAATTTTAATTTTTCCCATTTTCCTACTAATCTTTATATCCAAGATTTCTATATTCATAACTGTAATCTTAATAGTACTAAAAGCTTTATATTCCTAATCATCATAATCTTCATGTCAACTTTCTACGCTACTGTCTATAGTTTTGTAATACATTAATTTGTACTAAAATCATAATTTTTACACGTATTCATATTCGTATACCTATAACTAATTTCTATAATCTTTATCTTATCATCTTTTATTATGTATTTATAATAATAATATGTTTAGTATCATAATGATAATAATAATAATAATAATAATAGTAATAATAATAGTAATAATAATAATAATAATAATAATAATAATAATAATAATAATGATAATAATAATAATAATAATAATAATAATACAGTATGATAAGATTAATAATAATGTTAATAATACTTATATAAGAATCTACTAATAATAATAACGTCTTTTATACTTATAAATATAGAGATATGACATGAGTAATAATAATTATAATTCTGGCAATCATAATAATAATCGTTATAACATTAATAATTTTAATCATGCTAATAACATTATTAACTAATAATTATAATCACAATAATAATAACAATAATAGTTATAATAATTAATAATAATGATAATAATAGAAAAGAGAGTAATTGTGTATACCCTTAAAATAGCTTTCCAACAAAAAAAAAAAATGTTCCATACGAGACTCGAACCCGTGACCTCTTGAACACTAAGAACACACCCAACCATTCAACCGTCTCAGTCTTTCTGAATTAAATCGGATACCATATATATTTAACTCATCTTTTCTGTTTTCTCATTATATGAATCATCATCATCATTCTAATTATAGTTGGGTTTCGGCCCAATAGGCCCAATCTGAAAATAAACCTCAGTCCAACAGAATAGGCTGGGTCTTTAGCCCAATCATAGCCCAAAACAATAACTAGTGGATAACAGATTAGGGTGTCGGTGTTTATTTATTTATTTTTTTTTTCATCGAGCTGTATACCGAACCAAAAATCAAAGCAGTCTTCATCTTATTATTCATTTATTCTCGCTCACACTATCATCATCAATAATCGTAATCGTCATCATATTTAAATCAGGTTACATCATCATAATCTTCATCTTTTCAATTTACAGGAAGTAAGACTAGAACAGAAACCACAATATAGCAGTAGCAGTAGTTTTGTGTGGTGTTTCGGTGGTGAGGTGTCGAACAAGAAAGGAATTAGTAATCGATGGTGGTGGGTTCGAGATGGTTTATTGAGCAAGAAAAGGAATAGTAATCAAGAACTGTAACAGTAGTTAACGGTTGCAGGTGCCACTGTTTCATCGTCTTCTTCTTTATTATCATTGTCGCTTCATTATTAAACAGAAAATCAAAATAGAAAATATTGAGTAGCAGCAGTAGGGTTTTGGTTTCTTGGTTATTTAAACAGGAACAATATCGAATACAGTAACATGATGAATGAAGGTGGCTGTTTGGGTTGGACAGTGTATATAGCTATAATTACAACAGAAAAAATTAAGCGAGTGGTTTGTGATGTTTGTGGAGATTGAAGGTGATAGATTGGTGATACGATGGTGGTGATTCACGATAGGTTTTGATTTCGTTTGTAACTTGATCAACACAGATATCTATTTTTTTTTTACCAATTGGGTTTCAGTTTAAAGATGACTGTGATGGGTTTTGTTTGAACTGTAAAACAGAAAAAAAAAATGGTAGACGATGATGGAAGAAAGAAGACATGGTGGTGCCGGTTTGTTGTAGAAGAGGAAGAAGAAGGAGATGGTTAGTGTTCTTGGTGGTGTGAATTTCATATACTGCAATTGTATATGTATGTATATATTTTAGAAAACTAGAATAGATATCACAATGATTAGATTAGATAGGTAGTCGATAGAGTAGTTGAGCAAGAGAGAATAAAACAAAAATAAAAAGAAGAAAGAGACTAGAAACAGAAATTGAAGAAAAACGTAAAGTTTAATTTCAATCTGTCTGTACTATTTTTCCTTTGATTGATTTTCACTAATTCCATATTTATTTATTTATTTATTTATTTTTATTTTTTGCTGTAATTAAATAGATAGTAATAGGATTAATAATAATAATATCAAAATAATAATAATAATAATTATATAATAATTAAAATCATATTTATAATAATAATAGTAATAACAATATTAATAATAAATGATAATTTTTATAATAATATATATAAATAATAATAATATTAATATTGACATACAATTTAAATATATCAAATTTTATATCTATATTATATTAAATAAAATTCATAATATTGATAATAATGAAAATACTAATAACAATATTAATATAATATAATAACTATATTTTAACTTGCTTTATCATTTAATTAATAATATTATATTTTATATGATTACGTATATTGAATATTTAATATTCAAACATATCATATATATTATCATATAATTACATTTGTATTTATTAATAAGAACCATATATTTTTACTCTTCTTAATAATACTTAATTATTTTATTTATTATTTTACATTTTTAATTCAAGTGATTAAAGTATATTTTATTAACTTAAAATATTATATATACACTTACATTTATACATACATATATATTTACAAACAATTGTTCGTGAATCCTCGGGAACAGTCGAAGGTCAATTGAATATATGAAACAGTTCTAAATTATTGAGACTCAATCTGAAATACTTTGCTTATTGTATTGGAATCATATAAAGATTAAGTTTAAATTTGGTCAGAAATTCCCGGGTCACTACAGTACCTACCCGTTAAAGAAATTTCGTCCCAAAATTTGAGTGAGGTTGTCATGGCTAACAATAAAAATGTTTTCATGGCAAAATATGAGTTGATAAATAGAATTTTATCACAGGGTGTAACCTGAATAAAATAATTCGATTATTCGAAACGTACGAGTGAAGCGATCACCAAAGAGTGAAATAGGAAAGTAAAGATTCATCTTAACTTTTGACGTAGGGGGCTGAATTTAGAAAAATAAGATGCGTCTTAGCTTTTGACATTGTTTTGCTTGAATTTCGGAATTCAAGGAATTTGAAGAAAATCTTCGAAATCTAAAAGATTTGATTCTTCGGCGAGTAAGGAAATTAAGATCTCTATAATTAATGCGGAAATCTACCTTGATTTCTTTGTCTGGTATTTTCACTATAAATGAACTTCTTTCGTTCCATTACTTTCACCATTCCTATACCTTCTTCCTCTGTTCCTACTTCTAAAATATTGTGGAAATGCTCCATTCAGTTCTTATTCTTGATATTTTTCTATCTATGTATCTGTCATCCTTCTTTTCAATCTTCCACCAGAAAATCTGTTTACTTCTACTATTGCCTTGGGGGAATACTATTCTTAATTATATCGTGTCTTTATATTGCTATTCATATTAATATCCACGGTTTGTAACCTCCGTGTTGTTATTGGGCTTTATATCTTCCCTTATATTTCAATGTCCTTGCTTCTGTCTCTTATAATTATTGTCATCCACAGTTAATGCACTCTCTTATTTGCTGCGATTTATACCCCCTTTCTATTTCGGAGCTTCATGCTTTTGTTTACTTTTCGCAAGTAACGGTCCAGAATTCATAGGTATGGAGTTTCGAATTATCATAATATACAAGATAGAAAGGAAAGGTAGTAGCACGATTTGTTTTGTTAAATTACCAGGAGTTACGGAAAAGACAGAACCATCAAGAAGATATTTTCTTGATATGTTTAGAGGTTAAGTAGAATGAAAGAATCGTGTAACATGGCACATAATGATGGTACTGTGAATCATCACATTCCATTAGAAACTCAGCATGACTTACTGTAATATAATCACGTTGATCAAGGGTCATTATATTATCCTAACTCATGCATCAGTTTCCAACATTACTTCAATAACATTCATATTTTAAGCTCGAAATTTTACAGAATATAGAAACTAACAGTTTCTATATGATGTAACACTGATAGCACAAAGAGATAAATAATTTCAGATAAGAATAGTTATGAAAATATCTTCAAAAATATGGAGGATATTTATAAATGGATATACGATGATATCTTGGAATTTCTAATATCGATGGATGATGAAGAAGATTTATCCATAAGGGTTTAGATTCGGAAGCAAGGTATTTGCTACAGATTTCATCAGAAACAGAATCATTTGGATTCTTTGAAGTCAAACTTATTCCTTGTGATTTTTCCACGGCTTCCTTCATAGTTTCGCATAATCCGCTTTTCGGTACTAAATTTTCTATTGAATGTTTCCAATATAATGATACACAGGAAGCACAAAGAGGTATATAATTTCGGACGAGAATATTTATGAAAATATCCTCAGAAATATCGAAGATATTGATGATGATATTTTAGAATTTCTAAGTTCGATGGTTGATGGATAAAGATTTTCCGCAAGATTTTAACATGACTTCAGAGCAAGATATTCTCTAAAGATTTCAACGGATCCAGAATTACCTGAATCCTTTGAATATAGGGTTTGGTCCTTGTATTTGTCCTTGGTCTCCTTCATGGGTAGCTCAATCTGTTTTCCAGTCCCAACGTTTCTGAGCTTTTCCAACATATTAATCTTTATCATCAAACTTCTGACGGCTAAGGTCGTTTACGGTTGCCTACAGTTTCTGCTGCTTCATTCAGCTTTTTCAACATTCAGAGTGGCGATTCGTAAACTGGGTGCCTTTTCAAAATTTTAGAATTGAAGATCGTAATTCTAGGAGATATTTGTTATATGTATACATATAACTGTTGATGTGGAAACGTTTGCGAGATTTATAATACAGATTTACTAATTCCCGGTAATTGGTATGGCAATTCTTTTACAAGATGCGGATGAGTACATGATGAGACTTCAATAGATAAATATAGTGATTGGTCGGAGGGATTTAAACCAAGGAGTGACGAGGTTGCTGGTACATATGCTGGTAATATGGTGGAATATAAAAGGTTCCCCGGTAACAATAAAAGAGCACGCATATATATCAAGGTTATAGTAAGGTTGTTTCGAACGAAAAATCGAAGTTGACTTGCTGGAGCTGTGACAAAATTTTCTATCTTGAGAAGGGATTGTAAAGTTATTTTGGGTAATAATAATGCCAAAGAAGCTAGCACAGATATGTGTTAAACGTTTTCTCATGTTCCGAGTGTCTTCAGGTGCATAACTATATGCATAAATTTTTCCTCCCGTAGATGAAGTGCGGTTGGTTCATCCTCTCGATTGAGGTGTTTTCAAGAATCATGAAAGGTTTGAACGCGGATTGTAATCGTCAAGATACAAATGAGGTTTAAGATGAAATCAAGTGGCAACTTGAAGAATTGTTTAGTTTCATATGTTATAATCAATATTTTAATTCATTTTAGTTGTCCAATATTATTAGTCCATAGTCGATAGTTCACAGTTGACAGTCCAATAATTCATATATAGTTTAATATATAATATTCGAATTAATTAATACGTGTCGTGACCCGTATACGTCTCAGACTCGATCACAACTCAAACTATATATATTATTGTAGAATCAACCTCAACCCTGTATAGAGAACTCGATCATTACTGCATATAGAGTGTCTATGGTGATTCCAAATAATATATATAGATGCGTCGATATGATATGTCAAAACCTTGTATACGTGTCCCTATATTTAAAGTGCGTAAAATAAATAACAGAAATTAAATAACGATAAATAAAATTGCGAGAATGTAAATTGCGATAATTGAATTGCGATAAATAAAATGTAATCAGTTAGCTAGAAATAATTTGCTAGGAACAGTTAGCGTGAATTCGTAACAAAATTTCTCATAGTTAATTTATTTGTTTCTAACAAATTTTATTTTTTCAAATGTTTTCTTCATTATGCCACTTGTTGGATTCTGATAAATCAAAATCCCAATATAAAATTGGATGAATATGGTTATTCTGTGGTGAACGGATTTGCATATCGGTGAATGTAAGTAGGATAGTAAATGACTGTTGAATCAGATTCGAAGAATGTACAGTGTAACTTATTAATGTGAAATTTAAATATTCCTCGGGTATTACCTACCCGTTAAAATATTTTCACCATTAACAGTTTGTACAAGAGAATTTTTAATTACAATCTTTATGAAAACATATATACATATATATTTTCTTCAGATGCATTCATGGATTTAATGAGTTAATATGATATTAAACTCATTTGCTTTTCGGGTGGAACTAGAATAAATAATCTCTAAAACTTTAGAGATTACATATTCGCCATGTCGAACGAAGATAAATGAGGTAGAACGATACGTAGAACGAAGATCATACTCAAAGTACAGATGATGATATTGAAGCATGGATTGTTGATGGTACTGGTGCTGTTATTGATGGTACTGTTGGTGCCGGTGATGTTGTTGAAGCTGGTACATTTTGCACCATATTCTCCGAATTGATTATTCGAGCGCGAAGTTCGTTGACTTATTATTTCAGGATGATTGTCGGTCGGAACGAGCGGATGAATAAGGTTCAGAATTGTGGATAGAATATAATCTTGTCGAGTTACCCTGAAAATGAGACTGAAAATGGTGTCTCGAACAGGTTCGCCGGTAAACGCTTCAGGTTCATTGTTAAGAGGTGAATTCGGTTGGTGGAAGGGATTGCCTTCTGCACGTTTCCATTAATTAAGTCAACTACGAACCCATCAGATGAATTGATAATGGCTAATTGGTTGATTCATGCCGATGACGCTGTTTTCGGAGCTTAGGTGAACATCTATGTCGGAATAGCTGTCAGAATAACTATCGGAATAGCTATCGGAATCTGAGGGACTCGAACTAGTTGCAGGATTCATCTCGTACGATCAGATGAAGGATTTTCGATAAGAATTAGATTATAGGATGTAGATTAGTACCCTGCAATACATAATTTACATATGCATATATAATACTAAAATTCCATAAGTTACGGAGGAATCTACGGAAACTGTCAGCCAAAGGTAACAATAACAGATACGCCAAGATATGAATTTATCTATACACTGTCTATGCAATAGAGGCAATAAGACATGTCTAGACTTTAAGATGATAAGCAAGGGATTACCTAAGAATGATAGGCAGGCAAATTTTCGACACGAACTAATAAGCAAAACCTTTGACATGCAGACACGGTCGAAGTCCAGACTCACTAATGCATCTAAACAACTATCAGTTAGACATACTAATGCAAGACCTAGTTCGCTAAGACCATCGCTCTGATACCAACTGTAAAGACCCGTCCTAATCCATCCGGACGAAGTCCATATCGATTATAAATGATTCACAACAGTTGATTACATTACGAGGTACTTGACCTCTATATGATACATTTTACAAACATTGCATTCGTTTTTGAAATGACAATCTTTCATTACATCAAAAGTTGACGGCAGGCATACCCTTTCATAATATATCTAACTATAATTGACTTAATAATAATCTTGATGAACGCGATCGAATGCAACGTCTTTTGAAATATGTCATGAATGACTCCAAGTAATATTTCTAAAATGAGCAAATGCACAGCGGAAGATTTCTTTTATACCTGAGAATAAACATGCTTTCAAGTGTCAACCAAAAGGTTGGTGAGTTCATTAGTTTAACATAAATAATCATTTCATAATTTTAATAGACCACAAGATTTCATATTTCCATTTCTCATAAACATACGTCCCATGCATAGAGACAAAAATATCATTCATATGGATTGAACACCTGGTAACCGACATTCACAATATGTATATAAGAATATCCCCATCATTCCGAGATCCTCCATTGGACATGATATAAATTTCGAAGTACTAAAGCATCCGGTACTTTGGATGGGGCTTGTTGGGCCCGATAGATCTATCTTTAGGATTCGCGTCAATTAGGGTGTCTGTTCCCTAATTCTTAGATTACCAGACTAAAAGGGGCATATTCGATTTCGAACATTCAACCATATAATGTAGTTTCAATTACTTGTGTCTATTTCGTAAAACAGTTATAAAAACAGCGCATGTATTCTCAGTCCCAAAAATATATATTGTGAAAGCATTTAAAAAGGGAATAACGAAACTCACGCATATAATTATTGTAAAACAGTTACTAAAGCATTTGCATGTATTCTCAGCCCCAAAAATGTAAAGAGAAAAAGGGAGTAAATGAAACTCATGCTTATAAATATTGTAAAATAGTTATTAAAACATTTGCATGTATTCTCAGCCCAAAAATGTAAAGAGTAAAAAGGGCGAATGAAACTCACCTAATGTATTTTGTAGTAAAAATACATATAACGACATTGAACAATGCAGGGTTTGACCTCGAATTCACGAACCTATATCATTCATATATGTATTAAAACATATTCTTATAATCGAATAAGTTTATATATTATTATTGGTGATATAATTGTTATTTTTAATAATTTATATGTTTCCTTGTCTATTTTTGTATATCTTTATTTTATATATAATAATATTAATATAGTTAAGTTAAGTATATTAAATATATCTTTTATATAAAGATTAGTTGTTTATGAATTTGTTAATTTTGATAATACTAAGGTTAGTAAAATAATAATAATAATAATAATAATATTATATAATTATATTGATAAAAGTGATGATAATAATAATGTTAATAGAATTAATGATATTAATAATGATAATAATACTAAATTGGACTATGATAACAATAGTTATAATAATTTTAACAATTCGCTTAAATCATAAATTAGTAAATTTTAATTTTTCCCATTTTCCTACTAATCTTTATATCCAAGATTTCTATATTCATAACTGTAATCTTAATATTACTAAAAGCTTTATATTCCTAATCATCATAATCTTCATGTCAACTTTCTACGCTACTGTCTATAGTTTTGTAATACATTAATTTGTACTAAAATCATAATTTTTACACGTATTCGTATTCGTATACCTATAACTAATTTCTATAATCTTTATCTTATCATCTTTTATTATGTATTTATGATAATAATATGTTTAGTATCATAATGATAATAATAATAATAATAGTAATAATAATAATAATAAAAATAATAATAATAATAATAATAATAATAATAATAATAATAATAATAATAATAATAATAATAATAATAATAATAATAATAATAATAATAACAATTATAATAATAATAACAATTATAATAATAATAATACAATATGATAAGATTAATAATAATGTTAATAATACTTATATAAGAATCTACTAATAATAATAACGTCTTTTATACTTATAAATATAGAGATATGACATGAGTAATAATAATTATAATTCTGGCAATCATAATAATAATCGTTATAACATTAATAATTTTAATCATGCTAATAACATTATTAACTAATAATTATAATCACAATAATAATAACAATAATAGTTATAATAATTAATAATAATGATAATAATAGAAAAGAGAGTAATTGTGTATACCCTTAAAATAGCTTTCCAACAAAAAAAAAATGTTCCATACGAGACTCGAACCCGTGACTTCTTGAACACTAAGAACACACCCAACCATTCAACCGTCTCAATCTTTCTGAATTAAATCGGATACCATATATATTTAACTCATCTTTTCTGTTTTCTCATTATATGAATCATCATCATCATTCTAATTATAGTTGGGTTTCGGCCCAATAGGCCCAATCCGAAAATAAACCTCAGTCCAACAGAATAGGCTGGGTCTTTAGCCCAATCACAGCCCAAAACAATAACTAGTGGATAACAGATTAGGGTGTCGGTGTTTATTTAGTTATTTATTATATTTTTTTTTCATCGAGCTGTACACCGAACCAAAAATCAAAGCAGTCTTCATCTTATTATTCATTTATTCTCGCTCACACTATCATCATCAATAATCGCAATCGTCATCATATTTAAATTAGGTTACATCATCATAATCTTCATCTTTTCAATTTACAGGAAGTAAGACTAGAACAGAAACCACAATATAGCAGTAGCAGCAGTTTTATGTGGTGTTTCGGTGGTGAGGTGTCGAACAAGAAAGGAATTAGTAATCGATGGTGGTGGGTTCGAGATGGTTTATCGAGCAAGAAAAGGAATAGTAATCAAGAACTGTAACAGTAGTTAACGGTTGCAGGTGCCACTGTTTCATCGTCTTCTTCTTTATTATCATTGTCGCTTCATTATTAAACAAAAAATCAAAATAGAAAATATCGAGTAGCAGCAGTAGGGTTTTGGCTTCTTGGTTATTTAAACAGGAACAATATCGAATACAGTAACATGATGAATGAAGGTGGCTGTTTGGGTTGGACAGTGTATATAGCTATAATTACAACAGAAAAATTAAGCGAGTGGTTTGTGATGTTTGTGGAGATTGAAGGTGATAGATTGGTGATACGATGGTGGTGATTCACGATAGGTTTTGATTTCGTTTGTAACTTGATCAACACAGATATCTATTTTTTTTTTACCAATTGGGTTTCAGTTTAAAGATGACTGTGATGGGTTTTGTTTGAACTGTAAAACAGAAAAAAAAAAATGGTAGACGATGATGGAAGAAAGAAGACATGGTGGTGCTGGTTTGTTGTAGAAGAGGAAGAAGAAGGAGATGGTTAGTGTTCTTGGTGGTGTGAATTTCATATACTGCAATTGTATATGTATGTATATATTTTAGAAAACTAGAATAGATATCACAATGATTAGATTAGATAGGTAGTCGATAGAGTAGTTGAGCAAGAGAGAATAAAACAAAAATAAAAAGAAGAAAGAGACTAGAAACAGAAATTGAAGAAAAACGTAAAGTTTAATTTCAATCTGTCTGTACTATTTTTCCTTTGATTGATTTTTACTAATTCCATATTTATTTATTTATTTATTTTTATTTTTTGCTGTAATTAAATTGATAGTAATAGGATTAATAATAATAATATCAAAATAATAATAATAATAATTATATAATAATTAAAATCATATTTATAATAATAATAGTAATAACAATATTAATAATAAATGATAATTTTTATAATAATATATATAAATAATAATAATATTAATATTGACATACAATTTAAATATATCAAATTTTATATCTATATTATATTTAATAAAATTCATAATATTGATAATAATGAAAATACTAACAACAATATTAATATAATATAATAACTATATTTTAACTTGCTTTATCATTTAATTAATAATATTATATTTTATATGATTACGTATATTGAATATTTAATATTCAAACATATCATATATATTATCATATAATTATATTTGTATTTATTAATAAGAACCATATATTTTTACTCTTCTTAATAATACTTAATTATTTTATTTATTATTTTACATTTTTAATTCAAGTGATTAAAGTATATTTTATTAACTTAAAATATTATATATACACTTACATTTATACATACATATATATTTACAAACAATTGTTCGTGAATCCTCGGGAACAGTCGAAGGTCAATTGAATATATGAAACAGTTCTAAATTATTGAGACTCAATCTGAAATACTTTGCTTATCGTATTGGAATCATATAAAGATTAAGTTTAAATTTAGTCGGAAATTCCCGGGTCACTACACAGGTGACCTAATGAATTCTGATGAATTCTCAGGATTTTACGTTCAATGGTAATGAACGCATTTAAAATAGGTTTTCAGAAAACAAATCGGTTTTATTTTTGATCAAAATATTTTCTCGTTCAAGCACGAGTTTAGATATCATTGAATTCCATGAGTTTGTAATTCTCAATCTTTAAGGTCAATCTCTAGGATTGAGTAATATCAGTCTTAAAAGCTAATTTTTGATCTTTAAGGAGATTATCCTTTCTGGGGATTTGATTCATTAGTCTTATCAAGCTAATTTGCACGGTGCCCCCCATTGTGCGAGATAAATCCTTCTCATGGTTAGGATAAATCTGACCACATGGCGACCCTGTTTGATGCTGAGGTCCGTGGATTTCCTGCTGATTTTAGAGATGACTTTTCTAGATTTTTCGTCAACCTACAGCTGGTCTGGCCGACAACTTCATGACCTAAATCAAGAAGCGCGTTTCTTTTTCGGAAGACTTTACTTCCTTTTAATGATGGAATTGATTCATCGTGTAGATCCATCTTTCTTACAGTAAATTGGGTAAACCAGTTAATTTAGTCCAAAGTAAAAGCACCTACAATAACTTTACAAAAACATGTGATAGATAGTTTTTTATTGAATAACTTGGTACATTCTCCCCACACTTGGCTTTTTTCATGCGTCTTTTTATATCTTAATAAATAAATTCAAGCGTTTTAGTTGTTTCTCAATTTATGTCCTTTCTGAGGTAACAATAATTTCTGCATTAACACCTAGTTTTATCGTTCATAAATATGTATAAATATGATTTTGAATTCATTTAGTTAAAAAATTTTAAAATTTTCATAATATTTAGAAAATAAGCCAAGTATAAACCTGAGAGAATTTATAACCCTTCCCCACACTTGAGATCATGCAATGCCCTCATTTGCATGAAATCAGACTATAATTATAAATTCATGAGGGTGATTAGTGTAGGAAAGTGATTAAAAATACCCAGTTTGTAATTACAAAGCTCGTCGAATGATAGATGGCGCGCCTCATCGTTCATTCCTTCATTTATTATATCACATTTGTTGTTTTGCATCTTGTCGTCAAAATCAGTAGCTTTTGCTGAACTTAATGTTAGTCTTTGAAAGTACGTTGTTTTACCCTGTTGTTTACATGATAAAATACAAACATATATACATATTTTTAAAGTTGGGTATATTACCCCACGTTCAAAAATTTATAAAATCAAATATTTTTTTTTTGCATACTTTAAATCAATAAAATTAAAAATAATGATGACAAAATTTTTCGCCCCGCCCTCGGGTAAAGTAATTTCGGCTCAACGACCTAGTCTTCAACTCACGACGAATTTTAGAAATCATTTTTTTTCAACTTAATAAAATAAAGTAAATTTTTGTTTTTAAATTCACACAAAACTTAAAAAGAAAACATATTAATTTCATATAAAACCTAAAAAACAAAAAAATTCAGAATGGGGGGAGAAAACTAGTTCTTTAGTGTCTGCTAGTGGAAAAGACCAATCGGATTCCATTCTCGGAACTACACGAGAACAGAACAACTAACTCCAAACAGCATTTTCTTTTTAGAATATTTGAATCTCCTCACACTTAGGTAGATGTGGTGTCGAAATTGTGATTAACTTCATCGTCAATTTCTCTTGGACCATAATCAACTTGCATATCTGTGACTTTTGCTTTAAGCCAGTGACCAGCTTTTTCCGTAATATCCACAAATTCAACTAGCTTCGCCTTTTCTTTAGGCGACAGATTGGATACTAACCGGTTATATAACTTAAAGTTCCCCTTACTTTTAGCATCAATAACCCGTTTAAAAAGTTTCTTCATTGAACTGTTAATAACGGGGTCATTTAATTTCGTATCAACTATGGGGTTCTTTATTATCAAGTCATCATTAGGTGTTACTTCATTTTCCCCACACTTAGGCGTTCTATTATTGTTAAACATTACCGTTAGAGTTGGTAAAACAACATGGTTCTTACCAATCGTTTTTGTCGGTTCAACGGTTTTGGTTTGTGGATATTTATACTTTCGAATCATAAAGGTGATCGATTTCTCATCATTACTAAGTGTCATTCTACCCTTTCTTACATCAAATAACGCCCCGGTGGACGCTAAGAATGGTCGACCTAAAATTAGAGGAACGTTTGAGTCCTCTTCTATGTCAATGACAATGAATTCGACTAGAAAGGTTAAATTACCTACTTGAACGGGTAGGTTGTCAGCAATTCCAACTGGGTGCTTAATGGTTTGATCAAGGAGTCAAACACTCATATCCGTTGGAGTTAACTCACCTACACCTAATCTCTTATATAATGAAAGAGGCATAACACTCACACTTGAACCTAAATCTGCTAGTGCATCATACATGACACAGTCACTAAGTAGACAAGGAACAATAAATTCACCCGGATCACCTACCCTAGGTGGAGTATTTGGTGGAACTGTCTTCACCGGGTTTACTTCTACTGTTTTTGTTTCTTGCACTTTTTTATTCTTCTTCTTCTTCTTTCCAGAGGTATCACAAACTTTATTACCTATTACTTGCTCATACTCAACTCCTTTTCTTGGAAACGGGATGGGTGGTCTGTATGGTACCACCACTGGCTTTACATACTCGGGTGGTGGTGGTGGTGTAACTTCTTCATTGTTACTTACATCTAAAACCTCCCCATCTTCTGATGCTAGTTTTTCAGAATTTGTTGAAACCATATTAACATTTTCATTCCGAGGATTTACTTCAGTATTACTCGGTAGCTTTCCTTGTTTCCTTTCACTCATCAATCTAACAAGAGTACCTACTTGTTTTTCTAGATTCAAAATAGAAGCTTGTTGAGTTCTAAATGACTGATCAAACCTCTCATTCGTTTGAGTTTGAGTTTCAATAAATTGTGTTTGAGATTCAACTAGCTTAAATACCACTTCTTCCAGATTTGACTTTTTCTCTTCGGTTTGTTGTGGTGGTTTATACAAGCCAGGTCTTTGTTGATTGAAAGTGTTGTTTTGAGTTGGTTGGTTATTCGGACCTTGTTGGTTATACGAGTTATTGTCGGGTCCTTTTGGATTGTAAAGAATGTTTTGATTTCGATTGAAGTTTGGCCTTGGCGGTTGATAATTATTCTGATAACTATTTTCCAGCCTTTGGTTCATGTAGACAACATTCTCACATTGTTCCATCATTTGTTCAATGTGACAGTCTTTCATTAAGTGTGGTCCACCGCATTGCTCACAACTGATTCGTATTGCGTGAATATCTTTATTCATCTTTTCCATTCGTCTCTCGAAAGCATCTATTTTTGCGGAAACGGAATCAAAGTTATGGCTAGAATCGGCTCTAGCCGCTTTAGATGAACGATATATATCTTTCTCTTGGTGCCACTCATGAGAGTGGGAGGCTGTGTTATCAATAATTTTGTAAGCTTCAGTTGCAGTTTTCTTCATAATGGAACCACCAGCTGTTATGTCGATGTCTTTTCGTGTAGCAACGTTGACACTTTGGTAGAATATTTGTACTATTTGATAAGTGTCTAAACCGTGTTGAGGACATCCTCTCAACAACTTTCCAAATCTTTTCCACGCCTCATATAGAGTTTCATTTGACTTTTGTGTGAACGTAACAATTTCTCCTTGAAGTCTCACGGCTTTAGATGCCGGAAAGAATCTTTTAAGAAATTTCTCAACTAAAACATCTCATGTGTCAATCGCCCCTTCAGGTAACGATTCTAACCAATCTTTGGCTTCTCCCTTTAAAGTCCAGGGAAACAACATGAGATAGATCTGTTCATCCTCAACTTCTCGGATTTTGAATAGTGTACAGATCCTATTAAACGTACGAAGATGTTCGTTTGGATCTTCCTTCGGCGCACCACTATATTGGCACTGATTAGTTACCATGTGTAGGATTTGTCCTTTGATTTCATAATCTGGCGCATTAATGTCTGGCTTAATAATGGCGTGACCTTGGCCCGTGCGTGTGGCTCTCATTCGGTCTTCCATACTTAGAGGTTCCAAATTTTTCATAATTGAATTTGTTGAATACGAATCACTAGAAGATTCTGATTTAATGGTTTGTGGTTCAGGAGGAATGATTAGTGGTTCTGGATCTTGGAATTGTCCCTGAAAATTCTCCGGATTCTCAATTGTGAGGTCGGGTTCAAAAGATGGATTATCGAAAATTTGAGTTGGAGTTCTTGGTCGACTAGATGATGATTCTAAAGAAAAATCAACGGCGACAATATTGGCTAGATGTCTTGATCGAGTTATAGGTGGTGAACGTATGAAAGGTGGTGAACGTTTTACTCGGTGCATTCACTGAATATCCTATTAGTTTTTAAAAGGAAAGAAAAATTATATAAGTTATCCAATTAATAGACTTTTCTGATTTTGCCCACGTTTCGAATAGCCAAAAGATGCAGCAGAGGGGCAGGATTCGTTTGGTCTCAATATAATTGAGTACTGTTTGGCTCCAATAACCCGGTCCACGTACAAATCCAACTATTACTACGAACCAGAAAATTTTGATGTCTATCAATTTAACCACTTAAAATAAATTTTCGTAATTTTAAGAAATTTAGATAAGAAGTAGAATAAAAATCTTATCCTAAAACTAGAATAGCGAGAAATAAGAAAGAAAGAAAAAAACGCGTCGAAAAAGGTCGAAAAATAAAAGGTCGAAAAATAGGCGTCGAAAAATAAAAATAAGAAAGTAGCGCGAAAAACGGCGTCGCAAAATTCTAAAGCACATAAATCTTAGTCTAAGGAATAAGCACTTAAGGAATTTTACGGCAAACCTAAAAATTCTAGAAATAAAAATAACTATGGCAAAACTAAACTTAATACTAAAAATTGTAAATAGAGTCTAAAAATCTAAAGGTAATAAAAAAAAACTTTTTTTTTAATTTTTTTTTATATTTCATTTTTTAAGGATTTTAAAATTTTTTTTTTAAATTTTTTTTTTATATATATTTTTTATAAAAACTTTTTTTTAAAAAAAAAAATTTCTTTAAAAAAAACGATTTTTTTTTTACAATTTTTTTTAAAACGAATTTTTTTTCTTTAAAAAAAATGATTTTTTTACACAAATTTTTTTTAAGGAATTAATAATTTTTTTATTATTATTATTTTTTTTCAAAACTTTTTTTTAACTCATTTACTATTCATGAATAGTAAATGAAAAGAAATTAATTAATTTACTATTCACATGAAAGCGACATGATAGAAATTATTAATTGCAAGTTACATAATATACCCCTGAAATATTTAATAAATACGACTTTTTAAAACTTTTAAAACTTTTACGATTCAAAATAGTAAAGGTAAGAAATTAATTAATTTACTATTCACATGAAAGCGACATTATAGAAATTATTAATTATAAGTTACATAATATACCCCTGAAATATTTAATAAATACGATTTTTTTTTAAACTTTTAAAACTTTTACGTATCAAATTTGAGTCTAAAATATTATTATATTATTATATTTTATTTCAATATTATTATATTATTATATTTATTAAATTATTATATTTAAATTAATATATCTTTAATCAATCAAAAACTAAAAAAAAACTTAAATACCCCGTGAAAACACAAAAAGTGTCCCCGAAATTACTTTTTTTTTATAACTATATTTTTACAGATATAAATTAAAAATATAGCGTTTTAGAGCTCCACGGCAGCGGCGCCAAAAACTTGATGATGTAGCGTGAGGGTACGAAATAGTATTATTTTTAATACAGAATACTACAAAATATGACACAAGTTTTATTAATTTACGGATGGGATATACCTAAACCTTGCTACAACATTATAGGCAGTGTACCTAATCGTAGAGTAGTGTAGTTTTTAGTAAGTCCGGTTCGTTCCACAGGGAGCTAGTGATTACGTACTATATTTTTATAAAACTATATTTATATAAATAAATAAATAAATAAATATATATATATATATATATATATATATATATATATATATATATATATATATATATATATATATATATATATATATATATATATATATATATAAGTAGTAATATTATTATAAAAGGGGGTTTTTTACCGTTTAATGACCGGTTTGTCGATTTTATATTTTTAAGCGTAAAGATAAATGACAATAATTAAAGTGCGTAAAATATATAAATGACGATAAATAAAATAACAATAAATAAAATTGCGATAGAATATGAAATAAAAGGATTATGCTTATTTAAACTTCCGTAATCATGATGTTTAACGTTTTGATTTTAATTAATTGTTACTCGGGTTAATTGTCCTTTGTCATGGTTTATTTGATACCTATCTGGTTTTTATCCATAATAGTCCATCAGTCATAAATATAAAGTGCGAGTGTCCTCGTCAAATTACCCTTATACCCGAAGTCAAATATTCCAAATAATTAAGGATTTAAACTGTGACGCAATTATCACTTCTGTCAACAATTACACCAGTTATCACTGTATGTAATCTACCCCTGTTTTGATTAGATATGAATATTAATTTACCCACTTGATCAGTTTGAATAAACAATTACCCAACCCGAATAATTAATTAAATGATTATAATAGATTCCATATGAACGTCACTAAATAGGACAACCATAATCATTATTAATTATTAGGATAATTAATTTGAAGATAGGTTCGACAGACTCCAATGAGTTGTCACTCAATTAGACTATACCCCCCATATATTAATAGTCAATAGTCCAATTTCCACAAGTGTCGGTCTTTTGCCCAAACCTTAATTATGGTACAAAATCCAATAACCCCGTCTTAATATTTAGTCAAACATCACGATTACTTCGGCTTAAATAAGCATAATAATAACTTAGTTACGAGACATTAATTTAAAAAGGAAGAACATAACTTACAGTGATTATTAATCGTGTAGCGTTACACGGACAGAGTTTCGACTTTAAAACCCGTAAAACATTCCTTACAATAACCCAATTATTATTAAACTTAAACTAAAATTATAATTATAATTATAAATATATATATATTACATGTAAAGAGAAAGAAAGAAGAAAAGGTGTACATAAATCGATCAAATGAATTGCCTTTTATAGGCAAATATTGAATTGAAATTTTCACTTATGACCCCTTAAATATGCTCAATTAACAACTTTTTATTATTTATTATTATTCTTATTATGAATTATTTAAATATTATATTATATTCTTGTGCATAGTTGACTTGTACTTTCAGCTCCGTTGCGTCGAGCGTTGATAGTTGGCTCGGGTACCGGTTCCGGATTTTCGAACGTCCTTTCGTATAATTTAATATCTTGTACTTTGCGTTTTGTAACTTGTACTCTTGTCATTTTTAGACGTTTCTCATCAATAAATTGAACCTTTTGAATTGTATCTTGTACATTTGAGCTTTTTGGACGTTTGTGTCTTCAAATCTTCGTTTTCGCCTTTTGTCTTCGCACTTATTTATTTAAACAATAACAATGAAAATATAATACAATTACATATGAAAACCTATTATTTAGAAGGGATATTGCTATGAAATATATGTTCCTTTTTAGCCTTATCATATATCTTAATATGATATATAAATATTAAGACGTTATTACAACGATAATCGTTACGTGTATATATCGTTTCGAAATCCTTAAGTTAGTAGTCTCATTTTATGTATATAGTTCATTATTAATATACTTAATGAGATACTTAATTATCATTTCATCATGTTAAATATATATATAAGTTCATATATATATTAACATGTCATTTACAAGTTATAACGTTCGTGAATCATCGGTCAAACTGGGTGGTCAAACGTTTACATAAATTCCATTTCAATTAATCAAGTTTTAACAAGTTTGATTGCTTAACATGTTGAAAATATTTAATTATGTAAATATTAATCTTATGTATATTAACAAAAAAACAAAAAATTCGGATCGTTACATTACACACCCGTTAAATTAACAAACTTTGCTTATCGTGTCGGAATAATATAAAGATAAAGTTTAAATTTGGTCGAAAATTTCCGGGTCGTCACAGTTTTGCACATTTGTTTAATTGGGAGGTTTTCACGGGATTTATGTGCGAATAGGAGAAATGAAATATTTTGTCATGTATACAATTTATAAAATCATATATGTAAGTATGGATTCAAATGAATAAATTTACCCTGACCTATTTTGGCTAGTATATACTAAACCATACTGTCAAAATTATTTTAAAACTACTCATTTATTGAGCTGTTTAACTAAATCAATTTGTTTTATATAAAATGGTACACGTTGTACATACTTATAAATTTACTAAGAACTTCGTTCCGTTTATATTGTCACATCAAACGTTTAAAGCTTTTTTTTTCAAAACTCCTTTAATTGATTTTATCAAATTTTCGCATTACTCTACAGAGTGTTTGGATCACAGTTCTTCTCATCCTCCGTTTAAGGATGAAACTTACCATTAAGTTTATTTATAGAAACTCCTACACCACTTTGGATGCCGGTTTTATAAAATTTGTTGGAAAGTCTTTGCGCTCATAAAATTTTCCCTCTTATGGTTGGACATGGCCGAAACGCGGACCGATATATCAATTTTCTGGGGTACACTCGGTGGTCACCCTATTGTAGAAAAGTCGCTACGTGGGTTTCTACCCCCACTGTTGTTATAGTGGGTATCATGGATATATATTACACTGGACCGTTTGAGGAGTATCTACTCTCAATATTCGCTGTCAACCGCAACACCCTCATAAACATCAATCCTAGAATTCAATACTTTGAGGTGCACGAAATTATTTTTGGAGATTCATCTCACCTGGAGTCGGCCATTCTTTATAACCCGTGATTCACATTTCTTTTCATCCACACATAAATTTAAGTATATGGATGAATCCTAGATTGACTCGCTCAGTTTGCGAGGAAATTCACTCTCGTTGAAAGATCACACCTTTCGTACGTCTTCCTTTCGGAAATGTAATGAATTTTACTTTGAAGTCTATGATCCTTGTTATCCCCCTTGAAGGAATTGCCCTAAACACCTATACTACTGATATGGATACTCTATATATTTCTTCATTCGTTGGTTGCAGCTATATTTCATTCGTCCCTGTTCGTTCCCTAAGGAAGCTCCTGTTTTGTTGTTAAGAAGAAAGATGGTTCTTTCCGATTGTGTATTGATTATCGCGAGTTGAACAAGCTTACAGTTAAGAACTATTACCCACTTTCGAGAATTGATGATCTGTTCGATTAACTTCAAGGTTCGTCTGTTTATTCTAAAATCGATCTTCATTCTGGCTACATGTTAAAGAATATGATGTTTCGAAAACTACTTTCCGCACCCGTTATGGTCACTTTGAATTCCTTGTTATGCCATTCGGATTGACAAATGCACCTGTTGTGTTCATGGACCTCATGAACCGTGTGTGTAGACCCTATCTGGACAAATTCGTTATTGGTTTCATCGACGACATCCTTATCTATTCCAAGAGTGATGAAGAGCACGAAAAACATTTGAAGTTAGTGCTTGATCTGTTGAGAAAGGAAGAATTGTATGCTAAGTTTTCTTAGTGTGCTTTCTGGTTAAGAGAAGTTCAATTCCTTGGACATATTGTTAGTAAACAGGGAATACAAGTTGATCATGCTAAGATTGAGGCGATTGAAAAGTGGGAGATTCTGAAAACTCCTACTCAGATTCGTCGGTTCCTAGGTTTGGCAGGCTATTATAGAAGGTTCATTCAAGATTTTTCACAAGTAGGTAAACCTCTGACTGCTTTAACGCATAAGGGGAAGAAGTACGAGTGGAAGAGTGAACAAAAGTCTTCTTTCCAAACTCTGAAGAAGAAGTTAACTTCTGCACCGACATTATCACTACCTGCGGGTAATGATGATTCTGTTATCTATTGTGATGCTTCGTGTCAAGACTTTGGTTGTGTTTTGATGCAACGAAAGAAAATCATTGCTTACGCGTCACGTCAGTTAAAGATTCATGAACAGAATTATACAACCCATGATGTAGAATTGGGAGATGTTGTGTTCGCACTCAAGCATTGGAGACATTATTTATAGGGGGTCAAATGTACAGTATACACTAACCCCAAAAGTCTTCAACAAATCTTTGATCAAAGACAGTGAATATGAGGTAGCGAAGATCGGTTAAATTGTTGAACGGTTATGATTGTGAACTCCTTTAGCCATTCCGGGGAAAGGCCAATGTTTTGGCCGTTGTGTTAAGTCGAAAAGAGAGAATTAAACCTCGCAGGTTTAGAGCCTTGAATATGACAATTCGAACAAAACTCACAAGGCAGATTCTTGCGGCTCAACAAGAAGCCTGGAAGGAGGAAAATTTCGTAACGGGAAGGTTAAAGGCTTGAGTAAACATTTTGAGGTATGAACCGATGGTATTCGGTATTTTGCGGGACGTATTTGGGTTCCGAAGCTTGGTGATCTGCGACAACTTGTTTTGGATGAAGCTCATAAGTCTAGGTACTCTATTCATCCTGGTTCAGGAAAAATGTATCATGATCTTAAGGAGCTGTATTGGTGACCTAATTTGAAAACTGATGTGGCTACTTATGTGGCTAAGTGTTTGACCTGTGCTAAGGTTAAAGCTGAACATCAGAAACCATCTGGACTTTTGGTGCAATCTGAGATTCCCGAGTGGAAGTGGGAAGGTATTACGATGGATTTTATTACAAAGTTACCGAGAGTTGCGGGTGGCTATGATACCATTTGGGTGATTGTAGATCGACTCACAAAGTCAGCTCACTTTTTGAAGATTAAAGAAATGGATTAGATGGAGAAACTACTCATTTGTATTTGAAGAAGATTGTTTCGAGGCATGGTGTTCCCGTATCTATTATTTCAGACCGAGACAGTTGATTCACATCGAGGTTTTGTCAGTCCTTACAAGAAGCTTTGGGAACTAAGTTGGATATAAGTACTGCTTATCATCCACAGTCGGATGGTCAGAGTGAAAGGACCATCTAAACATTTGAAGACATGCTGCGAGCATGCGTAATTGATTTTGGTAATGGTTGGGATAAGTACTTGACACTGGCTAAATTTTCTTATAATAACATCTATCATGTAAGTATTAAAGTCGCACCGTTTGAAGCTCTGTACGGTAGGAAGTGTAGGTCTCATATCTGTTGGAATGAGGTTTGGGATGCTCAACTCACAGGCCCAGAGATTATTCATCAGACTACTGAGAAGATCGTATAGATTAAGGAAAGATTGAGAACCGTCGGAAGTCGAAAAAAGAGCTATGCCAATAAGAGAAGGAACGATATTGAATTTCAGGTTGGTGACCGTGTTATGTTGAAGGTATCACCTTGGAAGGGCGTAATACGTTTTGGTAAAAGGGGAAAGTTTAATCCTCCTTTTGTTGGACTGTTCGAGATTATTAAGAGAGTGGACCCGTGGCTTATCGTTTGAGATTGCCCCAAGAACTCAGTGCTGTTCGTGATGTTTTCATGTATCGAATTTGAATAAGTGTTTGGCCGAGGCCGATGAAACTATTTCTCTGGAGGAACTTCATGTTGATAAGCAACTACATTTTTATTGAGAAACCTGTCGAGATTATGGATCGAGAGGTTAAGACCCTCAAGCAAAGTAAGATTTCTATCCTTCAACTTAGATGGAACGCTAGACGCGAACCCGAGTTCACTTGGGACCGTGAAGGTCAGATGAAGCAGAAGTACCCGCATTTGTTCTCAGATGACGAGTCAACCCCCGCACCTGCTTAAATTTCAGGACGAAATTTTCGTAACGGGAAGGTACTGTAACGACCCTTCTTTTTCCGTTATCTTTTACCGTTAATTATTTAAAGACCGTTAACTGTTATTCGTGCCACGTCATTTCTATGACCTATATTATTATTTTTGTAATAATATATTAATTGTTATGTGTTATATAAATATTTGTATTCATATCTTAAATTGTACGTTTCTACGTGTCGCGGATTTCTATCCGGCGAATCTTTTCGGTTTTCAAACCAACGGTCGAGCTTTTGGGATTTTTAAGTCCTAATTATTTTAAATATGATATTTTAATGTCATATATTTATATTTAGTGTTTATATATTTTATTCGTCGCGCATTGTTATCTCTCCAAAAAATCAATCGCGTAGTAGCGTTTTCGCGTTTCGGGCTTCGATCGGGCGTTCGGGCCACAAGCTAATTGACTTTTTAACATTTTGGGATAGTGGGGCCCACCCCTTGCTGATTTTGGCTGAAAATTCCCTTAGGGAGGGGGTGTTTGTACCTTTTCTTCTAACTTGGAGCATTTTGATCAAAACCTAATACACTCCCCATTTCTTTCATTTTCCACATTTTAATTTTTGCTCTCCCTCTCTCTTGTTCTTGGCCGTCACCACCATCAACAACCATCATCATCATCTTCATCAATTAATACTTGGATCAAGAAATCATTCACATATTCGGATTCTACGCGTTCTTCTCTACACATCTACATCTTTTAATTCTTGATTAGGGTATAAACCCTAACCCTAGATTTTTAATTTTTCTGTATTTTGATATTATATTGATAGTATGATGATCACATGTTATTGTATTGATGATTGTATGCATAGAATTGCTCAAATATATATGTTTTCGGTTTGATTGAATTGGGACAGCAGCATATTCGTTCATTTCTGATTATGTAACTATTATAAAAGTGAAATTAAAGTGTTTAGATGAGTTCCTCTCTTCAAGACATTAATTTTAGACTCCGGATTTATGTCATTTCGATTCCCGGAGCTCTAGATATGATTAAAATGGTATTTTGTTAAGATTAAATTGTGAAAACGAATTGAACCAGGTTTGTTCAGACTTTGTGACCACTTTTAGAGTCTTTCGGGTGTACTAGTGTGAGGATTGATGATGAGATGAACTTTCATGTTCGGGTCATCTAAATCCGAGCCACGGATCACCCGTTATGACTAAAACACATTTTTGAACGGATTGAAGTTCCAAGTGGTGTAATGGCTGATCATCACAACTTTTTTACTGTTCTTGGAGTGTTCTTGAGTTCACCAATGTGTCGGGTGTTTTGATTAGGCGGAGATATATATAAGGCTCGCCGAAAACCGACACCCGGGACTCAAGATATGACCCGAAGAACTTTTAATTAAAATTTATGGTTAATTATTAAAACTTATGATATAAATAATGATTTTCATTATTATTAAATTACTTATGATATAAAAAGTAATTATTATAATTTTAGACTTATGATATATATTTATTATATCATTTATTAATTACTTATGATTTAATTAAACTTTTAATTAAACTTATGATTAGTAATACTTTTATTATTAATGGAAAATACTTATGATAGGTATTAAACTTATATTATAAGATTATTATTATAAGACTTATAATAAGGATTAATTAATCATTTAATTATTATAAGACTTAGTTATTATTTAATTATAATTTAATTATTAAATACTTATGATTTAATAATTATAATTAGAAACTTATGATATGATTAATAATTCATTATTAATTAATAATACTTATGATATGATTTAAAATTTATTATTAATTAATAATACTTATATTATGACAAATATTTAATTAATTAATTAAATACTTATGTTATATTAATTATATCATTTAAACTTAGGTTAACTTTAAATAATTCATTTTAATTTAATTAAACTTATGTTACGACATAATTATACATATTTAATTTTAATTAACATTATAACTTATATTATTATTATAACTTACTTTTAAAATTAATGTTGACTATGTTTGACCAAGGTTGACTTTTGAGTTGACTTTCGGTTGACTTTGACTTTCAGTTGACTTTTATTGACTTTCTAATTAAGGAAACTTTCCTAACGTAAAAACTTTCTAAAAATAGAAACTTTCTAAATATGGAAACTTTCTAAATTTGGAAACTTTCCAAAAATAGAAACTTTCCTAAAATAGAAACCTTCCCTAAAATAGAAACTTTCCTAAGATAGAAACTTTCCAAAAATAGAAACTTTCCAAAAATGGAAACTTGCTAAAAATAGAAACTTTCTAAAAATAGAAAGTGTGTGTCCGTACGCTGTTCCGATCAAACCGATGCATGTTGAGTATTGTTCTATGTCTACTTGCAACATGTACAATAGCTATCATACTAAGACTTGACCTAAGTTAGTTATTTATATCGACCTCCTTTATTTATAGGTCGGCGTTGTGATCATTCCTGATCACTTTACTTCATTTGTTGTTCGCATATTTATGTGGTTTCTTCATTTACTATTAAAGTGAGTTATAGTCCCATTTTTCTATTTTAAATCTTTTGGGATGAGAATACATGCAAATTTTTTTATTTATTGGACACAAGTGGAAATTGGTTTAAATTATTCATTGTGAGTTGAACGAAAATATTTCCTAGTCTAGTAACTGTAATCACTGGTTTCTACTGGTGAACGCGAATCCTATGGATAGATCTATCGGGTTTGACAACCCCATTTCTTGCTAGTCGCGCTAGCAATTTATAATCGAAATGTTTAGTACTTCGTATTTTGTTGTAACACACTTGTTCGGTGTATATTATTTATTATGTTTGACAAGGGTAAATAAATGGTTAAGTGGTTACCAGGTGGCTCACAGAAAATGGAATAATATTATTATATGTTTTCTAGCATATAATTTTGTGGTCCAAAAAGGAGTTTTTATGTTTTCAAACATAAATTTTTATTGTTTAAATTAAATATTGTTTGCAATATTAAATCTATAATTCACTAAACATTTTTGTTGACAGTTACTCGCATATTTTATTCTCAGGTTCATGATTGATTGCTTCCGCTGTGCTTAGAGAGTCTGCATATTTATGATGGCAGCTTTTGTTAAACATTAACTTGCATTCTATTTTGATACATTTAATAGTGGATGTTGTTGACTTGTTTTGGTCAACTTTTGGTTAAGTATTAATGTATGGTTTTTCTAAACTTACATATTTTGGTAGGTTTCCATTATAGGAAATCATTTTTTAAATAAAGAATGCAAGGTTATTTATCAAACTCATATAGAGTTATGATCAAGCTGTGGGACCAAGATAACGATGGTCATCAAGTGTACTTTGACGGGTCGTTAAATTAGTTAAGTACGCGATAGAACATTCGCTTAGTAATACGATTGATATTAAAACGTTACGTACTGTAATATTTTTTCTAAACGAAATAAAAATGAACTTTGAAATATAAATAGCTTTGAAAAAATAAATGTTATATTATCATTAAGTAAATATTTTAAGTACAAATTTATAATGAAAATAAATATATCTACATATTTTAAAACGTCCTAATTTAAAAATAATATATTTTTATAAACAACGAGTCACTGTTTTATAGAAGCAAATGACCACAACACTCAATTAGATAAGTTACATTTTTCATAAAATAATTTATCAATGACTAAGACTAAATTTTGATAATGGTACACGTCACGTAGTGTAAAAGGCTAGTTTTCTAAACGTACGAAAGTGCGCTCGAAAAACCGAAAGTGGCACATGAGTCGAGTGACAACGTCCGTGTCATTTGAGTAAAAATTACATTTTTACCATGAGTGTAAATATTATATAATATATAATTAATTATGTAAATTAAATATATTATATATATAAATAAATAAATAAATAAATGAGTGTCGGCAGAGTTTAGAGATGGATACCAGCTGGTGGGAGTGGTCATTAGACCGCATGAAGTGCACCCACAAACCCCATGCGATCGCATGGGGTGTGGTTTGACAAAATATGTATAAAGCTCGTCGAGTTCTGTCTCTGATTCATTTCATTTAAACACAACACACACACACATATCACATATTACTCCGTATATATATATTTATATTTATATTATTATTATTATTATTATTATTATTATTATTAGTATATTTATTATTATTATTCAAAGTAATATTATTTAGGAGTGTTATTATTATTATTTATACATAAAATACTACGACGAGGTCATGAGTGAGCGATTTCAAAATATGCTCTTCAAGTAAGATAGGGCTAAGAAAATTATGGGTTATAGCTATGGAGGTGATGGGTATGGTTCATGGGTATGCTCGTGAGGTTAATCTAGTGTTTATCGTCTCCGTTGCGTCTACGTACCTTTCCTGTAATATTGAATCTCAATATTGATACGTGAGTACTCGTAAATTAATTTTTACATATTAATAGTGTATCCCTGACTAGTGCTCGAGAATATAGGATTATGCATGCTAGTACTTTTGATATCGCCCTTAGATAAGTTATGTTGAATCCTGAGTTAGTTACATATGCGGTTGAGATAAGGTATAAGATATGCATGTCCTTGGAAAGCTAGCGAAAAATTAAGAACTTTTCCTTTAGATATCGAATGGTTTCGATGAACGGATTTGAAGTTATAGTCAATTGAATTTTTGTAACATTATTAAAAATGATTATTATTATTATTGTCGTTATTATTATCGTCGTTCTAATTTTTATCTAATTATTATTATTATTATTATTATTATTATTATTATTATTATCAACAAAAAGTATTATTATTAAAAATGGTTATTTTTATTATTATTACTATCGTTATTATCGTTAAAGTTATGATTAGTATTATTATTATTATTAAAATAGTTATCAGTATTATTATTATCATAATATTTATTATTATTAGTATATTAGTAACACTTAATTATTATGATTACTATTATTATCAATAAAATGAACGCGATATAAAAGACGATTTAAAAGCTATTAACAAATCGATTAGGAAATAATGAGTATGAGTATCATGATGAAATTTAAATATCGTAAGATATTGATTTAGATAAAATTATCGTTTTTCATTATTTTTATCACTATTATTATTAAAAATATTATTAATATTAAAAATATCATTTTTTACGAAAATTATTATTTTTAAGAAGAATATCATTGTTAATCAAAAATTTTATTATTATTATTATCATTTTATCATAATATCATTTTTAGTAAATATAAAAATTAATATTTTTATTAATAAGATAATAATAATTATTATTACAAAATAATACAACTTTTACTTATTATTATTATCAATGTTATTATATAAAATAAATATGTAACACAGATAATATAATTACCTTAATAAAACCTATCATAATATTTTATGATATTAAATAAACTTTATAAATTTTATTACTTAAGATATATAAGAGTATATTTTTATATAAAATTATATTTATTATATTATCTACTCTAGTAAATCTTTTAAAAATATTTAAAAATACAAAACGATGATATTTAAACTATATAATAATCATGTATAAATTTTGGAAATCATTTTTGAGTCAAATTGACTTTTGTTGACTTTTGCATATTAGTCTCGAGCATTCGGATTGTGGTACACTATGAATTGATCTAATTTGTTAGACAAATATTGTCCAACATATAAATATATATATTTAATTTAGGTTCGTTAATCCGAGGCCAACCTTGCACTTGTTCAATGACGTTATATGTATTTTTACTACGAAATATAGTATTGTGAGTTTCATTTGCTCCCCTTTTCAATGCTTTTGCAATATATTTTTGGGACTGAGAATACATGCGCTGCTTTTATAAATGTTTTACGAAATAGAGACAAGTAATCGAAACTACATTATATGGTTGAATGATCGAAATCGAATATGCCCCTTTTGCTTGGTAGCCTAAAAATTAGTAAACCGATCTACTAATTGACGCGAATCCTAAAGATAGATCTATCGGGCCCAACAAGCCCCATCCAAAGTACCGGATGCTTTAGTGCTTCGAAATTTATATCATGTCCGAAGGGAGTCCCGAAATGATGGGGATATTCTTATATGCATCTTGTGAATGTCGGTTACCAGGTGTTCAATCCATATAAATGATTTTTATCTCTATGTATGGGATGTTTATTTATGGGAAATGGGAATATGAAATTCTTGTGGTCTATTAAAATAATTGAAATGATTGTTATGGTAAACTAATGAACTCACCAACCTTTTGGTTGACACTTTAAAGCATGTTTATTCTCAGGTATGAAAGAAATCTTCCGCTGTGCATTAGCTCATTTTAAGGATATTATTTGGAGTCATTCATGGCATATTTCGAAAGACGTTGCATTCGAGTCATTGAGTTCATCAAGATTATTTATAGTTGAATAGTAGATATTATGAAATGGTATGCATGCCTGTCAATTCTCGATGTAAATAAAGTTTGTCTTTTTAAAAACGAATGCAATATTTGTAAAATGTATCATATAGAGGTCAAATACCTCGCGATGTAATCAACTATTGTGAATCGTTTATAATGTATATGAACGGGTCCTTTCATATTGAATTTAAAAATGCATTATTTTGTCAATCTTCAAGGCAAATGAATGCATATGGAACATATTAACATTAGTGGCCGACATTTACAAACAAGTGACCCCCACTTGAGTTAAAAATGGTATAATATTCAATGCTTTTACATTTCCACCTGCTATATTCAATTTCCTTCTGTTTTCTAGTCTTGGACAACCACTAAAATTCATTTTAATTTCCCACCAAGACTTATTTTAATTTTGATACTTGTCCTTTTCCCTTTGCTAGCTTATGCCCATGTGTTAAAGTAAGAAGGTGATTACCTTTTATTGAATCGTTGATTGTTTATGACTAGTAATCCTTTTATTACTAATATTCCTTATGGTCTGCTACTAATGATAACCGACACTGCAACAATAACTTCTATTGTATCTATTCGCTATTATTGCTGTCCAAGAACAAACCAAAACAACAACCGCCACTAGTCACCATTTCTTCTTCTTAATAATCCATCGTGATTTAACCTATTACTGAAACTCATTGGCTTTCTATTTTGTACAACCAATCACTACCCCCTCACCTTATTTGAATATAAATAAATAAAAGTCTTAATGGGAGATAATATTTTTCATTCCACCTCTACATGTCTGCCATACCTTTCATTAAATAAAGATTATGCAATAAAGATTATGCCCATACACATACATACTCCAAAGTACATTAGAAAGGTAGCTGTAGCAAATTTGAAGAATAGATATAGCTGGGTTTCGTATAAAAGAGGGTTTTTAGGGGGTATTATGGTAAAGTAAAACGTCATGAAGCTTTATCCAGAATTCAACCAACGAATTTCTCCTGTCTCGATTATACTGTTACAGCAACGTTTGACCTTTAACTGCACATATGTTTGAAGTTGGACAAGACTTTTCTCCATCGGGCTTAAATGTTTAAACAATGGATCACTATGTTTATCTTGTTGGGTCACCATGGCTATCCATTTTATATTGGGCCGTAAATTTGATTTCATATTTGGGCTGTGAAATTCATTATAGTTAATTAGAACAAGTTGATGATAATAAAAATTGATGGGGAACGAATAATATGATTAGGATATGATATATATAATAGTGACGAGTGATGATATACGAATATGGTGTTAAAAAAAATGGTTAAACTATTGATAATGATTAAGAACATGTGATCACGATATATGATGATCATGCTGAATGATTATGATGATAAGTTCATGAAGTTTCGATGATATATGTGATCACGATATATGTGATCACGATATATGTGATCACGATATACAATTTTAAATAAAGCGTAAAGATAAATGACGATATTTAAATAACGATAAAATAAATTACAATAATTAAAATGACAATTAATAAAAGTACGAGAAATATAAAATAAAATATATTATGCTTATTTAAACTTTCGTACTCATGATGTTTGACGTTTTGATTTTGATTTATTTCCATGAGTTAATTGTTCTTTGTTCTGGATTATTTGATATGTCTATCTAGTTTTGTCCATAATAGTCCATCGGTCATAATTATAAAGTGCGGGGGTCTTTGCCAAATTAACCTTATACCCGAAGTCAAATATTCTAACTAATTGGGGACTTAAACTGTAATAAGGTCTTAATACTTTGTTTAATGATTACACCAGGTTATCGAGTGCGTGTAATCCAAGGTTTTAATACTTTATTAACAATTACACCAATTACCCTTGAATGTAATCCACCCCTATTTCAACGAGTCCATTGACTATTAATCCATCCCCATGTCCGGTCAAATGAATAATTATTAGTATTTATAAATATCCCGCCCACTGTACCCAGTTAAGCGTATGTGGTTATATATAAATACATTAAATTATAAATCTCTATATTAAATTAACGAGATATCATTTAGTTAATATAAAGCCCATTAATAGCCCATAGTCTAATTTTCACAAGTGTCGGTCTTTTGTCCAAACCCCAATTATGGTACAAAGCCCAATTACCCAATCTTAATAATTAGCCCAACATCACGATTACTTCGATTTAAATAAGCATAATAATAACTTAAATATGATACATTAATTTAAAAAGGAAGAACATAGCTTACAGTGGTGATTAATCGCTTAGTGTTACACGGATAGAACTTTGACTTTTGAACCCGTAACTCAAGCGTTACAATAACCCAAACTAACTAATATACTACTAATCTATACTACTAATTATTACTATAGAGAAAGATTGATAGAATTGATTGTGAAGGTGTGTTTTGAATTGAGTTTTGGTGTTGTATTTATAGTAGATGAAAAACACTATTTCCATTTTGAATTATAGATTGAAAGTTTGTTGTAGCTTGAAAGTTTGTTGTAGCTTGAAAGTTTTTTGTACTTTGAAATTTGGATGACTTGTTTAGGTTGATTGTACTTTGTGCTTGTTGACTTGTACACTTACATTTATGCATTAAGGAACTTGTAAATCTTGGAGTATCACTTGAACGTTGAGCGTTTTTGACCATTTAAGTCTTCAAATCTTCGTTTTCTTCTTTTGTCTTCGCACTTATTTATTTAAACGAATATTACATAAAAATAGAACAATAGTAACTAAAAGCTTTACATATTGGAAGGATATTGTGCCTAAATATATGTTCATTTGGAGCACTATCAATTAACTTTGCAATCCCTTTACAAAGTAGTCAGTTTTGTCACAGCTCCAGCAAGTCAACTTCGATTCTTCAGTCGAAACAGCCTTATTAAAACCTTGATATATACGTTGTCCCTTTCGCCATCGTTACCGGGGAACCGTTTATGTTTCACCACAAATAAACTTACCAACAACTTCACTGATCTTTGACTTTCCGAAAAATCATTATATTTATCGAAACCCCGTCATTTACCCATCTGCATCTTATAACAAGAATTGTCTTACCAATTACAGGGAATCAGCAATCAGTATTTAAAATCTCGCAGCATGTCTACTCCAACAGTTATATGTGTACATATAACATCTATCTCCTATACTTACGTACTTTGAATGTGAAGTTTCTGAAAAACACCCTAAATTGCGAACTAGTTCTCGAAATTTCGAAAGATGCTGATGAAGCAGCAAAAAC
The DNA here is from genome assembly GCF_046630445.1 of Rutidosis leptorrhynchoides. NCBI lineage: Eukaryota > Viridiplantae > Streptophyta > Magnoliopsida > Asterales > Asteraceae > Rutidosis > Rutidosis leptorrhynchoides. The sequence continues at coordinate 325,301,888 of NC_092341.1, forward strand.
TGTAAACGACCTTAACAGTAAAAAGTTTGATGATAAACAATAATGTGTTGGCAAAGCTAAGAAAAAGAGAAGGTTTAGAACTGAAAAATGAATTGAGCAAAGTATGAAGGAGGCTGTGGACAAATCACAAAGACTAAACATGCCTTCAAAGAATCCAAATGATTCAGTATCTGCTAAAGTCATTAACGAATACCTTGCTCCTGACTCTAAACCCTTGCGGACAATATTCTTCATCATCCTCTGATATTAGAAATTTTAAGATATCGTCGTATCTTTCATTATAAATATCCTCCATATTTCTGAAGATATTTCCATAATTATTCTTATCTGAGATAATTTATCTCTTTGCACCATCTGTATTATATCATAAACGAAACTATTTTAGTTTCTAAATTCTGAAACCTTCAAGTTTAAAATATGAATGTTTTTAAAGTAGTGTTGGGAATTGAAGCATTAGTTAGTATAATATAATGACACTTGATTAACGTGATTATATTACAGTAAGTCATGCTGAGTTTCTAAATGGGACATGACGATTCACAGACCATATGTAAGACCCAAATATTTATTGTACATGATGTATTTATGGTGTACGATGCGTGTATGAAGTGTACGAAGCATGTACGTGTTGCTTGCTCGAACATCGAAGGAAACTAGATGTTGTCTGAAGTTACAAGGAGTGTACGTATCTTTTCAACCCTAAATAAAGTTCGTGTTTGTCATAACCCGACCTTAACCATAAGGACGAATACAATAACATATGATTTCATCGCGAGGTATTGACCTCTATATGCGACATTTTTCAAAAACTGCATTTGTTTTTACAATACAAACCATAGCTTTTATTACAAATACAAGGTTTAAACAACTTAATAATGATTATCGTTTAGCGATAATCTTAGACTTACAAACTTTACATGTGATAATAACAATACGACCTCTAACATATTTTACATTACAAATCCTCCGATATGCAGTTTTATTTTTGACACAAATATGCATACTCAAGATCTTGCTTAAATTCAACATGTTGCAGCGGAAGCTTTTAGTTATCACCTGAGAATAAACATGCTTAAAACGTCAACATAAAGTTGGTGAGATATAGGTTTAATGCCGGCAGCGTTATAAATATAGACCACAAGATTTCATATATAAACGTTTTAATAAAAATATTCTAAGTTGTTGAGCACTTGATAACCATACTTAACATTTAATCAACGTCGCATATTCCCTTTATTATGAAATCTTACTACACCGTACCAAGTGTAGTTACCGAAACGAAGTACTGTGCAACCGTTGAATACTGGTCGTTCAGTCCGGTTGGGGTTGTCAGGCCCGATAGATCTATCAACAGGATTCGCGTTTACAATACCTCATGTAAATAATAGTTACCAAGTTACAGGGAAGTATGCCAGTGGTACAACTCAACGTAGAATATATATTTTTAATTACTTGTGTCCATAACGTAAATCATAAAATGCATGTATTCTCATCCCGAAATATTTAGAGTTTAAAAGTGGGACTATATACTCACCTTTTCCTTGAAGGTATTTAACTCGACTTGGTCTCCGATAGATATCACGAACCTAACCATATATATATAATATATCAACATATTTTCTTTTCAAGTAATCGTTACATATATATATATATATATATATATATATATATATATATATATATATATATATATATATATATATATATATATATACTTTTAATACTTTTAATATTTTCTTAGTCCGTAGTTAGCAGTCTGTTGTTAATGGTCCACAATTAGTTGCTCAATAAAATAAATAAAGACCCCATCGTATTCGTATTGATCAGAATTAATCTCGACCCATGGTACCATGTTGTCAAATGACGTGTTACGTACATAAAGTACCGTGTTGTCAGATGACGTGTTGCATACAATCATGAGGTCTTATGATTAATCTTCTCGTGTTGTTTACTGGTGGTCCTGGAATATATAAAATTAAATCATAAGTAAATATATATTAAATATTATGTTAATTAGCCAAGATATGATTAATCCGATTTTGTCATAATATGATATATTACAGGTTTTGAAGTGTTTTAAAAATCAAATTAGAAGGATCTCTTTAGTTTGCGAACAGGTTTGAAATCATTCAAACTATGTTCTTGTTGTTAAAAATTTTATAACACAAAATAAGATAGCTATATAAATATGAATCGAATAAGATTATGAATAAGGTTACTACCTCAAGTTACTTGGATAAAGCTACTGGAAAAGATAGAAAATAATCTTGATCAAACTTTCTTATGATGATTATAGGTTGTTCATGAAGCTAGTTCTTCATGAGTATTTGCTGAGATTGTGAAGAACACTTAGAGTTCCTAAGAGTGTGTTTTTTTTTGGTTAGAGAAAGATGGTTGTAAGAATGAAATGAAAAACCAAGGTGATGGTGATACTTATAGGACAGTCTGGTTGTTGAGGGAACAAGGACAAATTATTGTGTTGAATTTTTGAGTAATAATGTATGCTAGCTTACAAATAAGATTCCCTCTTATCTAGGGCAGATCTAAAGCTGATAAGGATATTGATTTGATGTGTATTTACCAATAGTAAATACGTATAGATGATGGGTATGATACGGTAAAAGAAGCTCAAAATCGGGCTTTTATTTTGGGTCCAACCGGGCCAAAAATAAAATTTTAAGACATTTTTAATAAAGCAAGGTTAGCCCAAAAAAAAAATTCCAAGCTGACCTGGCAGCTCGACCCCAGCCAGGGGCTCTACCCCTTGGACCCCGCCAGGGGTTGCCACCCCTTGGACCCCGCTTATCGGGGGCACTGCCCCCGAACCCCCGTCATAATCAAGATAAGTTCAAACAAGTGTGCACTCCACACTTCCCCAAACTTGTTCGATATTTATCAAGATTATTTTGGTTACAAATTAATCCCATTACACTTAAATCATATTGGTGACATAAATCACAACACATTATAGATTGTAAGTATATATGTCAAAGAACGTTACATATAGTTATCGTTTTGAAAACTTAAGTTAGTGGTCTCAAAGTATACTTATAACTCATTGTTGTTAGTTCACAATGAAATGTTAAACCATCCTTAAATCATGTTAAATATGTATAGATATGTACATATACATAATCGTATAATTATCGTATGTTATATAGTTCGTGATATCATCGATCAAATTGGACGGTCAAACGTTGTGTAAAACTCTTTTCAAAAATATAAGTCTCAACAGTTTGGATTGCTTATCATGTTGGTAAGGTTTAATTTATGTAAATATTAATCTCATAAGTATAGAACGATCAGAAAATTCCGGGTCGTTACAGTGTTGATGTTTCAAAGTCTTACCATTGGAAAGAAAATCTTATTACGTTTCCAACGATATTTGATTCATCGAAAACGGAGCTACGGTCAAAAAGTTATGGCCAAAACAAGTTACCGAAAACTGACCTGAAGGTTGGAGCGGCGCTCTGATTGGGTCTGATGCGTTTTTTAGCATTTTTAAAGAGTTTAAATGAGGGGTATTATGGTCCTTTCGCATATGGATGGTTTGGGGACCTCAAAAACTGATCCAAAACCTTATCCTAACTCATTTTATTCCTTCTCCTTCACCCACACACTTCAAACCCTTGAGAGAGAAAAAGTTCTAGTGAGATAAAACTCCATTTGAAGGGGAAGAAGAAGGATTCGGGTCAAGGCATAGGAAGCAAATTTGTTCACCTCGTTCACGGCTACAAGTATATAGTAGTGGTAAGTCCTAAATCTGAAATTCGTTTTCAAGTTTATATTCATAATTAGGGCTTTTGATTATATGTTCTTGAACAAAACCCACTATTTGTTAAATGGAAGATTTAAACTAGTAAATGGTGAGGAAGACCATTTTGGTGGGTTTAGGGTTGGATGATGAAATTGGTGAGTTAATAAACATGTTTAGGAGTTTAAAACACCATGTAACTTGTGTTGAATGTGATTTGAAGTGTAAGTTCACAAATTTGGTGTTTTGACTAGTTTTAGGTCAAAATGGGTTTTTGTGTAATTGTCGATCTAAAATGCGTTTAAAGCCTAAAAGAGGTGTATTTAGGTATTTCGGGAATGCGGGAAGTGGTCTTGTTAGTTTTGGACTTTCGAGTATCGTTAAAAGTGCAAAAAGGCGTAGATTACACTTTATGTCAATTTGGGCGGGTCGTGAGTCCATATTGGGGATTGGTTGATCAAACCTTGTGTAAAATGTATTAGTGGAACATAATCACTATTCGATTGTGATTATGAGTGGTTCGGGCGAGATTTGACTTAGTCAAAGTTGGTCAAGTGTAAATAGTTGAAATTACACTTGTGATGTTTTAATTCGAATAAGCTTAAGTTATAGCTTATTTGCATGTATGATTTGCGTAGGTGATATACGTGAAGTCGGTGGAAGAAGTTCAAGTTTGCAAGTTGCGCTTCTTCAAGTAATCGAGGTGAGTGGAATATTTATACATGTATATATGTGGTTTATTTACTCGTACGCGATGTGGGCCTTAGGTGCCACATCGTGAGTATTGGGCATTATGTCACAAGACGGTGACTTATTTGTTGGTATGATGGGATGAGAACTACAAGTCAGTAGTGTCTCGATAGGTTATTCACAAGTCGGTGACACCTCATGGTGGTTTACGGGGTGGTGACCCTTAGTAGTTGGTTGGTGTTTCACAAGTCGGTGGCACCATAAGTCGGGGAAGTGATTCACGAGTCGGTGACACTTCATAGTGTTTACAAGCCGGTGACACTAGGTGGTGCTTCACAAGTCGGTGATGCCACATGGAGGTTCACAAGTCGGTGACCCATAGGTATTGATGGGGGTTCACAAGTCGGTGATACCCTTGGGTGATTCACAAGTCGGTGACACCCTATAGTGTTCACAAGTCGGTGACACTTAGTGGCGCTTCACAAGTCGGTGATGTCACATGGCGTTCACAAGTCGGTGACCCATAGATATTGGTGGGTAGTTCACAAGTCGGTGACACCCTTTGATGAGTCACAAGTCGGTGACAGCATACAAGTGAGACTCGACGTTATTGGTCGTCTACAAGTCGGTAGTGCCATAACGGGGAACGGTTTGTTATATTTATGCATTGTTGTGATTTAGTATATTATTGTGACGGTTTATATACTAACGTTGTTGCTAGTCGTATGTTTGGTGTTGCTAGCTCGTTTATGCATTTTGTTGCATGGTATTGTAAGTGGATGCGTGTAGGTAAATTACATATATATATGTATAAGTATTGCATTCACTAAGCATTAGCTTACCCTCTCGTTGTTTACATTTTTAGGTTCGAAGGCGGACGTGGCAAGGGTATGCTCAGGATTAGATGATTTTCCCTTTTGATGCTTGCATGGATTACTTTTGGATTCGACCTAGGATTGGGTAGTTTATCCCCAACGTCATGCTCGTAGTTTTGTTGGAACTTAAACTCATTTGGGTCGAACTTGTATTTTGTAATCAAGGGGTAATTTGGGCATATGTGGGCTCGGTGTCGTAAAACACATTTTATTATTGAAACATGATAGTTTTACTTATATTAATGTATTGTGAAAAGCGTTTTGTCTAAATACGTCGGGAAGTGGTCAAACATTTTCACATTTGGGACTTTTTTGGACAGCGGGCTGCCAGACCCATTCTGTGCGCCGCGCATGGGGATGGCGCGCCGCGCCACCTGCTGAACAAAGAATTTTTTTTTTATGATATTTTCGCGTGGTCGATTGTATATTGGGTTGAGTTGTTACACCATACTGTCATCATGTGCCATGTTACACGACTCTGGTATTCTATTTAACCTCTAAGAATATCAAGAAAATATTTTTTTGATGATTCGGTCTTTTCCGGATATTCTGGTAATTTAACAAATCAAAATCGTGCCATTACAATTTCCTTCTTAGAACATTAACTATGTTCATTTCAAAATCCATACCTACGAATTCTGGACCATTATTCGCTTGACTTGAAGTCGGGAAGAGGAGACAAAAGTATGGAACTCTTGGATATAAAAGAAAGTATAAAGCTCGACAACAACACATAAATTACAAACCGTGCATATCAATACGTATTGCCACGTATAGGCACGGGAAAATTAAAATTACTATAACCCCAAGGTAATAATAAAAATAAATAAAATTCTCCGGTGGTAGATGAAAAAGAAGAATGACAGATATGAAAGTTAGGAGTATATCAAAGATCAGAACTGGATGTAGCATATTGACGAATGATTCAAAGTATGAATTAAAGGAGAAAGAATAGAGGGTGTGAGTTGTGGAAATAAGAAAACGAAGAGAATGGATTTATAGTGATATATCCGACAGAGCAATCAAAATAGGTTATCGCATTTAATCAAAGAAGATCCTAATTTCCTTAATTATCGAAGAATCAAATCTTATTACGAAAATTTTCTCTAAATCCCTTGAAATCCGAAAATCAATCCTATCTACGTCAAAAGATATGACGAATCTACATTTATTCATTTTACTCTTTTGTGATAGCTTCACTCGTACTCTTCACAAAATTAAATTGTTTGTCTATATTACTCGATGATGATAAAACTCTAATTTTCAGCTCGTATCTGTCATGAAAACATACTTATTGTCAGCCATGACCATCTCAATCAAATTTCGGGACGAAATTTCTTTAACGGGTAGGTACTGTGACAACCCGGAAATTTTCGATCAAATTTAAACTTAATCTTTATATGATTCCGACACGATAAGTAAAGTTTGTAAGGTTGAGTCTCGAAAATTTTGGAACTATGTTCATACATTCAATTACCCTTTTGACTATGCTCGATGATTCACGAACGAATATATATATATATATATATATATATATATATATATATATATATATATATATATATATATATATATATATATATATATATATATATTATAACTTGAAAACGTTAACAAAGTATTAAATGTATAATATTTTACATTAAACGTATTTGTCTCAATATATGCTTAATATATTCATCTACGGAATTAGAAGATAATACCAACGATTGGATTAGTAGATATTTCAACAATTATAAATCCCGTAAGTATTGTGATAAGTCTTTGTTGAGAGGTTCACCTTGATTTAAGAAATCTTTCCTTTTTAACTGTATTTGATATATAAATAACTTGCAACGTGTATAGAAAAAGTATTAATATATATTGTATATATATATATATATATATATATATATATATATATATATATATATATATTAAGGTTCGAAATTATTTTTGTAAACAATAGTAACACCCATTTATTGTTCCGTTTGATAAATAAATATTATATACAAATTTATATTTTTCTAAACGAAAATATATATTTTACAATGTGATAATGCATAAAATTGAATTAGATATAAAACGTTTCGATATTATTAAATATATTTTAATAAACAATGAGGAGTTGATTTATAGAAGCAAATGACCAAATTACTCAAATGTATAAGTTATACTTTAAGTAATATAGTTTATTGATAATTTAAGATTATATTTTGACAAAGGTACGAATCACGAAACGTAAAGCACAAGTTTTCTAAATGTACGAAAGGACGTTTGAAAATCCGGAACCGAGACATAAACTGTGTATCAACGTGCGAGTCAACGGACCTAAAATTACAAGTCAACTATGTACATGAATATAATATAATATATATATATATATATATATATATAATTAATATAAATTATATATATATTATATATATAATAATATGTCGACAAACAAGAAAATAAAAAAATTGTGAGCTGGATTTTGGGGTCATGCGATCGCATGAGAAATAGGCATAAAACCCATGCGATCGCATGGGGTCAGATTTCAGGACTGATCTATAAATTGAATTCATTTTTGCTCGAATACACACACACGTATCCTCACATCTCTCTGCTCACTTTATATATATTTATATTATTATTATTATTATTATTATTATTATTATTATTATTATTATTATTATTATTATTATTATTATTATTATTATTATTATTATTATTATTAAGATTAATATTATTATTAATCTTATAATTAGGAGTATTATTATTAGTATTATTATACATAAAATACTACGACGAGGTCATGAGCAAGTTATTTTCAAAACAAGCTTTTCGAGCGGGATAGAGCTAAGGAAATTATGAGTTATAGCTATGGAGGTTGTGAGTATTGCTTGGGGGTTATGATCATGAGTCAAAGGTCAACCTAGCGTTTATCATTTCCGTTGCGTCTACGTACTTTCCTACAATATTGAATCACAATATTGATACGTGAGCATTCATATCTTATCTTTTATATATTAATAGTGTATCCATGTCTAGTGCTCGAGTATATATGTTTATGCATGCTTGTATGCTTTAATTTTGTCGTTAGATAGTTTATGATGAATCACGAATTTGATACATATGTTTATTGATATAAGGTATATGATATGCATGCCGTTGGAAAGCTATCGAAAAATTAATAACTTTTCATTTAGAAATCGCTTGATTTTGATGAACAGATTAAAAGATATGGTCAACTGAATTATGTTTGCCGTTAATTGAAATTGTGTTTGACACTGTAAATTAATATTTAAACAACTTGTTTATAAGATTGATAAATTAGATTTTCAAATATTACTAATCGAGTAAATGAATTTCTATATAAGGCACGTCTCGTCTTGTTGAACAATTGTCAACGTTGACTGTCTTATCATGTTTTAAAGCTTTATAAATACTAAATCTTGTTTTTCAAGTATTGGAAAACTATATGAAATGTTAAAATATATCCAATTGCCATGATCATTCAAATACAATATAACTCTTGAAATAAATAATGTTTTGAGTTTGACAGACTATAAATTCGTTCAATTATCAAGACTTATACTATGTTTATAAACATGTATAGATTTAAAGATCATATTGGGTCAGGTTGACTTTTGAGATGACTTTTGTTAACTTTTGCATGTCGGTCTCGAGCATTAGGATTGTGATACACTATGACCAAACCTAACTTATTAGACATGTATTGACCAACATATGTTCTCTAGGTTGAGATCTACGATTAATTTGCATTCCGAGTTTCGGTCACATTTCGATGAATGACCTTATGTGCTGCTAAGGTGAGTTTCATTTGCTCCCTTTTTAATTGCTTTTGCAATCTATATTTTGGGCTGAGAATACATGCAATATATTTAAACGCAATGGATACAAGTACATACTTAATTCTACACTGAGTTTGAACCGAAATCCCTTAGCTTTGGTAACTAGTAGCTGCCAGTACATAGAATATGGACTGGTGGGCGTGAATAATAGTATATGGATCCATAGGGCTTGACATCCCCGTCCGAGCTAGAGCGCTAGCCTTTTAACGGACGTATGTTATTTGAGTTTATGATACGTTGGTTTGCGTGTATTAAAACGAATAGGGTAATTATCATTATAACATTAAAGTTTAGTTACCAGGGTGCTCTGTTACGTAGAATCTTTTGATAACGTTTCTGGATGAAACAACTGAAATCTTGTGATCCACCTTTATATACAGATTATGCGCAACAATAAAACTATGAACTCACCAACCTTTGTGTTGACACTTTAAAGCATGTTTATTCTCAGGTTTCTAGAAGTCTTCCGCTGTTTGCTTATATGTGATACAAGCTATGTGCATGGAGTCATACATGCTTTATTCGAGAAAACGTTGCATTCACAAAATCATCACCATGTATCTTATTTCGACTTCATTATCAACGGATGTAGTATTGTAAACTATTAATTACGGAGATTGTCTATATGTGAAAATCATCAAACGTCAAAAACCTTGGAATTTAATATTCAATTATGGTCTGTCTTTTCAAAAGAATGCAATGTTTACAAAACGTATCATATAGAGGTCAAAACCTCACTATGAAATCAATGAATGATGTATTCGTCCAAGTGGTTTTGGAAGGATCATCACAGAGACGATAGCAGATCAGTTGGACACGATTAGAGTATATAGGGTGTGTAAACCATAAATGAAAACCGAAAGCCGTTTATATACTCTCTGCAGCGACAGTCGGTCGACTATCGTGTTCAGTCGATCAGAGATCAACTTACACCGACCTTACACTGTCGACCGACAGTGTGTTCAGTCGACGCTGTCAGTCGATCGACTGTGTGGTCAGTTTAACTATTGATTAATACATTTACGCACGATAATAAACGTTCAATATTCACAATACAATTTCAATATTACATGACTGAGATTCACAATAACGTTCATAGAAAACTAAAGATTACAAATATGCACTAACTAGTTTTTTTTTTTTTTTTTTTTTTTTTTTGCGAAAATAACGAAAACTATATAAAACAAGATCTTCATCGAAAAATGAAGATCTAAACCGATACAAACAAAGACAAACCGGACGGGCTCGAACCTAGAAAACGTCACATAACGACGTTAACTCCAACCGAGCCACATCCTAACCTTTCACCAAATACATACAGAAACAAAAGAACAAACATCCGAGACAATAGAAGAACCATACAAGCTATAAAACAAACGCGTACAGGTAAAAATACAAAAGCAAAATTAAGCGCGCTTATTACCGTTCTTTTCGTCCGGTTGATTTGTGAACCCGTTAATTGTGTTGATGTGAACACCTTTACCACTTCTCGAATTGAAATTATACGAGATTACATTAGACTTGGACCCGCCTAAACGTTTCCCGGGAGCCCAAGGCATACCTTCGTTCACAAATTCTTGAAAGAAACCACCAACCTCGTGACCCGGCGTACATACACCATTAGACTCAAATAACTGACAACTAGTTACTAGTTTACTCCTAGTGTTTCTTAAACTTGTCAATCACACATGCTCCACCAACTTCAAACGCTTGTCATCTAAGTAAAATAAGTTTATTTTTTCTCTGAGTAATGGACAGAAATTCCTCTATAAAAACCGTTTTCGAATATCTTTTAGGTTATAAAAAAATTGGACAAGAAGATGCCTTTTAGGTTACTAAAGGATTAAAAAACAAACATGACAAATATATTAAATTACCGACGCCTTTGCTTTCTTATGTGGAATTGGTCAATGACTAAGAACATTTGAATACTTTATAGAGTTCTACCTTTTAATGAGTTTATCACTGTCACAATTATATTTATAAAAATGCCCGTCCTAATTAAATTGTACGGAGTAGATTCTAGTCTATAAAAGTTTAGATTCCTTCATTGTTGAATTTGACTGCTTTCATACACACAATGACACAAATACTTGTGATTGATGTCGCATCAATGACAAATCACACTTTCATAACTAAAAATATACACGTTAGAACTAAAATACACAAACCTTTTAATTTTAGAATAGTAAAAAACTTGTATGGTCATCACAGATATGCACATGCTTATATGTATATTTAAATTCAAATATGTTCATCGACTTGGATATAACTGTCGATAATCAGTGTCGGATTTAAGAATAGTAGTCACTAACTCACCGGTATCACTACATTCCTAGTCGTGCGTCAAGATTCAATGATTTTATTTCAAACAACAACTTGATTGATATTCCTCTTGGAGGAAGAAAGTTCACTCGAGTATGCGACAATGGAATAATAATGAGCAAGCTAGATCGATTCCTTGCAACCGAGAAATTTCTAACCTTGTGGGAAGACACTTCGGCTATTGTGATGGATAGAAAATTCTCGGACCATTGTCCGATAATGCTAAGAGATAAAGTAGTTGATTTTGGTCCAAAACCATTTAAATTCTTCAATGAATGGTTAAACATGGAGGGTGTGGATAAAATAATCAGAGATGCTTGGAGTGAGGAAATATTGGGAAGAAGGAAAGATTGTATTTTTCGTAATAAGTTAAAAAATGTGAAAAATGCGCTAAAAGAATGGAGAAGTTCAAATTTTAATAATGTAGATCAAGAAATTAAAGAGGTCAAAGCGAAAGTAGAAAAATGGGAAAAAGAAGCTGAAAATCGAACTTTAAGTGAACAAGAGAGACTTGAATGGATGGAAAATAGAAATAAATGGCTAAGCAAAGAGAGATCGAAGGCAAACATGCTTCGACAAAAGGCTAGAATTAAATGGATTATTGAAGGAGATGAGAACTCGAGCTACTTTCATACGGTGATTAGAAGGAACTATAATAAGAATAACATCAGAGGCATAGTTATAAATGGCATGTGGAATGAAAACGTGGCTGACATAAAAGTTGCAATTCATAAGCACTTTAAAAGCCAATTTGAGAAAAAATGTGTGAACAGGCCGTCCATTGCTGAGCTCGAATATTCCTTTCTATCAGACGAGCAACGATCATATTTAGAACAGCCTTTTACGGAAGAGGAAGTTTTCAAAGCATTAAAAAATTGTGGTAGTAATAAGGCTCCGGGCCCCGACGGGTTCAATATGCGATTCTACAAGGAATATTGGGATCTATTAAAAAGTGATTTCATGAACGCAATAAATTGGTTTTGGGATAAAGGAGAAATTTCCAAGGGTTGCAATGCTTCTTTTATCTCCTTAATACCAAAAGTCAAGGATCCTCTCGGGCTCAACGATTACCGACCCATTAGCCTTATAGGAAGTTTTTATAAGATTGTGTCAAAAGTACTTTCGAATAGAATTCGTACAGTGATTCCAAATGTTGTTGATTTCGAACAAAGTGCTTTTTTGAAGGGTCGCTTTATCTTAGATGGGGTGTTGATTGCTAACGAGACGATAGACTACTACCAAAGAACCAAAAAGAAAGGGTTGGTTTTTAAAGTCGACTTTGAAAAGGCTTTTGATAGCCTAGATTGGGATTATCTACTAGAAGTCATGAGATGTATGGGATTCGGAAATAGATGGTGCAAGTGGATTATGGCATGCTTACAATCAACGTCGATTTCGGTTCTTGTAAACGGGTCCCCAACGGAGGAGTTTTCAATGGGTAGAGGCGTCCGGCAAGGCGATCCTCTTTCCCCGTTCTTATTTATATTAGCGGTTGAAGGTTTTAATATTCTTGCCAAAGCGGCGGTGGATAGAGAATTGTTTAAGGGTATGGAAGTTGGAAGTAACAATATAGTCGTATCACACCTTCAATACGCGGATGATACGATTCTCTTCGGAGATTGGAGTTTCGATAACTTGAAAAGTCTTATGAATTTACTTAAATGCTTCGAATTAACGTCGGGACTAAAAGTTAACATTAGCAAAAGTTGTCTATATGGAGTTGGAGTCGATAATAACGAATTGATATCGTATGCTAATCAACTTGGATGTAGAATTGGGAAATTTCCGTTCACGTATCTTGGTTTGCCAATTGGCTCAAGAATGAGAAAGTTGAAGGATTGGGAGGTTGTTATTAAAAAATTCAAAAAGAAACTTTCGGATTGGAGTGCACGTTCGGTGTCATTCGGGGGTCGAATCACACTTATAAAATCGGTTCTCTCGAGTCTTCCATTGTATTACTTTTCGTTATACCGTGCCCCGCCTTGTGTGTTAAAAGAACTTGAGCGTGTGAGGAGAGATTTCTTTTGGGGAAAAACCGGGGAGGGTAGAAAAATTGCTTGGGTTAAATGGGAAAAAGTATTGTTGCCTTATTCGGACGGGGGGCTCAATTTGGGTTCCTTAGTTTGTAAAAATCTTGCTCTATTATGTAAGTGGTGGTGGAGGTTTCATAATGAACCCAATTCATTATGGACCAAAATCATTACTAGCATATATGGGCCGTTTGGTGGACTTGGTCATGATGTAATCCCTAACCAACTTTCGTTTTGTAGCACATGGTGCAATATAATAAATGCAGGTCGATCTTTGACAGCAAAAGGCATATATTTCAGCAATTCCTTTCAAAAGAAAATTGGAGATGGCGGTCAAACAGCATTCTGGTCAGAATCGTGGCTCCTTGACATCCCTCTTAGATCGAAATACAGCAGACTCTATCGACTGGAGCTAAACAAAGAGATTAAAGTGAGTGACAGAATCAAATGGGAAAATGGCCGATGGTTATTCAACTGGGAATGGTCAAGGGAACCTAGCGGAAGAACGAAAAGTGAGTTTGAAGAGATGATTGAAAGAATAAACGCCTTCGAAGCTGACCCAAATTCTAGCGATACATGGAAGTGGCTGTTAGCATCTAACGGTATGTTCACGACAAAAAAACTCAATCACATCATTATGGAAAAATTGTTTGAAGGAGAGAAATCACATCCGGAAACAATCCGAAATATATTAGTACCAAAGAAAGTGGAAGTATTTATTTGGAGATGTAGAAAAAAAAGATTACCGGTGCTATGTGAGTTGGATAAGAAAGGAATAGATCTTCACACAGTGCGCTGCCCCACTTGCGATGATGATGTTGAATCTATTGATCACGCATTAGTATTTTGCAAATTCGCATACGAGGTGTGGTCAAGGATTTATAAATGGTGGGGGTTTGGACCGTACACAAGGGTGAGTATTGCTGAAACTTTCTCGGGGCTAGTAAATCAACAGTGTTCGGATATAGGTGCTCAAGTATGGCAAGGGGTAGAATGGTCTTGTGGATATGTCTTATGGAAGAACCGCAATTCAAAGATTTTCAAGAAGAAAAGTTTGTGCGTGCCATCGTTGGTAAATGAGATACAAATCCTTAGTTATGATTGGATTTCACATCGGTTAAAGAAGCAAAAACTTGACTGGAATACATGGCTAGTGAACCCGTGCGAATATCTAACAATCAAATAGTCAAGAATTGCCACCTCGGCACAATTGGGTCTTTTGACTGTTAGAACAGTAGGTATCATTACATGTAATTTATTAATTGTACCATTAATGTGACACTGTAATTGCTTTGAGATGTTGGTGGCTTTCTGTTTTGGGCTGCCTCATCAGTTTATTAATAAAAATTCTTGTTGCTTTTCAAAAAAAAACTCACCGGTATCACTGATTAAAGACCCAATTTTTTTCTACTAGATGACTTATTTCAATGGTGTCACTAAAAAAATTTACACTATCTAGCGGTGTCACTAGTTAAAACCAAAATTCATTTTCACTACATCGCATACTTCACTGCTATAGTGGTGTCCCGTTCTGCCACTCAAGATATAGTTGGTCCGCCCGTGTCAATAATCCTTTAAGACCACTCCTAAGTCCTAACCATGACATAACTTTATTCTATGAATGATTGCCACTTCAACGTCATGTCAACACTTCCTCCCAATCACTAAGAAATAAAAGATCAATACCATCCATGGCACCCTTCCTCAACCACAAAATTAATTTATCTAACCATAGTACAAATATCAAAGCACGATGTACAAAAAAAATGTTGTGAAGCACAATGTTCTGTTATTCATTATGCTTTCTCATGACATATTGAATGTCGATCAATGAATAACACACCAATGGTTCAATGTTTGCTTAAACGCAAATTTGAGTTAATGAGGTGGGGAATAACTCGATGATTGATCGGATGTTAATCAACGGTTTGTCTTGGGATTTGATATAGTCTTTGAACATAGCCGTTTTGTTGGGTGTAAAATCACGTGTTACGACCATTCCCAACGGGCCTCGTGCTCAAACTTCCTGAGCTCCGCCCTCGAGGGCGCCGTTGGCATTGGTGCCGCCCTCGATTGAATTCCATTGCGTCGTGCTGCTTTCCTCCTTCCACATGCAATTTTCAGGGCGAGGCTGTGTGGGTCCGAGGGGTGCGACGGCCATATTTCAGCAACGGTTAGGTTTTTTTTCCTCTCCAATATAAATACAATCCATTCTTCCATACCTCAACACCATAAAAATTATATCAAATTACTCCAAAATCAAACAATCTTCACTACAATAAAAATCACTCAAAATGACACCCACTCTCATCCTAATTTATGTTTACTACAAGGGTGAGTATTCGGATGATTGTAAATGGTATACACTTGGCGAAAAAAATCTTTCAAAAACGTTGACGTTAGTGAAATGGATATTCCGAAGTTGTTGGAGTTTGTCAAAGAAAAAGTGGCGTACAAACACACGGACTTGGTGTATTACAATGACGTTGAGAAAGTATACAAGTTTCTTGATACGGATGAAGATTGAGATGAAGTTAAAAATAGAGCAATTACGAGAAATGAACCCATAAACGTGCATCTTCTTTTCATTGATTACGATTCTCGTCCGCCAAGAGAGAGTAGTGATGAGGAAGGATGAGCTAGCGATGACACGACTAATAAAAATTATTGATTTCATTATTATTATGTGTTTATTAAGTTTATGTTTCGTTTTCGCTTAATTGTGTATTTTTTTTTAAATGTAATCGTATTTATGTTTATCAATAAAAGTGTTGTTTTAAAAAAATTGTATTACTAATATTAATAATATGATAAATAATAATAATAATAATAATAATAATAATAATAATAATAATAATAATAATAATAATAATAATACAACAACAACAATACCCAATTCCATATGAGTGGGGTATGGAGGAGGTGGGATGTAGACAATCCTTCCTCTATCCTAGAATAAAGAGAAATCATTTCTCCACCCCGAGTTAAACACTCACAAGAGCGCAGAAAGTCCTCCCTCTCTCTATTCGACGGGTAAAGAGATTGCTTTCAAGGGGACCTCCGGCCATAGAGAATGAGAAAAAACAATAAAAAATAAATAAATAAATGAATATATATATATATATATATATATATATATATATATATATATATATATATATATATATATATATATATATATATATATATAATAGTAATAATAAATAAGAAAATAAAAAATAAAAATAAAATAAATAGAGACGCCATGAAAATGGTAGAATCAAATTTTCATAGGTTTTACATCGTGCCTGGAGTTCAATTTAGGCTCTAAGCGGCAGTCAAGTCGCCAATAAATCGACGCTTGTTAAGCCTCGCTTAACAGAACCGTGTATGAAAAAAAAAGTATATATATATATATATATATATATATATATATATATATATATATATATATATATATATATATATATATAAGGGGAAAAGAAGACGTACCTTAGACAGTAGGGCGAAGCTCAGGACAAAACGAGAGATGCTACAACTAAAAAGCAAAAACATATATGACCGCAAACAAGCAACCCTAAACACAACAAAACATACAAACCTAGAAACACAGACCAACAAACAAACAAACAAACGTACGTGCGTAAGACAGTAGTACGAAGCACAAGAAAATTTCGAGAGAAGATACAACAGAAGAACAATAAACATATATGATCATATACAAACAACCAAGACAACAAAACGTACAAACCTAGATACAAAGACCTACAAACAATCAAACATACAAACAAGCTTACATACACACATACATACATACATACATACGTACATACATACAAACATACATACAAACAAGAAACCGTATGTAACCCAACAAAAACATGCATACCTGAAACATGATCGCGTGCATACATACATACATAATAAACGGCCCACATACAAACATACATACATACATACATACATACATACATACATACATACATACATACATACATGCATACATACATACATACATACATACATACATACATACATACATACATACATACATACAAGCATACATACATACATACATTTATACACACATACAAACATACAAGAAACAGTACGTACAAACATGCATACAGAAGCATACTTAACAA
Source organism: Rutidosis leptorrhynchoides (assembly GCF_046630445.1). Lineage (NCBI taxonomy): Eukaryota > Viridiplantae > Streptophyta > Magnoliopsida > Asterales > Asteraceae > Rutidosis > Rutidosis leptorrhynchoides. The sequence continues at coordinate 325,319,522 of NC_092341.1, forward strand.
GGCCGTATATAAAACAAACGTAGCAGACATAAAGCAAACATATAATCATACATACAAACATACCCGCATCCACATCCTAAACCCTAAACAAGAAAACAAACAAACACAAACAAGCACACACATACAAACCCAATAAAAAGAAGAGGGCCCGATAATAAGCAGAGCGCAGAAAAACACGTTACATGCCGAAACGAACAAACAAAAACAAACACACGAAAATCACTGTAAAAGAAGACACAAACACATAAACACACAAACCCCCCAACACACAACCACACCAACATACCAACACCCAAACAAACAAAAACCTACTCGTCTATTCTAATTCTAGCCCTCCACGCATTCCTATCAGAAGTCATGTCCTCAGTCAATAAAAGCTCCTTCAAGTCGAGCTTAATTCTATCCTCCCACCTACGTGTGGGTCTACCCCTTCTCCTTACACCATTAACGGTAAGCACCTCGACTCTTCTAACAGGTGCATTAAGCGGTCGCCTCCTCACATGACCAAACTATCGAAGGCGTTCTTCTCTTAGCTTGTCGATGATGCTTCTAACTTTCAGGTTCTCCCTAAAAACACTATTTGGGATCATATCCAACATCGTCTTACCACATGTCCACCTAAGCATCCTCATCTCTGCCACCTCCATCCTCCTCTCTTGCGCCTTCATCATTGGCCAACATTCTGATCCGTATAACATGGCAGGTCTAATTACTACCTTGAAGAATTTCCCTTTCAGCTTTAGGGGGATCTTCCTGTCGCATAAGACTCCAGTCGCTGCTCTCCACTTCACCCACCCTACTTTAATACGGTGAGACACGTCTTCATCTATCCTCCCCAATTTGTAGAGCATCGAGCCTAAGTACCTAAACGAGGTTTGTGGATGCAAGATCTGGTCTCCAATGCAGATGTTCACCCCATCATCTCGTTCATCAGTGTTTCTATCAAAATCACATCTAAGATATTCCGTCTTTTGTCTACTAATTTGTAGACCATTACCTTCTAAGGCTACCCTCCATTGCTCCAGTCTTCTATTAAGTTCCTCCTTAGATTCAAAAACAAGCACAATATCATCGGCAAAAATTAAGCACCAAGGGATACACTCTTGTATCCCTCGAGAAAGCTCATCAAGGATCAAAGCGAAAAGAAAAGGGTTAAGGGCCGATCCCTGATGCAGGCCTACTTCTATTGGGAAAACTTCTGTATTTCCCACCGGCGTTCGAACACAAGACTTCGCCCCTTCGTACATATCCCTAATAACACTAATATATCTACTCGGGATACTTCTACCTCTAAGGGTCTTCCAAATCAAATTTCATGGGACACAATCGTAGGCCTTTTCCAAGTCTAAGAATACCATCTTGAGGTTCTTTTGCTTTTCTCTATACTTCTCCATAAGGTTCCTAATAATATGGATTGCCTCAATCGAAGAGCGCCCTGGTATGAAACCAAATAGGTTTTCCGAAACATTTGTTACACGTCGAAGTCTAGCCTCAATCACTCTCTCTCTCAAAGCTTCATAGTGTGGCTAAGTAATTTTATGCCTCTATAGTTACCGCAGGTTTGAGCATCCCCCTTGTTCTTATATATGGGAATAGTCTCGCTCACTCTTCATTCCATAGGAATTTTAGAGCTTCGATATGTTTTGTTGAAAAGGCAAGTCAACCACCTAAGACCATTGTCTCCAAGGCACCGCCACACCTCAATGGTTATCTGGTCCGGTCCCGCAGCTCTATTTCTCCCCATTTTTCGTAGTGCCGATCTTACTTCCTCGTGGTTGATCCTCCTAAAATCTATGTTGTTCTGGGATTGTTCTATCTCAGATTCTTGCTGGTCTTCGGGACATTCCGGTCTTCCTCCGGCGAAAAAGGATGAGAAGTACCCTTCCCATCTTTTTCGAATTTTGTCTTCCTTTACTAAGGTTTGACCAGCTTCATTTTTGATAAACTTGATGTTATCTAGGTCCCTGCGCCTTCGCTCCCTAGCTTTGGCTATCCTGTAGATATCGTTAGATCCTTCTTTAGAGTCTAGTTTCCTATACAAATCTTTGTACTCCTTATCTTTTGCACGTGCTACAGCCTTCTTAGCCTCTCTTTTGGCTTCTTTATATCTCTCTTCAACCCTAGTTCTACCCACCGGGGTCCCCTCCCGACAAGTGATGAGCTCCCTAAACCTTAGTTGCTTAAGCGCGACTTTGCTTTGAACTTCGTCACTAAGCCACCATGATTCTCTATCCGACCTATGTCCTCTCGAAGTTCCTACTGCCACACCCAAGGCTTCCTTGGCTGCCTCTCTAATGGCGGACGCCAGGCAATTCCACATCTGGTCCGCATCTTCATGAGATACCTTTTCCGCTTCTGCCTCCACTCTTTCTACAACTAAAGTCTTAAAAGTCTCTGTCTTCTCTCCGTTCAACTTCTTCCATAGGATTGTAGGTTGGACAGGCCTTACACTCATGGTGACCCGTCTCTGGAGAACCAAATCCATGACCAACAATCTGTGCTGGGAGGAGCATGTCAAGTCAGTCAGGGCCTTACAGTCCCCACATGTCCTAAGTTCCCCTCTGCCAAATAACAAATAGTCAATCTAGGTACTATTACCCCCGCTATGAAAGGTTGCTAACTGCGCATTCGTCTTCTTGAAGAACGAATTTGCAACAACCAAATCGCGAGCAATAGCAAAATCGAGAATATAGAGCCCTTCCTCATTTCTTACTCCGTACCCAAAGCCCCCATGGGCCCCCGGATAACCCTCGACATTCGTTCCAATATGACCATTTAGGTCTCCCCCAATAAGTAATCGATGGTCCGGAGGGCACATCCTCACAACCTCGTCTAACGATTCCCAGAAGTGTCTCTTTTCAGCTGCGCCAAGGTCCGCATGAGGTGCGTAAGGGCAAATGACCGTGTAGGTCACCTCCTGGATTACTAACCTAACTAACATAATCCTATCGCCCCGTCTGTTCACATCCACGACATTCTCGTTATGGGGTGAGCCAATAATAATTCCAACACCGTTTCTAGCTACTCTCGATCCCGAGAACCATAGCTTGTAGTCCTTGATCTTAGCCGCCCCTCGTGAAATGCCCCGTTCATATTAATTATAGACGTTTCATATTAATTGGTTTCTTTGCGAGGTTTTGACCTCTATATGAGACGTTTTTCAAATCTTGCATTCGTTTTTAAAAACAACTATAACCTTTATTATTGAATAAAGGTCTTAATGACATAATTTAGATTGTCTATCAAAGACAATCTCCTCAAATAGATAAGTTTTTACACAACCCATTACAATAATATAATACAACAAACACTCCAAATGCAAGTTTAAACAATATAAACAATTATGTCGACTTCAAATCTTGACCTTGGGTTGACATACGACAGCGAAAGCTTTCTAATAATCACCCGAGAATAAACATGCTTAAAAAGTCAACAAAATTGTTGGTGAGTCATAGGTTTAATTTCTATATAATAATCATAACATTTAATAAGCCACAAGATTTCATTTAATTAAATCCACAGGATCATTACAACTGCAAAAATCATTCATACGATGAGTCACCTGGTAACCGACCTTAACATAGAGTGCTTAAGATATCTGGCATCATACATTCCACTATTCAAATGTATGACAAGAACCCTTCGAAGTACTAAAGCATTTCCACTATTCGAAAATGGGGGTGGTTGGTGCCCGTAGATCTACCTTTAGGATTCGCGTCAATTAGTGTTTTTCACTAATTCTTAGGTTACCAAGCATAATAATAATAGGTACAGATATCCGGTATAACAAAATAATCGTAGAATGTAGTTTCATGAACTTGTGCTTATTTTGTAAAACATTTATAAATTTGCATGTATTCTCATCCCAAAATAATTTAGATAGTAAAAATGGGACTATAACTCACTTGTGATGATTTCCGAATAATTGGTAACAAGACTTGGCCTTTGACAAATTTCACGAACCTAATAATAATACTCTTGTGTCAAGATATATATATATACATATATATATATATATACATATATACATATATATATATATACATATATATATATATATACATATATATATATATATATACATATATATATATATACATATATATATATATATATATATATATATATATATATATATATATAATTAATATTCCATATTTATGATACTTATGATAATTTTTAATTGTCCATTGTTGGTAGTCCAATAGTCCGATAGTCCGATAGTCCAATAATATATATATATATATATATATATAAATGCGTATATTGTGTTAGAATTCACTAACACTATAATATATTGTCTTAATATAATAAGACACATAATATGTATATTGTCTGAAGCAATCCGCGACCCATTGTCTCAGACTCGATCACAACTCAAAGTATATATATTTTTGGAATCAACCTCAACCCTGTATAGCGAACTCGAGCATTACAGCATATAGAGTGTGTATAGTTGTTCCAAATAATATATATACATGCATCGATATGATATGTCAAAACTTTGTATATGGATCCACGGTGATCAAGTCATATATATATATATATATGGTGCCTTACGATCTTTATTAAGACTATAATATTTTGTCGTAGAACTTAATCACGACTATTATAAATTGTATTTCCATAAGCTCGGGAACAAGATATGTAGGATACAAGGTAAGTTAGCTAGGATAAGGTTAGCATCCATTTTTATTAATCAAAACCATAGCTAAAAACAAGCAAAAATATCCAATTTTGTTTTACCCATAATTTCTTCATTACAAATCCGTTTTGAGTGATTCGACTTGCCATGGTTTTGTATTGAACTGTTATTTACTAATCTAAACATAAAAAGTATATGTTTATAGTCAAAAGTACAGCTTAGGTGTCAAATACAAGAAAATAGTCATATCCGTCGTAAGAACGACATCTTGATGACCCTTTTGAAAAACATACTCCCAATTAGAGTTTAACCATGGATTTTGGATATATTTCATATCCATATAAAATAAGATTTTTCACCAAAGGAAATATTTTAATTCAAAGTTTAAGATAGGTCTTTAATATCAAACCCAAAACAGCCCCCGATGATCTATGACAGCGTATGTTCAGTTTTAAGGTGTTCTTCGTGTTTACAAGTTTTATATCCTTATGTTAGCTTGACATACTGTGATAATACATGTGTTGAAGTATTTTAAAAATCAAGTTAGAAGGATTAAGTTTATTTGCAAACAAGTTTAGAAATAATCTAAACTATGTTCTTGTTGTTATTAGTTATAACTCAAAATAAGATAGCTATATGAATATGAATCAAATAAAATTATGAATAAGGTTACTACGTCAAGTTACTTGGGTAAAGCTACTGGAAAAGGTAGAAAATAATCTTGAAATCAAAAGTCTCTTTGATGGCTTGGAAACTCTTGAAGTATGAACATGGAATGAACAAAAGTTCGAATAAGAATTCTATCTTGAATTAAGATAGTTATAAGTATATAAATTGAAGCAAAGCTTATATATGATTCTTACCTTGAGATGAAAAGCTACTGGAAAAGAAGTATAATTCTTGATCCTAAAGAGTGGTGGAGTTGGATTGAAAGGTTGGAAGTAAACTAGTAAAATTGAAAGTATTTGTGAAGTGTTTTTGAAGTGTTCTTCCTATGATGATTATAGCTTGATACTTGAAGTAATTTTTGATGAAGATGATGATTAGCTACTGGAAAATATGTTCATAGATGTGTATGGGTGTTGGGAGAGAATTAGAAAGAGAACTGGAAGTGAAATGGAGTGGGTGGTGAGTGGTGAAGGTGAGTAGGGTTAAAAGGAGTTCTTGTTTTTGTTTTCTTACTCATAAGTCATGCTAGTTTTCTAATGATGGTTCTCACATGTTTGATAACTCATTAAGGGCTTCTAAGAGCTGATCATTGAAGTGTATATACCAATAGTAAATACATCTAGAAGCTGTGTATTGTACGGGTACAAATACGGGTGCATACGAGTAGAATTGTTGATGAAATTGAACGAGAATGTAATTGTAAGTATTTTTGATAAGTAGAAGTATTTTGATATGTGTCTTGAAGTCTATCAAATGTGTACTAATACATCTTAAAATACTACATGTATATACATTTTAACAGAGTCGTTAAGTCATCGTTAGTCGTTACATGTAAGTGTTGTTTTGAGACCTTTAAGTTAACGATCTTGTTAAATGTAATTGACCCATTGTTATTACACTTAAATGAGATGTTAAATTGTTATGCTAACATGTTAACATGGTGTATTATCATATCTAATATCATATATATATGTGTGAAATACTATTACAACGATACTCGTTACATATATGTATATTGTTTCGAAGTCTTTAAGTTAGTAGTCTCATCTTATATATATAACTCATTGTTATTATACTTAATGAGATACTTAAATATAATTTAATCAAATCATAAATATATATATATATCCAAATATACATTCCTTTAATTAATTATTACGATATATGACGTTCGTGAATAGTCAGACAGACTGGGTGGCCAAACGTTTGTATAAAATTTATTCCAAATAACCAGGTCTTAATGAGTTTGATTGCTTAACATGTTGGAAACCTTAATTATGTAAATATTAATCTTCTATATTTTAGCGGAAAAATCCCGGTCGTTACACCTCGACCCTTCCATCTAGTCTCTTGAACACACAAGATGTCCACTTTACATTTACGTAAAGTCTCCACTAGTTCATAACATTTGTCGGTCAGAGTACCCACATTCCAACTACCCGCTCTAATCCTAACTGGCCTCACTAACCTATTGCCGCTTCTAGATCCTATAAACCTATCCGACCCAGAGCTCGAAGGACATGACCTCAGGTAACCATGAGAACGAGAATGAATAATACTAAAAAAACAGAAGAGGAAAAAATGAACAAAGTTAATCTATATGAAAGCCCACAAAAAGACAAGCAAAGTAAATAAAAAGAACTTAGCAAATAGCGTAACAAAAAACAAGCTTAAGGAACGTTCTATACTCTACAGCTAAAACACTAGTAAGCTAAAATCGTAAAAGATCCTACTCGAACAAAAACTTAGTATACATTACCTAGCCAATCAATACAAGCAGCTTAATAGATACAAATAGACAGAAAACAGTAAAAAAAATTATGATTAAGTTAAGAGAACCCAATAATATATAAAATTGATTTATATTTCCTAGTACTAGCAATTAATAACTCTTAAAAATCTAGGAAAAATCTTCAAAATACACCAAATAGGCGTAGTACCACAAACGTAAAGGTAATAGTAAAAGGAATTTAAAGGCCAGGAAACAAACAATTTGCAAAGGTAAAAAATTGAAGTATAGTAATAAAAGCAGAGATATATACTAGTAAATCTACACTGAGAAAAACCAAATTGCAATTAAATAACAGAATAATATAAATAAATATAATTATTATAGCAAGAAATATATACTACGTATATAGATATATTGAATATTACGGAGCAATAACAATACACAGTGTAAAAATATATAGCAATCAGTAACACAGAAAGCAGTTAACCAAAACAAAAAAGGGAGAGGTCAGAGGTAACCGTCCGGTAATTTTCCGGTAGCAGGCGGCGGCGATCGACGGGACACGGTGAGGCCGGAGAGAAACAAAAGAGGTTGTTACTTGTGGGGAAAAACGTTCCTGAGCCCGTTCCGTAGAAGGTGGTATCCCACTCGCCGGAGAAAGGCAGAAAACCTGAGTATATTCGCCGGAAAAACTCACCTCCGACGGTCACTCCTGGTGGCGCGTGGAAGCTCCGACGACGGCAAGACTAGACTCGTTAGGTTCGTTAGCTAATTTCAAGTAAAATGGAAGAGGTGGTGTCTTCTAATTATAGGGTATTAGCTTGTTACTTACAGTCAATTTGTTGGGGGTTGTAGGCTTTTTGAAACATTGGGAGATAACTGCAAATTTTAGAGAGAGAAACTATAAAGATTAAATGTTAAGAGAGAAACTATAATAATAATAATAATAATAATAATAATAATAATAATAATAATAATAATAATAATAATAATGTAACAACCCAAACTAAACCACGACCAAACCGCATAAAATAATGAAAATAAAAAAAAAATTATTGTCCGCCATCTGCGAGGCGCGCCAGGTGGGTGTGCGGCGCGCAAAACCCCCTGGACAGCCCGCTGTCCAAAATTCCTTAAAACGCGAAAAAGATTGACCCTTTCCCAACATATTTAGGCAAAACGCTTTCAACACTATATTCATATATATAAAACTAGCACGTTCCATTAATAAAATTAGTTTTACGAAGCGGGGCCCACACGACCCAAAATTACAAGTTTACATACATAAAGGGATTTTCGACCACAAAAAGTTTAAATGCCAAACGACACAACGAGCATGGTGTTTGGGGTTAAACTACCCAAGTATCGGTCAAACTCCAAAAAGGCTAACACTTCCAAAAGGCGTCCCCTATCAACAAAGCGGGATCTCTAATCCAAGGTAATGCCCTTACCCTTGTCCACAACCGAACCTATAAAAAGGTAAACAACGAGAGGGTAAGCAAAGCTTAGTGAATGCAATAATTATACACATACATATATAATCTACTTACTTGCATCACTTACACAATACCGTACACAAGCTAGCAATTCGACAACCATGCAATACAATATGCATATACCAATAACCGCAATTCACAATGAGCTAGCAATACCAATAGCATAAAGTTCATAATTAAATATGCTAATACACAATTCATACAACCATGGTTAACCCATCGTAAAAGGAATGGTACTCAAATTTCCCATCGGTGTTCATAACAACCATTAGTGTACAACACGTATATCACTAACCCTTGGACAACACATATCCGCTTATAACATCGTTAGTGTACAACACATATATCACTAACCCTTGGACAACACATATCCATTCATAAAACCGTTAGTGCACAACACATATATTACTAACTAGGACAACACATATCCCTTCACACAAATAAATACATTATATACATACATGTATACTTATTCCACTCACCTTACGCCTTCGGTGAATCAATAAACCAAGCTTGAATCTTCAAGGTAACGCACCTATTATAATGTACATATAATCAATCAACCATTCAAGTTGGTCAAACCCACAACACTCGCCACCACTAGGTCAATTTGACCCATTTGGACACTTAACCCTAAAATTGGGTCATCTTTCACCAAAACCCTAACATTAGCCAAGTTAGGTCTTAAAACTCATTTCAACACAAGGTTTATGCATTAATCACAAACATTTACTCACTTAGATCCATTTTGACCCATTTGACCAATTTAAGGTCAACACACCCATTTCGGGTCATCCACTAACCCACTTAACACCCAATTACATATATTTTGGAGTTCTAGCAACTTACTAACTAATTAAGATTCAATAACAACAATTAATACTTGAAAAACCTAGTTAGTCATCTTTGAGTCAACATAACCCAAATTCACCCAAAACACCCAATTCACCAACAAATGGGTCTTAGTGTTCATCACCTACACAAACCCTAACTCTTAAACAATTAAAACAAGGAAGTTAGGTTTAGGGCTTACCACAACTATCAAAACATAGCAAATGAGGAGATGAACAACTTTAGTGCTTGCACTTTGACCCAATTCGAGCTTCTTCCTCCTTGATTTGAGCTCTCTCACTCTAAAATCTAACTCTCTCTCTAGAATTAATTGGAAGATGATAAGGTGAGTGAATATGGAGTAAATGACACTCCAAACAACTGATCCAAGCCTTAAAGTTGGACCTTAATTGGTTTTACCAAAATGCCCTCAAAATATCTTGATTAAAACAAAGTGAGCTGTCACAGGCCACTTGCGCGGTGCGCCCAAGGCTTGCGCGGCGCGCGAATTGCCCAGGACAGCTTTTTCTTCTTTTTATACAAACAACGAAAACTCCACAACTTGAATAACTTATATACACACAAGTATAATGAAAATATTTGGGTCTTACAACTCTCCCCCACTTACATCGGAGCGCGTCCTCGTGATCCAAGCCGCATGACAAGAGGGAAGATAAACCAACACGAATTCTTCCGGCTCCCAAGTAAACTCGGAACCCTTACTCCGTCGCCATTGAACTTTAAAAGTCCTAACCTCTTTATGTCTCAACCTTTTGGCCTTTTCATCGAGTATAGCAATCGGCTCCTCGACATACTCTAACTTATTGTTTAGCTCAATCTCGTCTAATGGCACCCAAGATGAATCATCCGCAAGACACTTACGGATATGGGAAACATGAAATGTGTTATGAATCCCCGCAAGATCTTCGGGTAATTCCAAACGATACGCGACTTCACCAACAAGAGCTAAAACCTTAAATGGCCCAATAAACCGAGGAGCTAACTTTCTCCATTTTCGAAATCGAATAATACCCTTCCATGGCGAAACCTTAAGCATCACCATGTCACCTTCTTGAAATTCGATTGTTCGTCTACGTTTATCGGCATATGACTTTTTTCTATCTTGAGCCTTCTTCAAATGATCCCGAATAATATCAATCTTGTTATTCGTCTCCAAAACCAAATCGGTACTCCCGATTTCTCTTTGGCCTACTTCGCCCCAACAAATTGGAGTTCGACATCTTTGCCCATATAGCATCTCATAAGGTGGCATCCCGATACTAGTGTGATAACTATTATTGTACAAGAATTCCACCAAAGGTAAGTGCTTGTCCCAACTACCACCGAAATCAATAATGCATGACCGCAACATATCTTCCAAGGTTTGATTCGTACGTTCGGTTTGACCGTCCGTTTGAGGATGATACACCGTGCTTAAATTTAATTGCGTACCCATATCTTCGTGAAACTTCTCCCAAAACCGAGATGTAAATCGAGTATCTCAATCCGAAATAATAGATATAGGAACCCCGTGTGTAACGACTAACGATGACTTAACGACTCCGTTAAAATGTATATACATGTAGTGTTTTAAGATGTATTATTACACTTTTGAAAGACTTCAAGACATATATCAAAGTACTTCTACTTGACAAAAATGCTTAAAATTACATCCTCGTTCAGTTTCATCAACAATTCTACTCGTATACACCCGTATTCGTACTCGTACAATACACAGCTTCTAGATGTATGTACTATTGGTATATACACTCCAATGATCAGCTCTTAACAGCCCATGTGAGTCACCTAACACATGTGGGAACCATCATTTGTCAACTAGCATGAATGATTACATAAAATTACAAAAATATGAGTAATCATTCATGACTTTTTTACAAGTAAACAAAATTACACATCCTTTATCCATATACCAACGACCAAAAACACCTACAAACACTTTCATTCTTCAGTTTTCTTCATCTAAGTGATATCTCTCAAGTTCTATCTTCAAGTTCTAAGTGTTCTTCATAAATTCCATAAGTATAGCTTCATAAAAATCAAGAATACATCCAAGTTTGCAAGTCTACTTCCAAGCTTTCTAATCCATTTCAAGTGATCATCCAAACTCAAGAAATCTTTCTTATTTATAGTAAGATATCTTTCTAATACAAGGTAATACTCATATTCAAACTTTGGTTCAATTTCTATAACTATAACAATTTTATTTCGAGTGAAAATCTTACTTGAATTGTTTTCGTGCCATGATTCTGCTTCAAGAACTTTCAAGCCATCCAAGGATCCTTTGAAGCTAGATCCATTTTTCTCATTTCCAGTAGTTTTATCCAGAAAACTTGAGGTAGTAATGATGTTCATAACATCATTAGATTCATACATATAAAGCTATCTTATTCGAAGGTTTAAACTTGTAATCACTAGAACATAGTTTAGTTAATTCTAAACTTGTTCGCAAACAAAAGTTAATCCTTCTAACTTGACTTTTAAAATTAACTAAACACATGTTCTATATCTATATGATATGCTAACTTAATGATTTAAAACATGGAAACACGAAGAACACCGTAAAACCGGACATACGCCGTCGTAGTAACACCGCGGGCTGTTTTGGGTTAGTTAATTAAAAACTATGATAAACTTTGATTTAAAAGTTGTTCTTCTGGGAAAATTATTTTTCTTATGAACATGAAACTATATCCAAAAATCATGGTTAAACTCAAAGTGAAAGTATGTTTTTCAAAATGGTCATCAAGATGTCGTTCTTTCGACGGAAATGACTACCTCTTTAGTAATTGACATGTAACTTAAATTTCTGACTATAAACCTATACTTTTTCTGTTTAGATTCTTAAATTAGAGTTCAATATGAAACCATATCAATTTGATTCACTCAAAACGGATTTAAAACGAAGAAGATATGGGTAAAACAAGATTGAATATTTTTTTTGTTTATTTTAGTTACGGGAAATGTTTAACAAATTTATACAAATCATATCCTAGATAACTTATATTGTATTGTACTTGTATTCTAATGTAATCTTGAGATACCATAGACACGTATACGATGTTTTGACATATCATATCGACCCATGTATATATATTATTTGGAACAACCATAGACACTCTATATGCAGTAATGCTTGAGTTAGCTATACAGGGTTGAGGTTGATTCCAAAAATATATATGCTTTGATTTGTGATCTAGCCTGAGGATTGTATACACTGGGTCGTGGATTGATCCAAGATAATTTATATCAATTAATTTATGTATATCAAACTTTGGACAACTAGTTGTAGGTTACTAACGAGGACAGCTGACTTAATACACTCAAATCATTAAAACATAATAAAAATGGGTGTTATTATATTTTGAACATACTTTGATATATATGTACATATTTGTATAGGTTCGTGAATCGATTCGTGGCCAAGTCTTATTTCCGACAAAGGAAAAATCTGTGAAAGTGAGTTATAGTCCCATTTTTACAATCTAAATTATTTTGGGATGAGAATACATGCAAATTTATAAATGTTTTACAAAATAAGCACAAGTTCATGAAACTACATTCTACGATTGTTTTGTTATATCGAATATCTGAAATGCCCCGTTCATATTAATTATAAACGTTTCATATTAATTGGTTTCTTTGCGAGGTTTTGACCTCTATATGAGACGTTTTTCAAATCTTGCATTCATTTTTAAAAACAACTATAACCTTTATTATTGAATAAAGATCTTAATGACATAATTTAAATTGTCTATCAAAGACAATCTCCTCAAATAGATAAGTTTTTACACAACACATTACAATATGATCAAATATATTACAACAAACACTCTGAATGCAAGTTTAAACAATATAAACAATTATGACGACTCCAAATCTTGACCTTGGGTTGACATACGACAGCGGAAGCTTTCTAATAATCACCTGAGAATAAACATGCTTAAAAAGTCAACAAAATTGTTGGTGAGTCATAGGTTTAATTTCTATATAATAATCATAACATTTAATAAGCCACAAGATTTCATTTAATTAAATGCGAATGATCATTACAATTGCAAAAATCATTCATATGATGAATCGCCTGGTAACCGACCTTAACATAGAGCGCTTAAGATATCTGGCATCATATATTCCACTATTCAAATGTATGACAAGAACCCTTCGAAGTACTAAAGCATTTCCACTATTCGAAAATGGGAGTAGTTGGTGCCCGTAGATCTACCTTTAGGATTTGCGTCAATTAGTGTTTTTCACTAATTCTTAGGTTACCAAGCATAATAATAATAAGTACAGATATCCGGTATAACAAAACAATCGTAGAATGTAGTTTCATGAACTTGTACTTATTTTGTAAAACATTTAAAAATTTGCATGTATTCTCATCCCAAAATAATTTAGATAGTAAAAATGGGACTATAACTCACTTGTGATGATTTCCGATTAGATGGTAACAAGACTTGGCCTTTGACAAATTTCACGAACCTAATAATAATACTCTTGTGTCAAGACATATATATATATATATATATATATATATATATATATATATATAATTAATATTCCATATTTATGATACTTATGATAATTTTTAATTGTCCATTGTTGGTAGTCCAATAATATAAATATATATATAAATATAAATGCGTATATTGTGTTAGAATTCACTAACACTATAATATATTGTCTTAATATAATAAGACACATAATATGTATATTGTCTGAAGCAATCCGCGACCCATTGTCTCAGACTCGATCACAACTCAAAGTATATATATTTTTGGAATCAACCTCAACCCTGTATAGCGAACTCGAACATTACAGTATATAGAGTGTCTATGGTTGTTCCAAATAATATATATACATGCGTCGATATGATATGTCAAAACTTTGTATATGGATCCACGGTGATCAAGTCATATATATATATATGGTGCCTTACAATCTTTATTAAGACTATAATATATTGTCGTAGAACTTAATCACGACTATTATAAATTGTATTTCCATAAGCTCGGGAACAAGACATGTATAAATACATGTAGGATACAAGGTAAGTTAGCTAGGATAAGGTTAGCATCCATTTTTATTAATCAAAATCGTAGCTAAAAACAAGCAAAAATATCCAATTTTGTTTTACCCATAATTTCTTCATTACAAATCCGTTTTGAGTGATTCGACTTGCCATGGTTTTGTATTGAACTGTTATTTATTAATCTAAACAGAAAAAGTATATGTTTATAGTCAAAAATACAGTTTAGGTGTCAAATACAAGAAGATAGTCATATCCGTCGTAAGAACGACCTCTTGATGACTCTTTTGAAAAACATACTTCCATTTAAGTTTAACCATGGATTTTGGATATATTTCATATCCATATAAAATAAGATTTTTCACCAAAGTAAATCTTTTAATTCAAAGTTTAAGATATGTTTTTAAAATTAAACCCAAAACAGCCCCCGATGATCTATGACGGCGTATGTTCAGTTTTAAGGTGTTCTTCGTGTTTACAAGTTTTATATCCTTATGTTAGCTTGACATACTGTCATAATACATGTGTTGAAGTATTTTAAAAGTCAAGTTAGAAGGATTAAGTTTATTTGCAAACAAGTTTAGAAATAATCTAAACTATGTTCTTATTGTTATTAGTTATAACTCAAAATAAGATAGCTATATGAATATGAATCGAATAAAATTATGAATAAGGTTACTACCTCAAATTACTTGAATAAAGCTACTGAAAAAGATAGGAAATAATCTTGGAATCAAAAGTATCTTTGATGGCTTGGAAACTCTTGAAGTATGAACATGGAATGAACAAAAGTTCGAATAAGAATTCTATCTTGAATTAAGATAGTTATAAGTATATAAATTGAAGCAAAGCTTATATATGATTCTTAACTTGATTAAAATATGAAAAGCTACTAGAAAAGAAGTATAATTCTTGATCCTAAAGAGTGGTGGAGTTGGATTGAAAGGTTGGAAGTAAGATAGTAAAATTGAAAGTATTTGTGAAGTGTTTTTGAAGTGTTCTTCCTATGATGATTATAGCTTGATACTTGAAGTAATTTTTGATGAAGATGATGATTAGCTACTGGAAAATACGTTCATAGGTGTGTGTGGGTATTGGAAGAAAATTAGAAAGAGAATTGGAAGTGAAATGGAGTGGGTGGTGGGTGGTGAAGGTGAGTGGGGTTAAAAGGAGTTCTTGTTTTTGTTTTCTTACTCATAAGTCATGATAGTTGTCTAATGATGGTTCCCACATGTTTGATGACTCATTAAGGGCTGCTAAGAGCTGATCATTGAAGTGTATATAGCAATAGTAAATACATCTAGAAGCTTTGTATTGTACGGGTACGAATACGGGTGCATACGAGTAGAATTGTTGATGAAATTGAACGAGAATGTAATTGTAAGTATTTTTGATAAGTAGAAGTATTTTGATATGTGTCTTGAAGTCTTTCAAAAATGTACTAATACATCTTAAAACACTACATGTATATACATTTTAACGGAGTCGTTAAGTCATCGTTAGTCGTTACATGTAAGTGTTGTTTTGAGACCTTTAAGTTAACGATCTTGTTAAATGTAATTGACCCATTGTTATTACACTTAAATGAAATGTTAAATTGTTATGTTAACATGTTAACATGGTGTATTATAATATCCAATATCATGTATATATATATGTGTGAAATACTATTACAACGATAATCGTTACATATATGTATATTGTTTCGAAATCTCTAAGTTAGTAGTCTCATCTTATATATATAACCCATTGTTATTATACTTAATGAGATACTTAAATATAATTTAATCAAATCATAAATATATATATCCAAATATATATTTCTTTAATTAATTATTACGATATATGACGTTCGTGAATCGTCAGACAGACTGGGTGGCCAAACGTTTGTATAAAATTCATTCCAAATAACCAAGTCTTAATGAGTTTGATTGCTTAACATGTTGGAAACATTAATTATGTAAATATTAATCTTCTATATATTAGCGGAAAAATCCGGGTCGTTACATTACACACCCGTTAAATTAAATTTCGTCCCGAAATTTAGAATAGTACCTAGTTAACGTGCGATATCGGAAAACAAATGTGGGTACTTCAGCTTCATTTGGTATTCTCGTTCCCAAGTGAATTCAGGTCCTCTACGAGCATTCTATCGAACCTTAACGATTGGTATCTTACTTTGTTTGAGTCGTTTGACCTCACGATCCATAATTTCGACGGGTTCTTCGACGAAATTTAGTGTCTGGTCAATTTTAATCTCGTCTAAAGGAATAATGAGATCTTCGGTAGCTAGGCATTTCTTCAGGTTTGAAACATGAAAGGTGTTGTGAATCTTTTCTATTTGTGGAGGTAGCTCAAGTCGATAGGCCACCGGCCCAATGCGTTTTTCAATCTTGAATGGCCCAATGTATCTTGGGCTCAATTTCCCCCGCTTTCCAAAACGAATAACACCTTTCCAAGGTGATACCTTAAGCATAACCATATCACCTTTCTCAAACTATAAAGGTTTTCTTCTAACATCCGCATAGCTCTTTTGTCGACTCCGGGCTGTTTTCAATCGTTGCTAAATCTGAATGATTTTATCAGTGGTTTCTTGGATAATTTCTGGACCTGTAATATGTTTATCCCCCACATCACTCCAACAAATCGGAGACCTGCACTTCCTACCATAAAGTGCCTCGAATGGTGCCGCCTCAATACTAGAATGATAGCTGTTGTTGTAGGAAAACTCAGCTAACGGTAGATGTCGATCCCAACTGCTTCAAAAATCAATAACACATGCTCGTAGCATGTCTTCGAGTGTCTGAATCATCCTTTCACGCTGCACATCAGTTTGTGGGTGATAGGCAGTACTCATGTCTAGACGAGTCCCCAATGCTTGTTGTAACGTCTGCCAAAACCTTGAAACAAATCTGCCATCCCTATCAGAGATAATAGAGATTGATATTCCATGTCTGGAGACGACTTCCTTCAAGTATAATCGTGCTAACTTCTCCATTTTGTCATCTTCTTTTATTGGCAGGAAATGTGCTGACTCTGTAAGACGATCGACTATTACCCAAATTGTATCATAACCACTTGCAGTCCTTGGCAATTTAGTAATGAAATCCATGGTAATGTTTTCCCATTTCCATTCTGGGATTTCAGGTTACTGAAGTAGACCTGATGGTTTCTGATGCTCAGCTTTGACTTTAGAACAAGTCAAACATGCTCCTACATATGTGGCTATATCGGCCTTCATTCCTGGCCACCAAAAGTTTCTCTTGAGGTCTTGGTACATTTTCCCCGCTCCTGGATGTATTGAATATCTGGTTTTATGTGCTTCATCTAGTACCACTTTCCTCAAATCCCCATTCCTTGGTACCCAAATTCTTTCAGCTAAATACCTGGTTCCGTCTTCCCGAATATTAAGCTGTTTTTCTAATCCTTTGGGTATTTCCCTTTCAAAATTTCCTTCCTTCAAAACCTCCTGTTGTGCCTCTTTTATTCGAGTAGTAAGATTAGTATGAATAATCATGTTCATAGCTTTTACTCGAATAGGTTCTCTTTCCTTTCGACTCAAGGCATCGGCTACCACATTTGCTTTCCCCGGGTGGTAACGGATTTCACAATCATAATCATTTAGCAGCTCAACCCATCTACGCTGCCTCATGTTTAGTTGCTTTTGATTTAAAACATGTTGGAGACTTTTGTGGTCGGTGTATATGATGAACTTGACCCCATATAGATAATGTCTCCACATCTTTAATGCAAAAACAACAGCGCTCAATTCCAGATCGTGTGTGTGTAGTTTATGCGAGGGGAACACCATCTCTGAAAATAAATTGTACATCACATGTCTGACTTACTTGCAAAACCGACAAAATCATAGTTCTTTGATTGTATTTTCTCTCTTTTTTTATTTTTTTATTTTTTTTATTTTTATTTTTATTTTTTATTTCTCTGTAGTTTATGCATATTTAATTAATGTGATATTAGCTCAGATATAATAAAACTTTTAAAGTATTACGATGTACACCTATTTTTTTAAATATTCGCGTATACACTTTCCATTCTAATGCCAAACTACTCGAACACAGTGTATGATATTAGAATAAATTAAATAATGACATGTCCCAAAAAAATACATTGTAATCGAACGAAATTGTGTTCGAACACAGTGGATATATATATATATATATATATATATATATATATATATATATATATATATATATATATATATATATATATATATATATATATATATATATATATATATATATACTCTATTCGCGTCAGTTTTCAAACACAATTACTACTAATACTTCGTTTCAGACAAACGATTCGTTGTGCGAGTCTCCAATCCAATACTTTATACATTGATTCACAATATCTAAGGCTCTTGATCTTATTCTCGCTCTAACTCATCACAAAACGACCCAGTTGGTGTGCTAATCGACCTAAAACGTATTCCAAGTGACAGTTAAGTTCAAACTCCTAAATTCGTGTGCCAAAACTTGCAACAATGGCTGGTGTGACTGATGTTGAGGTAATCTACAAACTTTTGGTTCTCATTATTGTTTATTGTTGTTTAATGTATCAAAAAAAGTAGCGCATTAGGGTTTGTTAGATTTTGTGCATTTTTAATGCTTCTTTGTTATGAATGCTCGAGTTAGATATGTGTTAATGTAGCTAGGGTTTACAGTTATTGATTACAAGCACTCAAACACGTCAATTGTGCAAATATTTGTGGAAATCTTTAACCTCCATATGTAATGTGTGTTAGAACAGTATAGTGTACTAACATGTAAATTCTAAAGTGTATTAGAATAGTCAAATGTTCCAACTGAATTCATTTTAAGGTGTGTTAGAACATTTATATATTTTAACTGACAGTTACTTATGAATTACACGTTCAAACTGTTTTTGTATTTGCATGTATTTTAGGGGGAAATGTTTAATGCTCATGTAATCCCTTGTAACAAGATATCTGTCATATCATTGATAAATGAGCGCCTGACTAAGGAACAGAAAGAGATATTCGAGAAGACGTGTTTTGGACCTTGGTTGAATGTCAAGTGTGATGACAGTGACACCAAATATATTCCTTGTTTATTACATAATCAGATTGAGAGCCTCCACCTAACGCTAAACTTAAAGAAAATCCCGAGGAGCTGTGGTTCAAAATATCTAAAGATCACACTAATAGATACGGTAGACGTGAATTCTGTTTGGTGACCGGTATGATTTTTAGACCGGTTACTAATATAGTACATTACATTCGGGAAGAGACGACCCTTTTAGTGCCTAGCATAGCATATCGTGTGCTTACAAAGAGAAATAGTACTTCTTCATTCATGATTAATCAAGCGTTGGAAGTCAATGTGGGCCCCATCCCCCGTCCGGAAGGAAAAAATGCCGTCCGGAAAAACATTTCGGGACGAACTTTTCGGGACGACTAATCCCGGACGATGTGTCGTCCGGGAAGACTTTCTGGGACGAAAAATCGTCCCCAAGAGTCGTCCGGGAAAAGCTGTTTTCCTGTAGTGATTAGACATTTTTACGATTTGTTAAGGGACGACCCTAATATTTTTTCTTGTACAAGTAAAGCTAGTGACGAGGATTGCGTGCGAGTAGCAATCAATGTGTTGGTGCAACTTACTTTTCTCGGAAAGCAGTTACGAGATCCGATTTCAAGTGTTGACTTTCTTCATTTGATAGAGGATTTCGATTTAATGAACTAATATCCTTGGAGTTCCTTAAGCTGGACGTCAACTTTTAACGAATTACATCACGAATTAAAGGGTTGGATAAAAGACTAGCCCAGCATGACATATGCTCTTGAAATATTCGCGTGGACATTTAAGATAAATTTTAGTATTTAAAGTATAAACCTTCATTCACTTTAAAGTTTAATTTGTTTTACCATTAACATAATGTTTGTTTGTGAAGATGTGGATATGGAAAGCGTTCAAAAAACGGTTAATTAATTATTGTCACAAACCAGAGAATGGCATTCCTTGTGGCATTTGTTGGATACGGAAGAAGAGGGTGGTTAACTAGATTAAGTATTTGGAGGTGATGTCAATACCGGTGAGTTTTTTCGTCGTATAAACTATTACACTTTACAATATACGCAATGGTTACAACTTATCTTACTGGTTTGTATATATACATGAGGATACACCAAGGGATCAGATCCACTTCAGCGTTTGTCTAGCATGAGGCATGAGGCTAGTTTCAATGGTATGTAGTGAGTAAACAATTCTTTGAAAACCCAGAAGAGCCAGTGACCATTTATCGTAGAAGGGAAGAGTTGGTAAGGGAAGCATCCATGTCCGAACAAAAACAAGAACGAAAACCTCAAAAAGATACTATGTTTGAACAAATACATGTCCGAATGACTATAAAAATGACGAATAGAAGGAGTCAAAAAGTACTATCAGGAAAAACATATAATCATATCACGAGAATCAGAAAATCTAGATATTTTATCCAAAAATTTGATCGAACAAAATGTTGTTCCAAGACCTATTAATCACCCTAAATGTTAAAATCTGTTTGTGCTAGTATGGATGATAATATATGAATTCGAACAAGATTATGAATCAATAGATATATATGTTTATAGATTTGATTAATTGAATAACATTTCTTATCCTAATATACATTATATATATATATATATATATATATATATATATATATATATATATATATATATATATATATATATATATATATATAATGTTTTAAGAATAAGAGCATCCAAATCACAAATATTTATCTTATGATTAGATATTATTAAATTTAATAATTAGAAATGTCTTGTAGTGATGATAATATGAGGGCAATCGAATTTGAAAGTTGTCAAATATCACTTCCAAACCACCCAACACATTGTCGAGAATACTGGATGTTTGAGTCTCTTGGCATAGTTGGTCTGTTTTTCCTGAACGTCTTCGGGAGTTCTAAAACATTTCGAATACAAACTTAGTGCAAGTGTTAAAACGGTACATCTCACTATTGATGGCCAAGGCTATGTATGGGAGCAAGAAATTATCAACAATGCATTAGGTGTCCCATCCAATGGTAGCAATTTTATTCTAACACGTTTGATATTAGTTATCCTCCTGTTTCGGTGTAATTATAAACGACGTAATAGAAAGTGTATTAGGTATTCGCATGTTGAGGGCTGTAAAAATGTTTCAACGATTCTAGTCTGTCAACTAAAGAGTAATGCCAAGAAAATTTATAGAGTTGTTCGAAGCAACATAACTTGTCGAGGACATGCGACCGAATATGATGATGTGCATGTTATAGAGGCACTAATGATTTTTTGGATGATGAATAGTACACCATTTGACTTTGAAAACATCATTCTTAACCGGATGCAAGACGCTATATAAATGCCCTTCTATCCATTACCTTTTGAAATGTTTCTTATAAAGCTATGTAATTATCTCAACCTACCGGAACGTGGTGAATCTTATACCATACATAAATAAATGTATTGTGGTAAGTGGTCAAACAATGTTATGTTGTAAGACTCTATGTGGTCAAATATATGTGTGTTTCTACTGTTACTTGATATGAGATAAATCCTTTGTGTATGAAAATCCTGATTTCAGTATCATTTTATAGCAATTTAAATGTATTCGAACATAATGTAGTTCGAACATAGATTTACCCGTCCGAACATAGTATTCGACCAGAATTTCGTTCAAAACATTGTAACATGCTTGAATACAACGTATTTTTTTGAGACAAGTTATATCATTACGTGTTCGAACATAATGTACTGTGTTCGAACGATTTGGCATTCGAATGAACAGTGTATAAGCGCAAATATTAAAAAAGGATGTATATCGTAATATATATTTTATAAAAAATTGTATATCTGAGCTAATTTCCCAATAGTTAACACATACTCGCCTATCTAAACAAAAATAAGGCCAAAACTTTTATTTATTGAATTAAATAGTTTGACGCAACAGCTTCATATGTAATTTAATTTAGACTCAATTTGATAAAATTGAATAATTTAAAGCTAAATATTTCATATGAATAACTGAAGTGTTATTCTTAACATTGTCCTTCACATTTTTATCAACTATTACGAAACACTAACAAAATCCATAATTAAGTAATAATTCTAAATAGGATATGATTTTTCTATCTTATATGGTTCTAAGGTTATGTTCTTAAAAATTAGGATTTGCATTGTTTTGTCGTACTTTGTAATAATTCTTCAGTAAATTTTAATAATCACCTAATTCGCTACCTCTAGGTATCATCAATCAATTATGCTTAATAAAATAATTCTAAAATTATACGTAGTACATTATAAGAGCTATGGTTATAAAACTGTTATAAAAATTTGTGTTATGTACTCATGTATCACGTTTTTTTTTTTTTTTTTATCTGAGGCAGCCCATGTGATACGGCAACTAGGTCCAGGTCTGCACAGCCCATACGCCCCATGTAACCTTTTATTTTCTTCCTATCAAGAATAAACAAAACGGAATATATACTTGGCTCTCTAAGCCCGTGATTTGCAGCTTATATTAGTATGTATACAGCGATATTAAAAAAATAGAAAATATATAAGAATTACCAAATGAAATCATTCATAGATCACAAGACCTCATGGAGTTGAAAACTTATGAAAAAAATTAAAGTATACAACTCAAAAAGCATGTCTGTAATTGAATATACATATGCAAGAACTTCAAAAAGTACCCGAAAAATCTTGATTTTTCGGGAGGTCGTGGGGTTACATCATCCCAAACATATTCGCATCTGGGTTCTCTTCCGGCTCTTGTGCCTCCGGTTCCTCATTAAGATCTAAGTCATCCAAACGAACATAATCCCGACTTTTGTTTGTTTTAAGAGGACTTAGGTTGTTCCACTTTTGCTTGTCTTTTAGAAAACTCCAAGCAACGTAACTATTAAACCTTTTAAACGTCTCCACCTTGTATTGTGCATCACAACGTTCCTTGAAATCGAAATCATTCTCACCACTACATGGAACTCGTTTTAAACGACTCACGATTCCACCATATTTTCTACAAGCTTCATTCATTTTTGTTCATTTGGAGGACAACATGTCCCTAGTTCGTTTGTAAGGTGGACCCCTCGAATTGTACTCCTTCATAACGACGTTCCAAAATGAAGTGCGTGTTGATCTTGCCTTGGTTTGGATCTTCTAAAGCCGCGATTCACGATTGATCTAAACGTAGCTCATCTTCGGGTTCCCAAAGGTATTCAGTCCGTCTTCTCGGTTGAGACGACTCGTCAACCACATCTTTTCCTTTAGCCTTTGCTCTCGACTTGCATTTAGGTGCTTGTTGTGTTTATTATGTTTGTGGAACATGTGTTTGTTGTGCTTGTTGCCACATAAAAAAGGTTTGAACTTGCTTGTGAGTCATTTGTGGAAATAATTGTTGTGATTGATGCGCAAATTGAGTAACCCGAGATTCGCCTCACCACCACTAGTCAAACCTTGAGTCGATCCGGGTGAGTATGATGAAACTGGACTCCATTGTGAATTGAGATAATACGGGTTGTTCGACATTGTGAGATTGAAAAAACTTTGATGAAAGTATATGTTTGTGTTTGAATGAGAATTGTTTGTGAATAAATTGTTTGTTAAATGGGTTGTTTATATAGGAGATAAAAAAATAAAAAAAAAATAAAAATAAAAAATAAACGGTCTAAAATGCAGCCGTTGTTTAATTTTTTATTTTATTATCAAGTCGTTGCATTTCGTCGCCTAGGCGATTGAAATCATCGAAACGGGGGGTGGCGAGTTGCGATTGGGTGGGGGAGTGGGGGACGACGTCGCTTGCCGTGCGAGTGGGTGTGGGCGAGCAACCATTCCCCTTAGATTAATTGTCCAATATATATTATCGGGATGTCTAAAATTAATTGTCCAATTCCAAAAATGAAAAGTAAAATTAACGAAATTTACAATATTGTCTCTAATGAATTAATTAAATTACAAAAGTTTGAGGGCTTTTTAATTAATTGATTAATGGTAAAATTGTAAAGTTAGGAAAAAATAAAGAAAAAGTATAGTTTGATAATGACATTTCTTAAACTATGCATTTTTTGTCTGAAGATAATTAAACTGGGACGGGACGGGACTGAGAGACTACTAAGAGCCCTCCCAACGGATTTGTCTTGGACTCCGCCCAGGCCACCGTCCACCTGGGCGCCGATGGCAGCGGTTCGCCCAGGGGGCCGCCTAGGCCACCGCCCACCGCCCACCCTTTCGTCCCTCGTTTAGTGCTTCTGTGAAATATCTCAGGACGGAATATATGTATATGTTCGGTGTATTTCTTGATTAAATTTCTTATTTATTAGTTTTTGTTGGTGTATTTTAATGGTGATGAAGAGAGGAAAAAATGGAACCTAAATATGTATCTGTCAAAGAAGAAGATGAGTTACAGATATATTTAATTGTTTATTATTTTTGTAGGACCCACAAAATTGTAGAACGTGTAAAACCCTTAGGCTCTGTTCCAGAGTTCTATTTTGAAGAGAAAATAAGACATTGTGAAAGAAAATAATCTTTGGTGGTGTTCCTGAGTTTTTGAGTGGAAAGAAAAGAAAGAGAATGAAGTGATGATTTGAGACTAATTTCCTTCCACTTCTTCTTTCCAATTTGGAAGGATTCCATTTTCCTTCCCTTTCACTTACTTCCTTTTCATTTCATTTCTTACTTAGGAACAAATCCTTACATTTTTATTTTATTTATTTTTGATATTTGATAGATTTTTAAGTTGTAAATTAAATTAAATGTAATTTAAAAATTAATAATTCTTTTAATATTACTAACAATAATAGAAGTGTTATAATAATAACAATATTATTTATATGTGGATAGTCAATTTTGTACCAATACTTAGTCAATATTGGGTAGCTTTGTATTTGTATAAATACCCATGAGTTATGCTTGTAAAGATACACCATTTCTCACACTTACAAAGTGTTTCTTTCTTTCTCTCCATTATCATCTTTGTTCTTACACTTCATTATTAGTATTCTTAATCAAGAATCAAACCATTAAAGGTAGTTATAAGCCTACTGAATTATAACATAATCAAACCACTAAAGGTAGTTATAAGCCTACTGAATTATAACACATTAACAGCACGAAGTGCTCCGTATAATCAAAGTTTATCTAAGCAAGCACAAGTCACTAATCAAGGTAATAAAAAAAATTCTTTAACGATATCTTCTATTATTTATTAGTAAGGTAAATATTATTATCATAATAACTAACATTTATATTTATGTTATTTAAGTTATATATGGTCGGTTATACTGCCTGAATTATATTTATGTAATCTAACTTTTAATAACTTCACTAACATTTATATTTATGTTATTTAAGTTATATATGGTCAGTTATACCGCCTGAATTATATTTATGTAATCTAACTATTATTAACTTCACTAACATTTATCTTTATGTTATATATGGCCGGTTATACCGCCTGAATTATATTTCTATAATCTAACTCTTATTAACTTCACTAACATTTATATTTATGTTATCTAACATTTATGATTAATTATGCAATTAATCATTATTTATTTCATGCATACTAATGTTTATTCTTAAAATTTATTATTTATGCATAATATGTTTATTCTCTTAATCTTCGTATTTATACTAAACGTATTTATACTAAATGTATTTATAGTAATCGTATTTGTACTAATAAAAGTCTTTTATTAAAATTATTATTAATACAACGAGTACATAACAGTCATTAACGTCAATTAACGACGTTACAACGGTCATATATACATAACGGTTGTTAACGTCAACTGACGACGTTACAACGACTATATTTTTCAAATATAAAATAAACATCTTCGTTTTCACATTTTCACAAATCAATCTTCATTTTCTCATATTACTACTCTCAAAAAGTTTTTGTAAAGATGATTTGAAGCGACTCGTCCTAATCCATAAGGACGAATACGATAACATATGATTCCATTGCGAGGTATTTGACCTCTATATGATACATTTTACAAACATTGCATTCGTTTTTCAAAAGACAAACTTTCATTACATCGAAAGTTGACGGCATGCATACCATTTCATAATATATCCAACTATAATTGAGTTAATAATAATCTTGATGAACTCAACGACTCGAATACAACGTCTTTTGAAATATGTCATGAATGACTCCAAGTAATATCTCTAAAATGAGCAAATGCACAGCGGAAGATTTCTTTCGTACCTGAGAATAAACATGCTTTCAAGTGTCAACCAAAAGGTTGGTGAGTTCATTAGTTTATCATAAATAATCATTTCATAATTTTAATAGACCACAAGATTTCATATTTCCATTTCTCATAAACATACGTCCCATGCATAGAGACAAAAATCTTTCATATGGTGAACACCTGGTAACCGACCTTAACAAGATGCATATAGAATATCCCCATCATTCCAGGACTCCCTTCGGACATGATAAATTCGAAGTACTAAAGCATCTGGTACTTTGAATGGGGCTTGTTGGGCCCAATAGATCTATCTTTAGGATTTGCGTCAATTAGGGTGTCTGTTCCCTAATTCTTAGATTACCAGACTAAAAAGGGGCATATTTGTAAAGACCCGTCCTTATCCACCTGGACGAAGTCATCAACATTTGGTCCCATTGCGATGATCAACTCCAAGTAATGTCCTTAAAATGAGCAAATGCACAGCGGAAGACTTAATTCGTACCTGAGAATAAACATGCTTAAAAGTGTCAACCAAAAGGTTGGTGAGTTCATAGGTTTATCGTAACAATCATTTCAATATGTTAATAAACCACAAGATTTCCTAATCATAAACATAATACACTCGCAAGTGTATGTAAAGCATTCTAAGTGGTTGAGCACTTGGTAACCATACTTAACTATTAATCAACGTCGCATATTCCCTTTATTATGAAATCTCACTACACTGTACCAAGTGTAGTCACTGAAACGAAGTACTGTGCAACCGTTGAATACTGGTCATCCAGTCCGGTTGGGGTTGTCAGGCCCGATAGATCTATCAACAGGATTCGCGTTTACAATACTACATGTAAATAGTAGTTACCAAGCTACAGGGAAGTATGCCAGTGGTACAACTCAATGTAGAATGTATTTTTAAGTACTTGTGTCTATCTCGTAAACATTTATAAAAGCAGCGCATGTATTCTCAGCCCAAAAATATATATTGCAAAAAGCAAGCAAAAAGGGAGCAAATGAAACTCACCATAATGTATTTTGTAGTAAAAATACATATGACGACATTGAACAACGTAGGGTTGGACTCGGATTCACGAACCTATATTCAATTATGTGTATTAACACATGTAATGGTAATCGAACAATTTTACATTTTAGTTAGTGATTTAATTGTTATTTTAATAAATTATATGTTTTATCAATAAATAATTTAAATATTTCTATTTTATGCATTTTAACTAAATAATTAGTATTTATTATAAAACGTTAATATAGATATGTTATATGTATTAACTATAGTGTTTATAAAAAAAATCATTTGATAAAATAGTATTAATAATATTAAATAAAAAGTTGTATTATTTTATAATAATAATATTAGTAAATATACTTAAAAATGATAATAATAATAATTATGATTCTAAAAATAATAATACTTATAATGATAGTAATATTAGTAGTAATGTTGATAATAATAATAATAATGATAGTTTTTAATGATAATCATACTTATAATAATAATGAAAATAATAATTTTAATAAAAATACTTTTTGTTAATAATAATAATTTTAGAAAATGAATATTTTGATAATAATACTAATAATAGTATTAATAATAATAATAGTGATGATAATCATAATACTCATTTTAATGATAATAATAATAATTATAAGATAGCAAAATTTCTACCTCACAAGAAAAGTTCCAAAAAGAAATTAACTGCCTCAGCCCGAGCTTGAACCCGCGACCTCTTGTTAACCACCCACACCTAACCACTCCAATGCTAGTTACTTCCTTGAATTGTCTCCTACACTTAATTGCTCTCAACCAAATGTGTGCCCAAAAAAAAATATAAGACTTCGGGCCCAACCAATTTACTAGTTTAGTCCAAGACTTGAGAAATGGCATAAGAACTAGAGAAATTGATCAAAATACACTTTTTTTAAGGCTTCAAACAAAATACATTTTTTTAAAAAAAATGTCTTTTTACACCATTCGGTAGACGGGATTTCGTCTACCACCTTTATCTGTCGTCTACTACCATTTTTACAAAGTAGTCGACGGTGAGATAAAGGTGGTAGACGAATTCCTGTCTACTGGCAGGGTTAGTAGACAGCGAGAACAAAGCAGTAGACAGAAATTTACAAAGTAGTCGACCGTCTACTGCCTTGTTGTTACTGTCTACTGCCTTGTTGTTGCTGTCTACTACCTTGTTAGTGTCTACAAGGCAGTAGACAGCAACAACAACAAGGCAGTAGACAGCAACAACAAGGCAGTAGACGGTCGACTACTTTGTAAATTCTGTCTACCACCTTTATCTCACCGTCGACTACTTTGTAAAAATGGTAGTAGACGACAGATAAAGGTGGTAGACGGAATCCCGTCTACCGAATGGTGTAAAAAGACAATTTTAAAAAAAGTGTATTTTGTTTGAAGCCTTAAAAAAAAGTGTATTTTGAACCATTTCTCTAAGAACTAAACAACTGGCCCAACTAGGAAATAGATTTCGTACAGAGTGTGGTCGACAAGCTTATGGTGTCTCATTCCACTTTTCTTTTTATTTAATCATGTACAGCAACATGTGCTACATCGGTTTTTTTTTTTTTTTTAAAGGCCAATTAATATCCATGGAATGTTTTGATATATACGGAGTAATTAAAATCGAATCTCAGTCCCCAACATTACTAACTTTAACTTTGTGTGACTCCAATTAATCGTTTCATTATCACGTATCATTCTCTTCACTATTCCTCATTTTCTTCCCCTCATCATCACCGAATCATTGTTCATTATCATAATCATCATTATGTTCATTCCATCACCTTCGGTTAGAATGAGACCAAGGTGAATAAATGGAGTCGTGGCTTCGATTTCGTACAGAAAACAGCAGCAATAAGTGGCGGTTTCGGGTGGGTTTTGGAGTATGGTGGTGATATTAGTCGAAGAAAAGAAAGACAAAGGTGGTGGCGGTTAAGGTGTGTAAATGGAGTGTTTGTTTAAGTGGGTTTTGTGAATGGTGGTTCTAAAGATGGTGTGTATCAAAGTGAAGGAACTTCAAAGGTGGTTGATGGGTTTTGGATAACAATACCATAACGAGAAGTTCGAGTTACTGTTGGAGTAGAATGGTTCGGTTAAACAAGACGGAAACAATGGTATGGCAGTTGATAAGTTAAGTGATGGTGGTATTTGTTTTCATCGAGTAGAAACACGAAATGAAAATGGGTTTGTTTTGGTCGTGATGGTGGCGATGAGTTTCATGAGGTAGGTGGTAGTTGATGGTTGTGTATTGTTGGTGATGATTGATGGCGTGGAGATGGTTTGGGGTGGTGACAGTGGCCGTAGCGAAGGCTTAGGGTGACGGTTGATGAAGCAAGTTTTAGTTACATTATATAATGGTGATGGCAATGGATATTTTTTTTTCTTCAACTATGTATGTGTTAATATATATAGAAAATTTGGACAGCTAATCACTACAGCCTTAATTTCACATTCAATCAATATTTGGTTGCTTTCACGTGCAAAATTTAACAACTAATTCTCCACTAGCATGAATAGAACAGAAACCTAGAATTTTGTATTGTATCTACCGACGGTTCTGGTAGGTACTGCTAAATCGGGCTCCATTGATAAACAGTGGTAAATAAAAGTCTTCATAAAAATCTCAAATTTTTAGATTAACTAAATTTATTTATTTTAGTTATTATGGTATAAAATTCGAACATTAACTATTAAATAAATATTACATCAACTGTCCCTCTCAATTCTGGGTAAAATATATAAAAAAAATGTTAAAATTTAATAACTAAATCTTAAATACATTTTTAGTAAGCCTAAAATTTTTAGAACTCATTTTCGGATAATCGTTTATTTTAAAATCACATAAGTTCGTTTTAAACTCGTTAACTATCAACCAAATGACAATTGAGCATTGCCGTCGTTTACTACATAACTTCGAAATCCTATATATATATTCTATATACTTTATTTATAGATACTTTGTAAATAAAATTTATTATTTTACAAAATCAATTATAACAATTACAATAAATAATATTTCATATTATTATACACACACACACATATATATGCATATCTATTTACAAGCAATCGTATCGTGAGTCGTCGGAAATAATCAAATGTCAAATGGATTCATAAAAATAGTTCAAAGATTTTGAGACTCAACATTACAGACTTTTCTTTTTGTGTCAAAAATACTAAATCGTATTGAGAGTTTGATTTAAAATTAGTCGAAATTTTCCGGGTCATGACAGTACCTACCCGTTAAAGAAATTTCGTCCCGAAATTTGAGTAAGGTCATCATAGCTAACAATAAAATTATTTTTTTATGACGAATATGAGTTGATAATTAGAGTTTTATCATTATCGATTAATATAGATAAAACACTTCGATCATGTGAAGCGTACGAGTGAAGCTATTACAAAAGATAGAGATTTAACTTTTGACGTAGTCACAGTGGATTTCCGGAATTCAAGGAATGTAGGGAAAATCTTCGAAATCTAAAAGATTTGATTCTTCGGCGGATAAAGAAATTAAGATCTCTATAATTAAATACGGTGATTTTCCATTATTCTCACCATTCCTATACTTTCTTTCTTAGTTCATTCATCAAAAAGATTGTGAAAATGCTTAATCCAGTTCTGATCCTTGTCCTTATCCTTACTTTTACAACAATCATTCTCATTTTCTAACTTCTACCAGAGGAATCTACTTTCTTCTACTTCGCCTTTGGGGTTATAGTGTTTTTAATTCTCCCGTGTCTATATGTTGCGATAAACATTGGCATACACGGTTTGTAATTTATGCGTTATTATCGGGCTTTATATTCTCCCTTATATTTCGAATCTCTATGCTTTTGTTTTCTCTTCCCGACTTCAAGTCAAGCGAATAATGGTCCAGAATTTGTAGATATAGAATTTTGAATGATTATAATGTTCTAAGCAGGAAGGAACGTGATAGTACGATTTGATTTTCAAATTTATCAAAATTACTAAAGATAGAACTATCAAGAATATATTCTTCATGATATGTTCGGAGGTTATGTAGAATGAAAGAGTTATGTAACATGACACATGATGACGTTAGGGTCTGTGAATCATCACGTTCCATTAGAAACTCAGCATGACTTACTGTAATATAATCACGTTGGCCAAGCGTCATTATATTATACTAACTCATGCTTCAATTCCTAACACTTCTCCACAATTCATTAATAATTAATACTTAGATTTTACCGAAGTTTCCAATATAATGGAATACTGAAAATACGAAGAGGTGGATAATTTCGGACAGGAATATTTATGAAAATATCCTCAAAAATATCGAAGATATTTATGATGATATTTTGGAATTTCTAAGTTCGAGAGTTGATGAAGATAAAGTTTTCGCAAGATTTTAACATGACTTTGGAGCAATATATTCTCTAAAGATTTCATCGGATCCAGAATTACCTGGATTCTTTGAATATAGGGTTTGGTCATTGTATTTGTCCTTAGTCTCCTTCGTGGGTAGCTCAATTCGTTTTTCAGTACCAAATTTTTTTATCGAGCGTTCCTAACACTTCCTTCTTTATCATCAACTTTTGGCCATTAAGACCATCTACAACATGCTGCTTCGTCAACATTTTCAAAGTTAACGGATCTGGGTCATCGGTTTTCAAACCGAGGTGGTTTCAGGAGAATTGTGTTTTTAGATGATTAAACGCTGATGGTAATATGGTGGAATATAAATGGTTTCCCGGTAATAAATGAGCACGCATATATATCATAACCTTTATTTCATCAATAAAGGTTTAAAAAGCTTTACGTAGATTATCAAATAATGATAATCTAAAATATCATGTTTACACACGACCATTACATAATGGTTTATAATACAAATATGTTACAACAAAATAAGTTTCTTGAATGCAGTTTTTACACAATATCATACAAGCATGGACTCCAAATCTCGTCCTTATTTAAGTATGCGACAGCGGAAGCTCTTAATAATCACCTGAGAATAAACATGCTTAAAACGTCAACAAAAATGTTGGTGAGTTATAGGTTTAACCTATATATATCAAATCGTAACAATAGACCACAAGATTTCATATTTCAATACACATCCCATACATAGAGATAAAAATCATTCATATGGTGAACACATGGTAACCGACATTAACAAGATGCATATATAAGAATATCCCCATCATTCCGGGACACCCTTCGGATATGATATAAATTTCGAAGTACTAAAGCATCCGGTACTTTGGATGGGGTTTGTTAGGCCCAATAGATCTATCTTTAGGATTCGCGTCAATTAGGGTGTCTGTTCCCTAATTCTTAGATTACCAGACTTAATAAAAAGGGGCATATTCGATTTCGATAATTCAACCATAGAATGTAGTTTCACGTACTTGTGTCTATTTTGTAAATCATTTATAAAACCTGCATGTATTCTCATCCCAAAAATATTAGATTTTAAAAGTGGGACTATAACTCACTTTCACAGATTTTTACTTCGTCGGGAAGTAAGACTTGGCCACTGGTTGATTCACGAACCTATAACAATATATACATATATATCAAAGTATGTTTAAAATATATTTACAACACTTTTAATATATTTTGATGTTTTAAGTTTATTAAGTCAGCTGTCCTCGTTAGTAACCTACAACTAGTTGTCCACAGTTAGATGTACAGAAATAAATCGATAAATATTATCTTGAATCAATCCACGA
This sequence comes from Rutidosis leptorrhynchoides, assembly GCF_046630445.1. NCBI lineage: Eukaryota > Viridiplantae > Streptophyta > Magnoliopsida > Asterales > Asteraceae > Rutidosis > Rutidosis leptorrhynchoides. The sequence continues at coordinate 325,352,914 of NC_092341.1, forward strand.
CCCAGTGTATACGTATCTCAGTATTGATCACAACTCAAACTATATATATTTTGGAATCAACCTCAACCCTGTATAGCTAACTCCAACATTCACATATAGAGTGTCTATGGTTGTTCCGAAATATATATAGATGTGTCGACATGATAGGTCGAAACATTGTATACGTGTCTATGGTATCTCAAGATTACATAATATACAATACAAGTTGATTAAGTTATGGTTGGAATAGATTTGTTACCAATTTTCACGTAGCTAAAATGAGAAAAATTATCCAATCTTGTTTTACCCATAACTTCTTCATTTTAAATCCGTTTTGAGTGAATAAAATTGCTATGGTTTCATATTGAACTCTATTTTATGAATCTAAACAGAAAAGTATAGGTTTATAGTCGAAAAAATAAGTTACAAGTCATTTTTGTAAAGGTAGTCATTTCAGTCGAAAGAACGACGTCTAGATGACCATTTTAGAAAACATACTTCCACTTTGAGTTTAACCATAATTTTTGGATATAGTTTCATGTTCATAATAAAAATCATTTTCTTAGAATAACAACTTTTAAATCAAAGTTTATCATAGTTTTTAATTAACTAACCCAAAACAGCCCGCGGTGTTACTACGACGGCGTAAATCCGGTTTTACGGTGTTTTTCGTGTTTCCAGGTTTTAAATCATTAAGTTAGCATATCATATAGATATATAACATGTGTTTAGTTGATTTTAAAAGTCAATTTAGAAGGATTAACTTTTGTTTGCGAACAAGTTTAGAATTAACTAAACTATGTTCTAGTGATTACAAGTTTAAGCCTTCGAATAAGATAGCTTTATATGTATGAATCGAATGATGTTATGAACATCATTACTACCTTAAGTTCCTTGGATAAACCTACTGGAAAAGAGAAAATTGGATCTAGCTTCAACGGATCCTTGGATGGCTCGAAGTTCTTGAAGGAGAATCATGACACGAAAACAAGTTCAAGTAAGATCATCACTTGAAATAAGATTGTTATAGTTATAGAAATTAAACCAAAGTTTGAATATGATTATTACCTTGTATTAGAATGATAACCTACTGTAAGAAATAAAGATTTCTTGAGGTTGGATGATCACCTTACAAGATTGGAAGTGAGCTAGCAAACTTGAAAGTATTCTTGATTTTATGAAACTAGAACTTTTGGAATTTATGAAGAACACTTAGAACTTGAAGATAGAACTTGAGAGAGATCAATTAGATGAAGAAAATTGAAGAATGAAAGTGTTTGTAGGTGTTTTTGTTCGTTGGTGTATGGATTAGATATAAAGGATATGTAATTTTGTTTTCATGTAAATAAGTCATGAATGATTACTCATATTTTTGTAATTTTATGAGATATTTCATGCTAGTTGCCAAATGATGGTTCCCACATGTGTTAGGTGACTCACATGGGCTGCTAAGAGCTGATCCTTGAAGTGTATATACCAATAGTGCATACATCTAAAAGCTGTGTATTGTACGAGTACGAATACGGGTGCATACGAGTAGAATTGTTGATGAAACTGAACGAGGATGTAATTGTAATCATTTTTGTTAAGTAGAAGTATTTTGATAAGTGTCTTGAATTCTTTAAAAAGTGTATGAATACATATTAAAACACTACATGTATATACATTTTAACTGAGTCATTAAGTCATCGTTAGTCGTTACATGTAAGTGTTGTTTTAAAACCTTTAGGTTAACGATCTTGTTAAGTGTTGTTAACCCAATGTTTATAATATCAAATGAGATTTTAAATTATTATATTATCATGATATTATGATGTATAAATATCTCTTAATATGATATATATACATTAAATGTCGTTACAACGATAATCGTTACATATATGTCTCGTTTCAAAATCATTAAGTTAGTAGTCTTGTTTTTACATATGTAGTTCATTGTTAATATACTTAATGATATGTTTACTTATCATAATATCATGTTAACTATATATATATCCATATATATATATATATGTCATCATATAGTTTTTACAAGTTTTAACGTTCGTGAATCACCGTTCAACTTGGGTGGTCAATTGTCTATATGAAACCTATTTCAATTAATCAAGTCTTAACAAGTTTGATTGCTTAACATGTTGGAAACACTTAATCATGTAAATAACAATTTCATTTAATATATATATAAACATGGAAAAGTTCGGGTCACTACAGTACCTACCCGTTAAATAAATTTCGTCCCGAAATTTTAAGCAGTTGGAGGTGTTGACGTATCTTCTGGAAATAAATGCGGGTATTTCTTCTTCATGTGATCTTCACGCTCCCAGGTGAACTCGGGTCCTCTACGAGCATTCCATCGAACCTTAACAATCGGTATCTTGTTTTGTTTAAGTCTCTTAACTTCACGATCCATTATTTCGACGGGTTCTTCAATGAATTGAAGTTTTTCATTGATTTGGATTTCGTCCAACGGAATAGTGAGATCTTCTTTAGCAAAACATTTCTTCAAATTTGAGACGTGAAAAGTGTTATGTACAGCCGCGAGTTGTTGAGGTAGCTCCAGTTGGTAAGCTACTGGTCCGACACGATCTATAATCTTGAATGGTCCAATGTACCTTGGATTTAGTTTCCCCCGTTTACCAAATCGAACAACGCCTTTCCAAGGTGAAACCTTAAGCATGACCATTTCTCCAATTTCAAACTCTATATCTTTTCTTTTACTGTCCGCGTAGCTCTTTTGTCGACTCTGGGCGGTTTTCAATCTTTGTTAAATTTGGATGATTTTCTCGGTAGTTTCTTGTATTATCTCCGGACCTGTAATCTGTCTATCCCCCACTTCACTCCAACAAATTGGAGACCTGCACTTTCTACCATAAAGTGCTTCAAACGGCGCCATCTCAATGCTTGAATGGTAGCTGTTGTTGTAGGAAAATTCTGCTAATGGTAGATGTCGATCCCAACTGTTTCCGAAATCAATAACACATGCTCGTAGCATGTCTTCAAGCGTTTGTATCGTCCTTTCGCTCTGTCCATCAGTTTGTGGATGATAGGCAGTACTCATGTCTAGACGAGTTCCTAATGCTTGCTGTAATGTCTGCCAGAATCTTGAAATAAATCTGCCATCCCTATCAGAGATAATAGATATTGGTATTCCATGTCTGGAGACGACTTCCTTCAAATACAGTCGTGCTAACTTCTCCATCTTGTCATCTTCTCTTATTGGCAGGAAGTATGCTGACTTGGTGAGACGATCAACTATTACCCAAATAGTATCATAACCACTTGTAGTCCTTGGCAATTTAGTAATGAAATCCATGGTAATGTTTTCCCATTTCCATTCCGGGATTTCGGGTTGTTGAAGTAGACCTGATGGTTTCTGATGCTCAGCTTTGACCTTACAACACGTCAAACATTCTCCTACGTATTTAGCAACATCGGCTTTCATACCCGGCCACCAAAAATGTTTCTTGAGATCCTTGTACATCTTCCCCGTTCCAGGATGTATTGAGTATCTGGTTTTATGAGCTTCTCTAAGTACCATTTCTCTCATATCTCCAAATTTTGGTACCCAAATCCTTTCAGCCCTATACCGGGTTCTGTCTTCCCGAATATTAAGATGTTTCTCCGATCCTTTGGGTATTTCATCCTTTAAATTTCCCTCTTTTAAAACTCCTTGTTGCGCCTCCTTTATTTGAGTAGTAAGGTTATTATGAATCATTATATTCATAGATTTTACTCGAATGGGTTCTCTGTCCTTCCTGCTCAAGGCATTGGCTACCACATTTGCCTTCCCTGGGTGGTAACGAATCTCAAAGTCGTAATCATTCAATAATTCAATCCACCTACGCTGCCTCATATTCAGTTGTTTCTGATTAAATATGTGTTGAAGACTTTTGTGGTCGGTATATATAATACTTTTGACCCCATATAAGTAGTGTCTCCAAGTCTTTAATGCAAAAACAACCGCGCCTAATTCCAAATCATGCGTCGTATAATTTTGTTCGTGAATCTTCAATTGTCTAGACGCATAAGCAATCACCTTCGTTCGTTGCATTAATACACAACCTAGACCTTGCTTTGATGCGTCACAATAAATCACAAAATCATCATTCCCTTCAGGCAATGACAATATAGGTGCCGTAGTTAGCTTTTTCTTCAATAACTGAAACGTTTTTTCTTGTTCATCATTTCATTCAAATTTCTTCCCTTTATGCGTTAATGCAGTCAAGGGTTTTGTTATTCTGGAAAAGTCTTGGATGAACCTTCTGTAGTAACCAGCTAGTCCTAAAAACTGGCGTATGTGTTTCGGAGTTTTCGGGGTTTCCCACTTTTCAACAGTTTCTATCTTTGCCGGATCCACCTTAATACCTTCTGTGTTCACTATGTGACCGAGGAATTGAACTTCTTCCAACCAAAATGCACACTTTGAAAACTTAGCGTACAATTCTTCCTTCCTCAATACTTCTAACACCTTTCTCAAATGTTCACCGTGTTCTTGGTCATTCTTTGAGTAAATAAGTATGTCATCAATGAAAACAATGACAAACTTGTCAAGGTATGGTCCACACACTCGGTTCATAAGGTCCATGAACACAGCTGGTGCATTAGTTAAACCAAACGGCATGACCATAAACTCGTAATGACCGTAACGTGTTCTAAAAGCAGTCTTTGGAATATCATCTTCTTTCACTCGCATTTGATGATACCCGGAACGTAAGTCAATCTTTGAATAAACAGACGAGCCTTGTAGTTGATCAAATAAGTCGTCGATTCTCGGTAGTGGGTAGCGGTTCTTGATGGTAAGTTTGTTCAACTCTCTCAACCTGAATGTACCATCTTTCTTCTTGACAAACAAAACAGGAGCTCCCCACGGTGATGTGCTTGGTCGAATGAAACCACGCTCTAAAAGTTCTTGTAATTGGCTTTGCAGTTCTTTCATCTCGCTGGGTGCGAGTCTGTAAGGAGCACGAGCTATTGGTGTAGCTCCTGGTACAAGATCTATTTGAAATTCAACGGATCGCTGTGGGGGTAATCCCGGTAATTCTTTCGGAAATACATCGAGAAATTCTTTTGCAATGGGAACATCATTGATGCTCTTTTCTTCAGTTTGTACTTTCTCGACGTGTGCTAGAACAGCATAGCAACCTTTTCTTATTAGTTTTTGTGCCTTCAAATTACTAATAAGATGTAGCTTCGTGTTGCCCTTTTCTCCGTACACCATTAAGGGTTTTCCTTTTTCTCGTATAATGCGAATTGCATTTTTGTAACAAACGATCTCTGCTTTCACTTCTTTCAACCAGTCCATACTGATTATCACATCAAAACTCCCTAACTCTACTGGTATCAAATCAATCTTAAATGTTTCGCTAACCAGTTTAATTTCTCGATTCCGACATATATTATCTGCTGAAATTAATTTACCATTTGCTAATTCGAGTAAAAATTTACTATCCAAAGGTGTCAATGGACAACTTAATTTAGCACAAAAATCTCTACTCATATAGCTTCTATCCGCACCCGAATCAAATAAAACGTAAGCAGATTTATTGTCAATAAGAAACATACCGGTAACAAGCTCCGGGTCTTCCTGTGCCTCTGCCGCATTAATATTGAAAACTCTTCCGCGGCCTTGTCCATTCGTGTTCTCCTGGTTCGGGCAATTTCTAATAATGTGGCCCGGTTTTCCACATTTATAACAAACTACATTGGCATAACTTGCTCCGACACTACTTGCTCCGCCATTACTCGTTCCGACACCATTTGTTCCTTTCGTTCTATTAACCCCTGGTCCGTAGACCTCACACTTTGCCGCGCTATGACCATTTCTTTTACACTTGTTGCAAAGTTTGGTGCAGAACCCCGAGTGATACTTTTCACACCTTTGGCATAGCTGCTTCTGATTGTTGTTATTGTTGCGGTTATTATTGTTGTTGGGATGATTGTTGTAGTTGCTGTTGTTGTTGTTGTTGTTGTTGTTGGGCCGTTTGTTGTAGTTGCGATTGATGTTGCGATTGTTGGGATAATTGTTGCGATTATTGTTGTAATTACTGTTGTTGTTGTATTAGTGATTCTTATCACTGTTTTCCTCCCACTTTCTTTTGACTTGCTTCACATTGGCCTCTTCAGCAGTCTGTTCTTTAATTCTTTCTTCAATCTGGTTCACTAGTTTGTGAGCCATTCTACATGCCTATTGTATGGAGGCGGGCTCGTGTGAACTTATATCTTCTTGGATTCTTTCCGGTAATCCTTCCACAAACGCGTCGATCTTCTCTTCCTCATCTTCGAATGCTCCCGGACACAATAGGCACAATTCTGTGAATCGTCTTTCGTACGTGGTAATATCAAATCCTTGGGTTCGTAACCCTCTAAGTTCTGTCTTGAGCTTATTGACCTCGGTTCTGGGACGGTACTTCTCGTTCATCAAGTGCTTGAATGCTGACCAAGGTAGTGCGTACGCATCATCTTGTCCTACTTGCTCTAGATAGGTATTCCACCATGTTAACGCAGAACCTGTGAAGGTATGCGTAGCGTACTTCACTTTGTCCTCTTCAGTACACTTACTTACGGCAAACACCGATTCGACCTTCTCGGTCCACCGTTTCAATCCGATCGGTCCTTCAGTTCCATCAAATTCCAAAGGTTTGCAGGCAGTGAATTCTTTGTAGGTGCATCCTACACGATTTCCTGCACTGCCAGATCCAAGGTTATTGTTGGTATGTAGCGCAGCTTGTACTGCGGCTATGTTTGAAGCTAGAAAAGTACGGAATTCCTCTTCATTCATATTCACGGTGTGTCGAGTAGTCGGTGCCATTTCCTTCAAAATAGTCAAATGGAACAAGTTAATCATACAGAATATTAAGAGTAGTTAATAGTATTTCGTAGCATAATATGAACTCATTTATAAACGCTTTTTCTTCATATTAGCGTTTTATAAGTTTAAATTCGGGTAGTACCTACCCGTTAAGTTCATACTTAGTAGCTAATATACAATTCAACTACTACAATTCTATATGAAAAACTGATTGTAATAATATTTCGCGTTCAAACTTTTATACAATATTTTACAAACTTACAATACCGCTTATAAAGCATGAAATATAGCACAAAATAACTTTGATACAAGATAGTTGTGAAGATAATTCTAGCTAGTACACAAGTCGTTCAGCAAAGGCAATAAAGACACGTAATTCATACGTCCAGAAACAAGTCATGCATTCTGGTTTTACTAGGACTACTTCCCATCCTTGGTCTTGTGGAACATAACCGTTATGGCCGTTGATAAGACAGCGTGTTGTAACGTCGTCAAAGGGACGAGGGTTACGTAATGACCAACAGTCTCGTAATAACCTAAAAACCTCATTTCTTACCCCAATTACCGACTCCGTCACTTGTGGGAACGTTTTGTTTAATAGTTGTAGCCCGATGTTCTTGTTCTCACTTTGGTGAGAAGCGAACATTACTAACCCGTAAGCATAACATGCTTTTTTATGTTGCATGTTAGCCGCTTTTTCTAAATCACGAAGTCCTATATTCGGATATACTGAGTCAAAATAATTTCTTAACCCGTTGCGTAAAATAGCATTTGGGTTCCCCGCAATATATGCGTCAAAGTAAACACATCGTAACTTATGGATTTCCCAATGTGATATCCCCCATCTTTCGAACGAAAGCCTTTTATAAACTAAGGCATTCTTGGAACGTTCTTCGAATGTCTTACAAACTGATCTCGCCTTAAATAGTTGTGCCGAAGAATTCTGACCGACTCTAGACAAGATTTCATCAATCATGTCTCCCGGTAGGTCTCTTAAAATATTGGGTTGTCTATCCATTTTGTGTTTTTATACTGTAAAATAGACAAGAGTTAGATTCATAAAAAAATACTTATTAATACAAGCAATTGTTACATATATCATAAAGCATAAGCACACTATATTACATATATTACACCACACGAATACAACTATCTTATTCCGACTCGCTCATTTCTTCTTGTTCGGTTTTGGTTCGTTTTGCCAAGTTTCTAGGGATATATGATGTTCCCCTAATACGAGCCGTCGTTATCCACATTGGTTTAGAAAAACCTGGTGGTTTAGAGGTTCCCGGGTCATTGTTACAACTTAAGGACTTCGGGGGTTGACGATACATATAAAGTTCATCGGGGTTGGAATTAGATTTCTCTATTTTTATGCCCTTTCCCTTATTATTTTCTTTTGCCTTTTTAAATTCAGTTGGGGTAATTTCTATAACATCATCGGAATTCTCGTCGGAATCCGATTCATCGGAGAATTGGTAATCCTCCCAATATTTTGCTTCCTTGGCGGAAACACCATTGACCATAATTAACCTTGGTCGGTTGGTTGAGGATTCTCATTTACTTAACCGTTTTATTATTTCCCCCACCGGTTCTATTTCTTCTTCCGGTTCCGATTCTTCTTCCGGTTCCGACTCTTCTTCCGGTTCCTCTTCGGGAACTTGTGAATCAGTCCACGAATCATTCCAATTTACATTTGACTCTTCATTATTATTAGGTGAGTCAATGGGACTTGTTCTAGAGGTAGACATCTATCACATAATATCAAACGCGTTAAGAGATTAATAAATCACATAATATTCACATGTTAAAAATATATAGTTTCCAACAAAATTTGTTAAGCAATCATTTTTCAAGTAAACACGGTCGAAGTCCAGACTCACTAATGCATCCTAACAAACTCGATAAGACACACTAATGCAAAATTCTGGTTCTCTAAGACCAACGCTCGGATACCAACTGAAATGTCCCGTTCTTATTGATTAAAAATGTTCCATATTAATTGATTTCGTTGCGAGGTTTTGACCTCTATATGAGACGTTTTTCAAAGACTGCATTCATTTTAAAACAAATCATAACCTTTATTTCATCAATAAAGGTTTAAAAAGCTTTACGTAGATTATCAAATAATGATAATCTAAAATATCCTGTTTACACACGACCATTACATAATGGTTTCCAATACAAATATGTTACAACAAAATAAGTTTCTTGAATGCAGTTTTTACACAATATCATACAAGCATGGACTCCAAATCTCGTCCTTATTTAAGTATGCGACAGCGGAAGCTCTTAATAATCACCTGAGAATAAACATGCTTAAAACGTCAACAAAAATGTTGGTGAGTTATAGGGTTAACCTATATATATCAAATCGTAACAATAGACCACAAGATTTCATATTTCAATACACATCCCATACATAGAGATAAAAATCATTCATATGGTGAACACCTGGTAACCGACATTAACAAGATGCATATATAAGAATATCCCCATCATGTAGTGACCCGAACTTTTCCATGTTTATATATATTAATTGAGATTGATGTTTACATGATTAAATGTTTCCAACATGTTAAGCAATCAAACTTGTTAAGACTTGATTAATTGAAATAGGTTTCATATAGACAATTGACCACCCAAGTTGACCGGTGATTCACGAACGTTAAAACTTGTAAAAAAACTATATGATGACATATATATGGTTATATATATAGTTAACATGATATTATGATAAGTAAACATATCATTAATTATATTAACAATGAACTACATATGTAAAAACAAGACTACTAACTTAATGATTTTGAAACGAGACATATATGTAACGTTTATCGTTGTAACGACATTTAATGTATATATATCATATTAAGAGATATTCGTACATCATAATATCATGATAATATAATAATTTAAAATCTCTTTTGTTATTATAAACATTGGGTTAACAACATTTAACAAGATCGTTAACCTAAAGGTTTCAAAACAACACTTACATGTAACGACTAACGATGATTTAACGACTCAGTTAAAATGTATATACATGTAGTGTTTTAATATGTATTTATACACTTTTGAAAGACTTCAATACACTTATCAAAATACTTCTACTTAACAAAAATGCTTACAATTACATTCTCGTTCAGTTTCATCAACAATTCTACTCGTATGCACCCGTATTCGTACTCGTACAATACACAGCTTTTAGATGTATGTACTATTGGTATATACACTCCAATGATCAGCTCTTAGCAGCCCATGTGAGTCACCTAACACATGTGGGAACCATCATTTGGCAACTAGCATGAAATATCTCATAAGATTACAAAAATATGAGTAATCATTCATGACTTATTTACATGAAAACAAAATTACATATCCTTTATATCTAATCCATACACCAACGACCAAAAACACCTACAAACACTTTCATTCTTCAATTTTCTTCATCTAATTGAACTCTCTCAAGTTCTATCTTCAAGTTCTAAGTGTTCTTCATAAATTCCAAAAGTTCTAGTTTCATAAAATCAAGAATACTTTCAAGTTTGCTAGCTCACTTCCAATCTTGTAAGGTGATCATCCAACCTCAAGAAATCTTTGTTTCTTACAGTAGGTTATCATTCTAATACAAGGTAATAATCATATTCAAACTTTGGTTCAATTTCTATAACTATAACAATCTTATTTCAAGTGATGATCTTACTTGAACTTGTTTTCGTGTCATGATTTTGCTTCAAGAACTTTGAGCCATCCAAGGATCCATTGAAGCTAGATCCATTTTTCTCTTTTCCAGTAGGTTCATCCAAGGAACTTAAGGTAGTAATGATGTTCATAACATCATTCGATTCATACATATAAAGCTATCTTATTCGAAGGTTTAAACTTGTAATCACTAGAACATAGTTTAGTTAATTCTAAACTTGTTCGCAAACAAAAGTTAATCCTTCTAACTTGACTTTTAAAATCAACTAAACACATGTTCTATATCTATATGATATGCTAACTTAATGATTTAAAACCTGGAAACACGAAAAACACCGTAAAACCGGATTTACGCCGTCGTAGTAACACCGCGGGCTGTTTTGGGTTAGTTAATTAAAAACTATGATAAACTTTGATTTAAAAGTTGTTATTCTGAGAAAATGATTTTTATTATGAACATGAAACTATATCCAAAAATTATGGTTAAACTCAAAGTGGAAGTATGTTTTCTAAAATGGTCATCTAGACGTCGTTCTTTCGACTGAAATGACTACCTTTACAAAAACGACTTGTAACTTATTTTTCCGACTAGAAACCTATACTTTTTTTGTTTAGATTCATAAAATAGAGTTCAATATGAAACCATAGCAATTTGATTCACTCAAAACGGATTTAAAATGAAGAAGTTATGGGTAAAACAAGATTGGATAATTTTTCTCATTTTAGCTACGTGAAAATTGGTAACAAATCTATTCCAACCATAACTTAATCAACTTGTATTATATATTATGTAATCTTGAGATACCATAGACACGTATACAATGTTTCGACCTATCATGTCGACACATCTATATATATTTCGGAACAACCATAGACACTCTATATGTGAATGTTGGAGTTAGCTATACAGGGTTGAGGTTGATTCCAAAATATATATAGTTTGAGTTGTGATCAATACTGAGATACGTATACACTGGGTCGTGGATTGATTCAAGATAATATTTATCGATTTATTTCTGTACATCTAACTGTGGACAACTAGTTGTAGGTTACTAACGAGGACAGCTGACTTAATAAACTTAAAACATCAAAATATATTAAAAGTGTTGTAAATGTATTTTGAACATACTTTGATATATATGTATATATTGTTATAGGTTCGTGAATCAACCAGTGGCCAAGTCTTACTTCCCGACGAAGTAAAAATCTGTGAAAGTGAGTTATAGTCCCACTTTTAAAATCTAATATTTTTGGGATGAGAATACATGTAGGTTTTATAAATGTTTTACAAAATAGACACAAGTACGTGAAACTACATTCTATGGTTGAATTATCGAAATCGAATATGCCCCTTTTTATTAAGTCTGGTAATCTAAGAATTAGGGAACAGACACCCTAATTGACGCGAATCCTAAAGATAGATCTATTGGGCCTAACAAACCCCATCCAAAGTACCGGATGCTTTAGTACTTCGAAATTTATATCATATCCGAAGGGTGTCCCGGAATGATGGGGATATTCTTATATATGCATCTTGTTATTGTCGGTTACCAGGTGTTCACCATATGAATGATTTTTATCTCTATGTATGGGATGTGTATTGAAATATGAAATCTTGTGGTCTATTGTTACGATTTGATATATATAGGTTAAACCTATAACTCACCAACATTTTTGTTGACGTTTTAAGCATGTTTATTCTCAGGTGATTATTAAGAGCTTCCGCTGTCGCATACTTAAATAAGGACAAGATTTGGAGTCCATGCTTGTATGATATTGTGTAAAAACTGCATTCAAGAAACTTATTTTGTTGTAACATATTTGTATTGTAAACCATTATGTAATGGTCGTGTGTAAACAGGATATATTAGATTATCATTATTTGATAATCTACGTAAAGCTTTTTAAACCTTTATTGATGAAATAAAGGTTATGGTTTGTTTAAAAATGAATGCAGTCTTTGAAAAACGTCTCATATAGAGGTCAAAACCTCGCAACGAAATCAATTAATATGGAACGTTTTTAATCAATAAGAACGGGACATTTCAGTTGGTATCCGAGCGTTGGTCTTAGAGAACCAGAAAATTTGCATTAGTGTGTCTTATCGAGTTTGTTAGGATGCATTAGTGAGTCTGGACTTCGACCGTGTTTTCTTTAAAAATGATTGCTTAACATTTTTGTTGGAAACTATATATTTTTAACATATGAATATTATGTGATATATTAATCTCTTAACGTGTTTGATATTATGTGATAGATGTCTACCTCTAGAACAAGTCCCATTGACTCACCTAATAATAATGAAGAGTCAAATGTAAATTGGAATAATTTGTGGACTGATTCACAAGTTCCCGAAGAGGAACCGGAAGAAGAGTCGGAACCGGAAGAAGAATCGGAACCGGAAGAAGAATCGGAACCGGATGAAGAAATAGAACCGGTGGGGGAAATAATAAAACGGTTAAGTAAAAGAAAATCCTCAACCAACCGACCAAAGTTAATTATGGTCAATGGTGTTTCCGCCAAGGAAGCAAAATATTGGGAGGATTACCAATTCTCCGATGAATCGGATTCCGACGAGAATTCCGATGATGTTATAGAAATTACCCCAACTGAATTTAAAAAGGCAAAAGAAAATAATAAGGGAAAGGGCATAAAAATAGAGAAATCTAATTCCAACCCCGATGAACTTTATATGTATCGTCAACCCCCGAAGTCCTTAAGTTGTAACAATGACCCGGGAACCTCTAAACCACCAGGTTTTTCTAAACCAATGTGGACAATGACGGTTCGTATTAGGGGAACATCATATATCCCTAGAAACTTGGCAAAACGAACCAAAACCGAAGAAGAAGAAACGAGCGAGTCGGAATAAGATAGTTGTATTCGTGTGGTGTAATATATGGAATATAGTGTTCTTATGCTTTATGATATATGTAAAAATTGCTTGTATTAATAAGTATTTTTTTTTATGAATCTAACTCTTGTCTATTTTACAGTTTAAAAATACAAAATGGATAGACAACCCAATATTTTAAGAGACCTACCCGGAGACATGATTGATGAAATCTTGTCTAGAGTCGGCCAGAATTCTTCGGCACAACTATTTAAGGCGAGATCAGTTTGTAAGACATTCGAAGAACGTTCCAAGAATGTCTTGGTTTATAAGAGACTTTCGTTTGAAAGATGGGGGATATCACATTGGGAAACCCATAAGTTACGATGTGTTTACTTTGACGCATATATTGCGGGGAACCCAAATGCTATTTTACGCAACGGGTTAAGAAATTATTTTGACTCAATATATCCGAATATTGGACTTCGTGATTTAGAAAAAGCGGCTAACATGCAACATAAAGAAGCATGTTATGCTTACGGATTAGTAATGTTCGCTTCTCACCAAAGTGAGAACAAGAACATCGGGCTACAACTATTAAACAAAACGTTTCCACAAGTGACAGAGTCGGTAATTGGGGTAAGAAATGAGGTTTTTAGATTATTACGGGACTGTTGGACATTACGTAACCCTCGTCCCTTTGATGACGTTACAACACGCTGTCTTATCAACGGCCATAACGGTTATGTTGCACAAGACCAAGGATGGGAAGTAGTCCTAGTAAAACCAGAATGCATGACTTGTTTCTGGACGTATGAATTACGTGTATTTATTGCCTTTGCTGAACGACTTGTGTACTAGCTAGAATTGTCTTCACAACTATCTTGTATCAAAGTTATTGTGTGCTATATTTCATGCTTTATGTAAAATAAGCGGTATTGTAAGTTTGTAAAATATTGTATAAAAGTTTGAACGCGAAATATTATTATAATCAGTTTTTCATATAGAATTGTAGTAGTTGAATTGTATATTAGCTACTAAGTATGAACTTAACGGGTAGGTACTACCCGAATTTAAACTTATAAAACGCTAATATGAAGAAAAAGCTTTTATAAATGAGTTCATATTATGCTACGAAATACTATTAACTACTCTTAATATTCTGTATGATTAACTTGTTCCATTTAACTATTTTGAAGGAAATGGCACCGACTACTCGACACACCGTGAATATGAATGAAGAGGAATTCCGTACTTTTCTAGCTTCAAACATAGCCGCATTACAGGCTGCGCTACATACCAACAATAACCTTGGATCTAGCAGTACAGGAAATCGTGTAGGATGCACCTACAAAGAATTCACTGCCTGTAAACCTTTGGAATTTGATGGAACCGAAGGACCGATCGGATTGAAACGGTGGACCGAGAAGGTTGAATCGGTGTTTGCCATAAGTAAGTGTACTGAAGAGGACAAAGTGAAGTACGCTACGCTTACCTTCACAGGTTCTGCGTTAACATGGTGGAATACCTATCTAGAGCAAGTGGGACAAGATGATGCGTACGCACTACCGTGGTCAGCATTCAAGCACTTGATGAACGAGAAGTACCGTCCCAGAACCGAGGTCAATAAGCTCAAGACAGAACTTAGAGGGTTACGAACCCAAGGATTTGATATTACCACGTACGAAAGACGATTCACAGAATTGTGCCTATTGTGTCCGGGAGCATTCGAAGATGAGGAAGAGAAGATCGACGCGTTTGTGAAAGGATTACCGGAAAGAATCCAAGAAGATATAAGTTCACACGAGCCCGCCTCCATACAACAGGCATGTAGAATGGCTCACAAACTAGTGAACCAGATTGAAGAAAGAATTAAAGAACAGACTGCTGAAGAGGCCAATGTGAAGCAAGTCAAAAGAAAGTGGGAGGAAAACGGTGATAAGAATCACCAATACAACAACAACAGCAATTACAACAATAATCGCAACAATTATCCCAACAATCGCAACATCAATCGCAACTACAACAAACGGCCCAACAACAACAACAACAACAACAACAGCAACTACAACAATCATCCCAACAACAATAATAACCGCAACAACAACAACAATCAGAAGCAACTATGCCAAAGGTGTGAAAAGAATCACTCGGGGTTCTGCACCAAATTTTGCAACAAGTGTAAAAGAAATGGTCATAGCGCGGCGAAGTGTGAGGTCTACGGACCAGGGGTTAATAGAACGAAAGGAACAAATGGTGTCGGAACGAGTAATGGCGGAGCAAGTAGTGTCGGAGCAAGTTATGCCAATGTAGTTTGTTATAAATGTGGAAAACCAGGCCACATTATTAGAAATTGCCCGAACCAGGAGAACACGAATGGACAAGGCCGTGGAAGAGTTTTCAATATTAATGCGGTAGAGGCACAGGAAGACCCGGAGCTTGTTACGGGTACGTTTCTTATTGACAATAAATCTGCTTACGTTTTATTTGATTCGGGTGCGGATAGAAGCTATATGAGTAGAGATTTTTGTGCTAAATTAAGTTGTCCATTGACGCCTTTGGATAGTAAATTTTTACTCGAATTAGCAAATGGTAAATTAATTTCAGCAGATAATATATGTCGGAATCGAGAAATTAAACTGGTTAGCGAAACATTTAAGATTGATTTGATACCAGTAGAGTTAGGGAGTTTTGATGTGATAATCGGTATGGACTGGTTGAAAGAAGTGAAAGCGGAGATCGTTTGTTACAAAAATGCAATTCGCATTATACGAGAAAAAGGAAAACCCTTAATGGTGTACGGAGAAAAGGGCAACACGAAGCTACATCTTATTAGTAATTTGAAGGCACAAAAACTAATAAGAAAAGGTTGCTATGCTGTTCTAGCACACGTCGAGAAAGTACAAACTGAAGAAAAGAGCATCAATGATGTTCCCATTGCAAAAGAATTTCCCGATGTATTTCCGAAAGAATTACCGGGATTACCCCCACATCGATCCGTTGAATTTCAAATAGATCTTGTACCAGGAGCTGCACCAATAGCTCGTGCTCCTTACAGACTCGCACCCAGTGAGATGAAAGAACTGCAAAGCCAATTACAAGAACTTTTAGAGCGTGGTTTCATTCGACCAAGCACATCACCGTGGGGAGCTCCTGTTTTGTTTGTCAAGAAGAAAGATGGTACATTCAGGTTGTGTATCGACTACCGAGAGTTGAACAAACTTACCATCAAGAACCGCTACCCACTACCGAGAATCGACGACTTATTTGATCAACTACAAGGCTCGTCTGTTTATTCAAAGATTGACTTACGTTCCGGGTATCATCAAATGCGGGTGAAAGAAGATGATATTCCAAAGACTGCTTTCAGAACACGTTACGGTCATTACGAGTTTATGGTCATGCCGTTTGGTTTAACTAATGCACCAGCTGTGTTCATGGACCTTATGAACCGAGTGTGTGGACCATACCTTGACAAGTTTGTCATTATTTTCATTGATGACATACTTATTTACTCAAAGAATGACCAAGAACACGGTGAACATTTGAGAAAAGTGTTAGAAGTATTGAGGAAGGAAGAATTGTACGCTAAGTTTTCAAAGTGTGCATTTTGGTTGGAAGAAGTTCAATTCCTCGGTCACATAGTGAACAAAGAAGGTATTAAGGTGGATCCGGCAAAGATAGAAACTGTTGAAAAGTGGGAAACCCCGAAAACTCCGAAACACATACGCCAGTTTTTAGGACTAGCTGGTTACTACAGAAGGTTCATCCAAGACTTTTCCAGAATAGCAAAACCCTTGACTGCATTAACGCATAAAGGGAAGAAATTTGAATGGAATGATGAACAAGAGAAAGCGTTTCAGTTATTGAAGAAAAAGCTAACTACGGCACCTATATTGTCATTGCCTGAAGGGAATGATGATTTTGTGATTTATTGTGACGCATCAAAGCAAGGTCTCGGTTGTGTATTAATGCAACGAACGAAGGTGATTGCTTATGCGTCTAGACAATTGAAGATTCACGAACAAAATTATACGACGCATGATTTGGAATTAGGCGCGGTTGTTTTTGCATTAAAGACTTGGAGGCACTACTTATATGGGGTCAAAAGTATTATATATACCGACCACAAAAGTCTTCAACACATATTTAATCAGAAACAACTGAATATGAGGCAGCGTAGGTGGATTGAATTATTGAATGATTACGATTTTGAGATTCGTTACCACCCGGGGAAGGCAAATGTGGTAGCCGATGCCTTGAGCAGGAAGGATAGAGAACCCATTCGAGTAAAATCTATGAATATAATGATTCATAATAACATTACTACTCAAATAAAGGAGGCACAACAAGGAGTTTTAAAAGAGGGAAATTTAAAGGATGAAATACTCAAAGGATCGGAGAAACATCTTAATATTCGGGAAGACGGAACCCGGTATAGGGCTGAAAGGATTTGGGTACCAAAATTTGGAGATATGAGAGAAATGGTACTTAGAGAAGCTCATAAAACCAGATACTCAATACATCCTGGAACGGGGAAGATGTACAAGGATCTCAAGAAACATTTTTGGTGGCCGGGTATGAAAGCCGATGTTGCTAAATACGTAGGAGAATGTTTGACGTGTTCTAAGGTCAAAGCTGAGCATCAGAAACCATCAGGTCTACTTCAACAACCCGAAATCCCGGAATGGAAATGGGAAAACATTACCATGGATTTCATCACTAAATTGCCAAGGACTGCAAGTGGTTTTGATACTATTTGGGTAATAGTTGATCGTCTCACCAAATCAGCACACTTCCTACCAATAAGAGAAGATGACAAGATGGAGAAGTTAGCACGACTGTATTTGAAGGAAGTCGTCTCCAGACATGGAATACCAATCTCTATTATCTCTGATAGGGATGGCAGATTTATTTCAAGATTCTGGCAGACATTACAGCAAGCATTAGGAACTCGTCTAGACATGAGTACTGCCTATCATCCACAAACTGATGGGCAGAGCGAAAGGACGATACAAACGCTTGAAGACATGCTACGAGCATGTGTTATTGATTTCGGAAACAGTTGGGATCGACATCTACCGTTAGCAGAATTTTCCTACAACAACAGCTACCATTCAAGCATTGAGATGGCGCCGTTTGAAGCACTTTATGGTAGAAAGTGCAGGTCTCCGATTTGTTGGAGTGAGGTGGGGGATAGACAGATTACGGGTCCGGAGATTATACAAGAAACTACCGAGAAGATCATCCAAATTCAACAACGGTTGAAAACCGCCCAAAGTCGACAAAAGAGCTACGCTGACATTAAAAGAAAAGATATAGAATTTGAAATTGGAGAGATGGTCATGCTTAAAGTTTCACCTTGGAAAGGCGTTGTTCGATTTGGTAAACGAGGGAAATTAAATCCAAGGTATATTGGACCATTCAAGATTATTGATCGTGTCGGACCAGTAGCTTACCGACTTGAGTTACCTCAACAACTCGCGGCTGTACATAACACTTTCCACGTCTCGAATTTGAAGAAATGTTTTGCTAAAGAAGATCTCACTATTCCGTTAGATGAAATCCAAATCAACGAAAAACTCCAATTCATCGAAGAACCCGTCGAAATAATGGATCGTGAGGTTAAAAGACTTAAGCAAAACAAGATACCAATTGTTAAGGTTCGATGGAATGCTCGTAGAGGACCCGAGTTCACCTGGGAGCGTGAAGATCAGATGAAGAAGAAATACCCGCATCTATTTCCAGAAGATTCGTCAACACCTTCAACAGCTTAAAATTTCGGGACGAAATTTATTTAACGGGTAGGTACTGTAGTGACCCGAACTTTTCCATGTTTATATATATTAATTGAGATTGATGTTTACATGATTAAATGTTTCCAACATGTTAAGCAATCAAACTTGTTAAGACTTGATTAATTGAAATAGGTTTCATATAGACAATTGACCACCCAAGTTGACCGGTGATTCACGAACGTTAAAACTTGTAAAAAAACTATATGATGACATATATATGGTTATATATATAGTTAACATGATATTATGATAAGTAAACATATCATTAATTATATTAACAATGAACTACATATGTAAAAACAAGACTACTAACTTAATGATTTTGAAACGAGACATATATGTAACGTTTATCGTTGTAACGACATTTAATGTATATATATCATATTAAGAGATATTCGTACATCATAATATCATGATAATATAATAATTTAAAATCTCTTTTGTTATTATAAACATTGGGTTAACAACATTTAACAAGATCGTTAACCTAAAGGTTTCAAAACAACACTTACATGTAACGACTAACGATGATTTAACGACTCAGTTAAAATGTATATACATGTAGTGTTTTAATATGTATTTATACACTTTTGAAAGACTTCAATACACTTATCAAAATACTTCTACTTAACAAAAATGCTTACAATTACATTCTCGTTCAGTTTCATCAACAATTCTACTCGTATGCACCCGTATTCGTACTCGTACAATACACAGCTTTTAGATGTATGTACTATTGGTATATACACTCCAATGATCAGCTCTTAGCAGCCCATGTGAGTCACCTAACACATGTGGGAACCATCATTTGGCAACTAGCATGAAATATCTCATAAGATTACAAAAATATGAGTAATCATTCATGACTTATTTACATGAAAACAAAATTACATATCCTTTATATCTAATCCATACACCAACGACCAAAAACACCTACAAACACTTTCATTCTTCAATTTTCTTCATCTAATTGAACTCTCTCAAGTTCTATCTTCAAGTTCTAAGTGTTCTTCATAAATTCCAAAAGTTCTAGTTTCATAAAATCAAGAATACTTTCAAGTTTGCTAGCTCACTTCCAATCTTGTAAGGTGATCATCCAACCTCAAGAAATCTTTGTTTCTTACAGTAGGTTATCATTCTAATACAAGGTAATAATCATATTCAAACTTTGGTTCAATTTCTATAACTATAACAATCTTATTTCAAGTGATGATCTTACTTGAACTTGTTTTCGTGTCATGATTTTGCTTCAAGAACTTTGAGCCATCCAAGGATCCATTGAAGCTAGATCCATTTTTCTCTTTTCCAGTAGGTTCATCCAAGGAACTTAAGGTAGTAATGATGTTCATAACATCATTCGATTCATACATATAAAGCTATCTTATTCGAAGGTTTAAACTTGTAATCACTAGAACATAGTTTAGTTAATTCTAAACTTGTTCGCAAACAAAAGTTAATCCTTCTAACTTGACTTTTAAAATCAACTAAACACATGTTCTATATCTATATGATATGCTAACTTAATGATTTAAAACCTGGAAACACGAAAAACACCGTAAAACCGGATTTACGCCGTCGTAGTAACACCGCGGGCTGTTTTGGGTTAGTTAATTAAAAACTATGATAAACTTTGATTTAAAAGTTGTTATTCTGAGAAAATGATTTTTATTATGAACATGAAACTATATCCAAAAATTATGGTTAAACTCAAAGTGGAAGTATGTTTTCTAAAATGGTCATCTAGACGTCGTTCTTTCGACTGAAATGACTACCTTTACAAAAACGACTTGTAACTTATTTTTCCGACTAGAAACCTATACTTTTTTTGTTTAGATTCATAAAATAGAGTTCAATATGAAACCATAGCAATTTGATTCACTCAAAACGGATTTAAAATGAAGAAGTTATGGGTAAAACAAGATTGGATAATTTTTCTCATTTTAGCTACGTGAAAATTGGTAACAAATCTATTCCAACCATAACTTAATCAACTTGTATTATATATTATGTAATCTTGAGATACCATAGACACGTATACAATGTTTCGACCTATCATGTCGACACATCTATATATATTTCGGAACAACCATAGACACTCTATATGTGAATGTTGGAGTTAGCTATACAGGGTTGAGGTTGATTCCAAAATATATATAGTTTGAGTTGTGATCAATAGTGAGATACGTATACACTGGGTCGTGGATTGATTCAAGATAATATTTATCGATTTATTTCTGTACATCTAACTGTGGACAACTAGTTGTAGGTTACTAACGAGGACAGCTGACTTAATAAACTTAAAACATCAAAATATATTAAAAGTGTTGTAAATGTATTTTGAACATACTTTGATATATATGTATATATTGTTATAGGTTCGTGAATCAACCAGTGGCCAAGTCTTACTTCCTGACGAAGTAAAAATCTGTGAAAGTGAGTTATAGTCCCACTTTTAAAATCTAATATTTTTGGGATGAGAATACATGCAGGTTTTATAAATGTTTTACAAAATAGACACAAGTACGTGAAACTACATTCTATGGTTGAATTATCGAAATCGAATATGCCCCTTTTTATTAAGTCTGGTAATCTAAGAATTAGGGAACAGACACCCTAATTGACGCGAATCCTAAAGATAGATCTATTGGGCCTAACAAACCCCATCCAAAGTACCGGATGCTTTAGTACTTCGAAATTTATATCATATCCGAAGGGTGTCCCGGAATGATGGGGATATTCTTATATATGCATCTTGTTATTGTCGGTTACCAGGTGTTCACCATATGAATGATTTTTATCTCTATGTATGGGATGTGTATTGAAATATGAAATCTTGTGGTCTATTGTTACGATTTGATATATATAGGTTAAACCTATAACTCACCAACATTTTTGTTGACGTTTTAAGCATGTTTATTCTCAGGTGATTATTAAGAGCTTCCGCTGTCGCATACTTAAATAAGGACAAGATTTGGAGTCCATGCTTGTATGATATTGTGTAAAAACTGCATTCAAGAAACTTATTTTGTTGTAACATATTTGTATTGTAAACCATTATGTAATGGTCGTGTGTAAACAGGATATATTAGATTATCATTATTTGATAATCTACGTAAAGCTTTTTAAACCTTTATTGATGAAATAAAGGTTATGGTTTGTTTAAAAATGAATGCAGTCTTTGAAAAACGTCTCATATAGAGGTCAAAACCTCGCAACGAAATCAATTAATATGGAACGTTTTTAATCAATAAGAACGGGACATTTCACATCATTCCGGGACACCCTTCGGATATGATATAAATTTCGAAGTACTAAAGCATCCGGTACTTTGGATGGGGTTTGTTAGGCCCAATAGATCTATCTTTAGGATTCGCGTCAATTAGGGTGTCTGTTCCCTAATTCTTAGATTACCAGACTTAATAAAAAGGGGCATATTCGATTTCGATAATTCAACCATAGAATGTAGTTTCACGTACTTGTGTCTATTTTGTAAATCATTTATAAAACCTGCATGTATTCTCATCCCAAAAATATTAGATTTTAAAAGTGGGACTATAACTCACTTTCACAGATTTTTACTTCATCGGGAAGTAAGACTTGGCCACTGGTTGATTCACGAACCTATAACAATATATACATATATATCAAAGTATGTTTAAAATATATTTACAACACTTTTAATATATTTTGATGTTTTAAGTTTATTAAGTCAGTTGTCCTCGTTAGTAACCTACAACTAGTTGTCCACAGTTAGATGTACAGAAATAAATTGATAAATATTATCTTGAATCAATCCACGACCCAGTGTATACGTATCTCAGTATTGATCATAACTCAAACTATATATATTTTGGAATCAACCTCAACACTGTATAGCTAACTCCAACATTCACATATAGAGTGTCTATGGTTGTTCCGAAATATATATAGATGTGTCGACATGATAGGTCGAAACATTGTATACGTGTCTATGGTATCTCAAGATTACATAATATACAATACAAGTTGATTAAGTTATGGTTGGAATAGATTTGTTACCAATTTTCACGTAACTAAAATGAGAAAAATTATCCAATCTTGTTTTACCCATAACTTCTTCATTTTAAATCCGTTTTGAGTGAATCAAATTGCTATGGTTTCATATTGAACTCTATTTTATGAATCTAAATAGAAAAGTATAGGTTTATAGTCGGAAAAATAAGTTACAAGTCATTTTTGTAAAGGTAGTCATTTCAGTCGAAAGAACGACGTCTAGATGACCATTTTAGAAAACATACTTCCACTTTGAGTTTAACCATAATTTTTGGATATAGTTTCATGTTCATAATAAAAATCATTTTCTTAGAATAACAACTTTTAAATCAAAGTTTATCATAGTTTTTAATTAACTAACCCAAAACAGCCCGCGGTGTTACTACGACGGCGTAAATCCGGTTTTACGGTGTTTTTCGTGTTTCCAGGTTTTAAATCATTAAGTTAGCATATCATATAGATATATAACATGTGTTTAGTTGATTTTAAAAGTCAAGTTAGAAGGATTAACTTTTGTTTGCGAACAAGTTTAGAATTAACTAAACTATGTTCTAGTGATTACAAGTTTAAGCCTTCGAATAAGATAGCTTTATATGTATGAATTGAATGATGTTATGAACATCATTACTACCTTAAGTTCCTTGGATAAACCTACTTGAAAAGAGAAAATTGGATCTAGCTTCAACGGATCCTTGGATGGCTCGAAGTTCTTGAAGCAGAATCATGACACGAAAACAAGTTCAAGTAAGATCATCACTTGAAATAAGATTGTTATAGTTATAGAAATTAAACCAAAGTTTGAATATGATTATTACCTTGTATTAGAATGATAACCTACTGTAAGAAATAAAGATTTCTTGAGGTTGGATGATCACCTTACAAGATTGGAAGTGAGCTAGCAAACTTGAAAGTATTCTTGATTTTATGAAACTAGAACTTTTGGAATTTATGAAGAACACTTAGAACTTGAAGATAGAACTTGAGAGAGATCAATTAGATGAAGAAAATTGAAGAATGAAAGTGTTTGTAGGTTTTTTTGGTCGTTGGTGTATGGATTAGATATAAAGGATATGTAATTTTGTTTTCATGTAAATAAGTCATGAATGATTACTCATATTTTTGTAATTTTATGAGATATTTCATGCTAGTTGCCAAATGATGGTTCCCACATGTGTTAGGTGACTCACATGGGCTGCTAAGAGCTGATCTTTGAAGTGTATATACCAATAGTGCATACATCTAAAAGCTGTGTATTGTACGAGTACGAATACGGGTGCATACGAGTAGAATTGTTGATGAAACTGAACGAGGATGTAATTGTAAGCATTTTTGTTAAGTAGAAGTATTTTGATAAGTGTCTTGAATTCTTTAAAAAGTGTATGAATACATATTAAAACACTACATGTATATACATTTTAACTGAGTCGTTAAGTCATCGTTAGTCGTTACATGTAAGTGTTGTTTTGAAACCTTTAGGTTAACGATCTTGTTAAGTGTTGTTAACTCAATGTTTATAATATCAAATGAGATTTTAAATTATTATATTATCATGATATTATGATGTATAAATATCTCTTAATATGATATATATATACATTAAATGTCGTTACAACGATAATCGTTACATATATGTCTCGTTTCAAAATCATTAAGTTAGTAGTCTTGTTTTTACATATGTAGTTCATTGTTAATATACTTAATGATATGTTTACTTATCATAATATCATGTTAACTATATATATATATATATCCATATATATATGTCATCATATAGTTTTTACAAGTTTTAACGTTCGTGAATCACCGTTCAACTTGGGTGGTCAATTGTCTATATGAAACCTATTTCAATTAATCAAGTCTTAACAAGTTTGATTGCTTAACATGTTGGAAACACTTAATCATGTAAATAACAATTTCATTTAATATATATATAAACATGGAAAAGTTCGGGTCACTACATATATGGATATATATATAGTTAACATGATATTATGATAATTAAACATATCATTAATTATATTAGCAATGAACTATATATGTAAAAACAAGACTACTAACTTAATGATTTTGAAACGAGACATATATGTAACGATTATCGTTGTAACGACATTTAATGTATATATATCATATTAAGATATATTAATACATCATGATATCATGATAATGTAATAATTTAACATCTCATTTGATTTAATAAACAATGGGTTAACAACATTTAACAAGATCGTTAACCTAAAGGTTTCAAAACAACACTTACATGTAACGACTGACGATGACTTAACGACTCAGTTAAAATGTATATACATGTAGTGTTTTAGTATGTATTTATACACTTTTGAAAGACTTCAAGACACTTATCAAAATACTTCTACTTAACAAAAATGCTTACAATTACATCCTCGTTCAGTTTCATCAACAATTCTACTCGTATGCACCCGAATTCGTACTTGTACAATACACAGCTTTTAGATGTATGTACTATTGGTATATACACTCCAATGATCAGCTCTTAGCAGTCCATGTGAGTCACCTAACACATGTGGGAACAATCATTTGGCAACTAGCATAAAATATCTCATAAAATTACAAAAATATGAGTAATCATTCATGACTTATTTACATGAAAACAAAATTACATATCCTTTATATCTAATCCATACACCAACGACCAAAAACACCTACAAACACTTTCATCCTTCAATTTTCTTCATCTAATTGATCTCTCTAAAGTTCTATCTTCAAGTTCTAAGTGTTCTTCATAAATTCTACAAGTTCTAGTTTCATAAAATCAAGAATACTTCCAAGTTTGCTAGCTTACTTCCAATCTTGTAAAGTGATCATCCAACCTCAAGAAATCTTTCTTATTTACAGTAATATATCTTTCTAATACAAGGTAATACTCATATTCAAACTTTGATTCAATTTCTATAACTATAACAATCTTATTTCGAGTGGAAATCTTACTTGAACTTGTTTTCGTGTCATGATTCTGCTTCAAGAACTTTCAAGCCATCCAAGGATCCTTTGAAGCTAGATCCATTTTTTTCATTTCCAGTAGCTTTATCTAGAAAACTTGAGGTAGTAATGATGTTCATAACATCATTCGATTCATACATATAAAGCTATCTTATTCGAAGGTTTAAACTTGTAATCACTAGAACATAGTTTAGTTAATTCTAAACTTGTTCGCAAAAAAAAGTTAATCCTTCTACCTTGACTTTTAAAATCAACTAAAAACATGTTCTATATCTATATGATATGCTAACTTAATGATTTAAAACCTGGAAACACGAAGAACACTGTAAAACCGGACATACGCCGTCGTAGTAACACCGCGGGCTGTTTTGGGTTAGTTAATTAAAAACTATGATAAACTTTGATTTAAAAGTTGTTCTTCTGGGAAAATGATTTTTCTTATGAACATGAAACTATATCCAAAAATCATGGTTAAACTCAAAGTGAAAGTATGTTTTTCAAAATGGTCATCAAGATGTCGTTCTTTCGACGGAAATGACTACCTCTTTAGTAATTGACATGTAACTTAAATTTTTGACTATAAACCTATACTTTTTCTGTTTAGATTCTTAAATTAGAGTTCAATATGAAACCATAGCAATTTGATTCACTCAAAACGGATTTAAAACGAAGAAGATATGGGTAAAACAAGATTGGATATTTTTTTTTTGTTTATTTTAGTTACGGGAAATGTTTAACTAATTTATACAAATCATATCCTAGCTAACTTATATTGTATTGTACTTGTATTCTAATGTAATCTTGAGATACCATAGACACGTATACGATGTTTTGACATATCATATCGACCCATGTATATATATTATTTGGAACAACCATAGACACTCTATATGCAGTAATGCTTGAGTTAGCTATACAGGGTTGAGGTTGATTCCAAAAATATATATGCTTTGATTTGTGATCTAGCCTGAGGCTTGTATACACTGGGTCGTGGATTGATCCAAGATAATTTATATCAATTAATTTATGTATATCAAACTTTGGACAACAAGTTGTAGGTTACTAACGAGGACAGCTGACTTAATACACTCAAATCATTAAAACATAATAAAAATGGGCGTTATTATATTTTAAACATACTTTGATATATATGTACAAATTTGTATAGGTTCGTGAATCGATTCGTGGCCAAGTCTTATTTCCGACAAAGGAAAAATCTGTGAAAGTGAGTTATAGTCCCATTTTTACTATCTAAATTATTTTGGGATGAGAATACATGCAAATTTATAAATGTTTTACAAAATAAGCACAAGTTCATGAAACTACATTCTATGATTGTTTTGTTATATCGGATATCTGAAATGCCCCGTTCATATTAATTATAAACGTTTCATATTAATTAGTTTCTTTGCGAGGTTTTGACCTCTATATGAGACGTTTTTCAAATCTTGCATTCATTTTTAAAAACAACTATAACCTTTATTATTGAATAAAGATCTTAATGACATAATTTAGATTGTCTATCAAAGACAATCTCCTCAAATAGATAAGTTTTTACACAACACATTACAATATGATCAAATATATTACAACAAACACTCTGAATGCAAGTTTAAACAATATAAACAATTATGCCGACTCCAAATCTTGACCTTGGGTTGACATACGACAGCGGAAGCTTTCTAATAATCACCTGAGAATAAACATGCTTAAAAAGTCAACAAAATTATTGGTGAGTCATAGGTTTAATTTCTATATAATAATCATAACATTTAATAAGCCACAAGATTTCATTTAATTAAATGCGCATGATCATTACAATTGCAAAAATCATTCATATGATGAGTCGCCTGGTAACCGACCTTAACATAGAACGCTTAAGATATCTGGCATCATATATTCCACTATTCAAATGTATGACAAGAGCCCTTCGAAGTACTAAAGCATTTCCACTATTCGAAAATGGGGGTAGTTGGTGCCCGTAGATCTACCTTTAGGATTCGCGTCAATTAGTGTTTTTCACTAATTTTTAGGTTACCAAGCATAATAATAATAAGTACAGATATCCGGTATAACAAAACAATCGTAGAATGTAGTTTCATGAACTTGTACTTATTTTGTAAAACATTTAAAAATTTGCATGTATTCTCATCCCAAAATAATTTAGATAGTAAAAATGGGACTATAACTCACTTGTGATGATTTCCGATTAGATGGTAACAAGACTTGGCCTTTGACAAATTTCACGAACCTAATAATAATACTCTTGTGTCAAGACATATATATATATATATATATATATATATATATATATATATATATATATATATATATATATATATATATATATATATATATATATATATATATATATATAATTAATATTCCATATTTATGATACTTATGATAATTTTTAATTGTCCATTGTTGGTAGTCCAATAGTCCGATAGTCCAATAATATAAATATATATATAAATATAAATGCGTATATTGTGTTAGAATTCACTAACACTATAATATATTGTCTTGATATAATAAGACACATAATATGTATATTGTCTGAAGCAATCCGCGACCCATTGTCTCAGACTCGATCACAACTCAAAGTATACATATTTTTGGAATCAACCTCAACCCTGTATAGCGAACTCGAGCATTACAGCATATAGAGTGTCTATGGTTGTTCCAAATAATATATATACATGCGTCGATATGATATGTCAAAACTTTGAATATGGATCCACGGTGATCAAGTCATATATATATATATGGTGCCTTACAATCTTTATTAAGACTATAATATATTGTCGTAGAACTTAATCACGACTATTATAAATTGTATTTCCATAAGCTCGGGAACAAGACATGTATAAATACATGTAGGATACAAGGTAAGTTAGCTAGGATAAGGTTAGCATCCATTTTTATTAATCAAAACCGTAGCTAAAAACAAGCAAAAATATCCAATTTTGTTTTACCCATAATTTCTTCATTACAAATCTGTTTTGAGTGATTCGACTTGCCATGGTTTTGTATTGAACTTTTATTTATTAATCTAAATAGAAAAAGTATATGTTTATAGTCGAAAATACAGTTTAGGTGTCAAATACAAGAAGATAGTCATATCCGTCGTAAGAACGACCTCTTGATGACTCTTTTGAAAAACATACTTCCATTTAGAGTTTAACCATGGATTTTGGATATATTTCATATCCATATAAAATAAGATTTTTCACCAAAGTAAATCTTTTAATTCAAAGTTTAAGATATGTTTTTAAAATTAAACCCAAAACAGCCCCCGATGATCTATGACGGCGTATGTTCAGTTTTAAGGTGTTTTTCGTGTTTACAAGTTTTATATCCTTATGTTAGCTTGACATACTGTCATAATACATGTGTTGAAGTATTTTAAAAGTTAAGTTAGAAGGATTAAGTTTATTTGCAAACAAGTTTAGAAATAATCTAAACTATGTTCTTGTTGTTATTAGTTATAACTCAAAATAAGATAGCTATATGAATATGAATCGAATAAAATTATGAATAAGGTTACTACCTCAAGTTACTTGGATAAAGCTACTGGAAAAGATAGGAAATAATCTTGGAATCAAAAGTATTTTTGATGGCTTGGAAACTCTTGAAGTATGAACATGGAATGAACAAAAGTTCGAATAAGAATTCTATCTTGAATTAAGATAGTTATAAGTATATAAATTGAAGCAAAGCTTATATATGATTCTTAACTTGATTAAAAGATGAAAAGCTACTAGAAAAGAAGTATAATTCTTGATCCTAAAGAGTGGTGGAGTTGGATTGAAAGGTTGGAAGTAAGATAGTAAAATTGAAAGTATTTGTGAAGTGTTTTTGAAGTGTTCTTCCTATGATGATTATAGCTTGATACTTGAAGTAATTTTTGATGAAGATGATGATTAGCTACTGGAAAATACATTAATAGGTGTGTGTGGGTGTTGGGAGAGAATTAGAAAGAGAATTGGAAGTGAAATGGAGTGGGTGGTGGGTGGTGAAGGTGAGTGGGGTTAAAAGGAGTTCTTGTTTTTGTTTTCTTACTCATAAGTCATGCTAGTTGTCTAATGATGGTTCCCACATGTTTGATGACTCATTAAGGACTGCTAAGAGCTGATCATTGAAGTGTATATAGCAATAGTAAATACATCTAGAAGCTTTGTATTGTACGGGTACGAATACGGGTGCATACGAGTAGAATTGTTGATGAAATTGAACGAGAATGTAATTGTAAGTATTTTTGATAAGTAGAAGTATTTTGATATGTGTCTTGAAGTCTTTCAAAAATGTACTAATACATATTAAAACACTACATGTATATACATTTTAACGGAGTCATCAAGTCATCGTTAGTCATTACATGTAAGTGTTGTTTTGAGACCTTTAAGTTAACGATCTTGTTAAATGTAATTGACCCATTGTTATTACACTTAAATGAAATGTTAAATTGTTATGTTAACATGGTGTATTATCATATCCAATATCATGTATATATATATGTGTGAAATACTATTACAACGATAATCGTTACATATATGTATATTGTTTCGAAATATCTAAGTTAGTAGTCTCATCTTATATATATAACCCATTGTTATTATACTTAATGAGATACTTAAATATCATTTAATTAAATCATAAATATATATATCCAAATATATATTTGTTTAATTAATTATTACGATATATGACGTTCGTGAATCATCAGACAGACTGGGTGGCCAAACGTTTGTATAAAATTCATTCCAAATAACCAAGTCTTAATGAGTTTGATTGCTTAACATGTTGGAAACATTAATTATGTAAATATTAATCTTCTATATATTAGCGGAAAAATCCGGGTCGTTACATTACACACCCGTTAAATTAAATTTCGTCCCGAAATTTAGAATAGTACCTAGTTAACGTGCGATATCGGAAAATAAATGTGGGTACTTCAGCTTCATTTGGTATTCTCGTTCCCAAGTGAATTCAGGTTCTCTACGAGCATTCCATCGAACCTTAACGATTGGTATCTTACTTTGTTTGAGTCGTTTGACCTCACGCTCCATAATTTTGACGGGTTCTTCGACAAAATTTAGTGTCTGGTCAATTTTAATCTCGTCTAAAAGAATAATGAGATCTTCGGTAGCTAGGCATTTCTTCAGGTTTGAAACATGAAAGGTGTTGTGAATCTTTTCTAATTGTGGAGGTAGCTCAAGTCGATAGGCCACCGGCCCAATGCGTTTTTCAATCTTGAATGGCCCAATGTATCTTGGGCTCAATTTCCCCCGCTTTCCAAAACGAATAACACCTTTCCAAGGTGATACCTTAAGCATAACCATATCACCTTCCTCAAACTCTAAAGGTTTTCTTCTAACATCCGCATAGCTCTTTTGTCGACTCCGGACTGTTTTCAATCGTTGCTGAATCTGAATGATTTTATCAGTGGTTTCTTGGATAATTTCTGGACCTGTAATATGTTTATCCCCCACATCACTCCAAAAAATCGGAGACCTGCACTTCCTACCATAAAGTACCTCGAATGGTGCCGCCTCAATACTAGAATGATAGCTGTTGTTGTAGGAAAACTCAACTAACGGTATATGTCGATCCCAACTGCTTCAAAAATCAATAACACATGCTCGTAGCATGTCTTCGAGTGTCTGAATCATCCTTTCACTCTGCACATCAGTTTGTGGGTGATAGGCAGTACTCATGTCTAGACGAGTCCCCAATGCTTGTTGTAACATCTGCCAAAACCTTGAAACAAATCTGCCATCCCTATCAGAGATAATAGAGATTGGTATTTGTGAGGACCCGTCCTTATCCACCTGGACGAAGTCATCAACATTTGGTCCCATTACGAGGCGTTGACTTAAATATGTCATGAACGACTCCAAGTAATATCTCTAAAATGAGCAAATGCACAGCGGAAGATTTCTTTCATACCTGAGAATAAACATGCTTTAAAGTGTCAACCAAACGGTTGGTGAGTTCATAGGTTTATCGTAACAACAGTTATCAATAGTTTCAATAGACCACAAGATTTCATAATCATAAACATAATACACTCGTAAGTGTATGTAAAGCATTCTAAGTGGTTGAGCACTTGGTAACCATACTTAACATTTAATCAACGTCGCATATTCCCTTTATTAAGAAATCTCCCTACACTGTACCAAGTGTAGCCTACAAAACGAAGTACTGTGAAACCGTTGAATACTAGTCGTCCAGTCCGGTTGGGGTTGTCAGGCCCGATAGATCTATCAACAGGATTCGCGTTTACAATACCCATGTAAATAGTAGTTACCAAGCTACAGGGAAATATGCCAGTGGTACAACTCAACGTAGAATATATTTTTAAGTACTTGTGTCTATTTTGTAAACATTTATAAAAGCAGCGCATGTATTCTCAGCCCAAAAATATATATTGCAAAAGCAATTAAAAAGGGAGCAAATGAAACTCACCTAATGTATTTTGTAGTAAAAATACATATAACGACATTGAACAAGTATAGGGTTGGCCTTGGATTCACGAACCTATATCATGTATATATATATTAACACCTATCACATTTAATCGACTAAGTTTATTTATATTATGTAATGTATTAAGATTAATATCTTTATATATATATATATAGGATTATATTAAGATATGTTTTTATATAACTACTTCTTTATTTTATAAAAGAAAGTTGTAATATATATATATATATATATATATATATATATATATATATATATATATATATATATTATATATAAAAATAAGGATACTAATAATAATATTAAATGATAATAGTGTTAGTAAAAATGATAATAATAATATATAAAAATCTTGATAATGATAATATTGATAATAATAATAATTATAATAATAATAATAATAATAGTAATTTTTATAAAAATTGATACTTTTAAAATAATGATCTTAATAATACTAGTTAGATAATAATAATCATAAAAATAATAAGAATAATAATATCAATAATAATAACTACAATACTACCTTAAGAGAAAAGGCTTAAAAATAAACTGTCTCAGCCGGGACTTGAACCTGCAACCTCTCGCTTATCCCACAACACACCTAACCAACTGAGCTAACCCACTTTCCTAATTAAATCTAAGATCCGATACTATTTAACCCGTTCTATTTGTTTTCCCTTAACATTGGTCCAGTTTCATTTCGGTCCAACAGCACGAAAATTGATACACGGTCCACTTAATAATTCGGCCCAAGTAGCCAAACTGTAATGAAGCCCAACTAACGATTTAATAAGCCCAAAAGAAAAAAAAAAATCGTGGACTGTTTTCATTACTTTCCACCGAAAAATGCAGTGATTATTTAATATCTACATCATCGTGTCTATCACCATCACTAATATCATCATTTCTTCATTTGATAAACACAACAGGAAAAGAAGGAAATGTGGCAACTAACATCATAAAATTACGTCCGTCACCATCATCAAGAATTTATTTATCAAACAGTTTCATCTTTATTTTCTGTTTAATGGAACTAGAACAAGGTAACAACGAGCATTGCAGTATCAAATTACGCGTAATGTTTTCTTCATTTACAGTTCGAACAGAACTGTTACAGTTCATTCTTTGATTTGTGTGGTTTGAGGTGGTGAAGTGGGTTTACGAAAAAGAAGAAGAAAGGTTGGGTTGTGGGTGTTCATGAAATAACAAAAGCGAGAAGGGTTGTGGTTTGGAATTCATCGAGTAGAAAAGGAAACCGAAAGAGATGGTGATGGTTATATCAAGGTGGTTGTTCACGGAGTTGATGGTGGTTGATGATGATGGTGGTTACATGGTGTCGATTATATGGAAAATAGTGGTGACCGTGGTGGTCGTGACATCCGGTAATGATGGCGGTGGTGTTCATGATGAAAGGTTGTAGTGGGTTTGAAGTGATAGTGATTGTTGCAGTTGAAACAGTGGCTATGTATAGCAGTAACGAGTGGGGTAGTAACAGACATTCGATAAATGGTTGGTTAATGGGTTTTGGTTTAGATGAAGATAGTAGTGATCGTAGTGTGGGTTGTTGAGTGGTTAAAAGGTGACGGGTTGTTGACATGATGGTGATATGGGCGTGGTAGTGGCGGGTGTTTTGTTGTGAGTCGAACAAGAAAGATCGGGTAGCAGGTGTTTGGTTTATGGGTGTTGGTTTGTGTTCTTGAAGTGGTAATGAGAGGAATGATATTATCAAATACTTGCACAAGAACAAGGAGAAAGGATCAGTTTAGATGCAGATGGTTTGAACTAAATGCATTTGTGTATATACAAATATATATATTTAATAAGTTAGTGGTTATGAAAAAGGACATACAATAATTCAAATAGGATAGCCACCGTGATATTTGTATCTTTATACCGACACTTTGATATTTTCAATTCGCGGAGTGCTATATCGTGTCTATTGCTAAACATTTAATATATAAAAGTGTTCCTAAAAATCCCAAACTTTTAGATTAAATATAATTAATTATTCCACTCATTAACTGTTTGAAACCTGATCAAAAAGGTGCGTCTAATATTTATTTTTAATTTCAAGTAATCTATACGGAGTATTAAAATTGAACTTATCAAAGTAAAAATATTTTTAATACATCTAGACTTTACATAACTTAATTATGGCCCAATATTTAATTGTAACTTCTCATAAGTTTGAGCCTTAAACTTGTTTAATATCGTTCATTAAAAATTGACCTGTCATTCGAGCTCGATCCCAACTCAAAATTAAATATTTTTAAAATTAATCAAATAGATTCTAAATATATTTTTAATAAAGCTAAAATTTGTATAACTCATTTTCGGATCACCATTTATTTTAAAATCACATAAGTTTGTTTAAATAACCACTTGAATGATAAACGAGTGTTATTATTGTTTCCTAAATAAACTTAAAACTATTTATTTTCGAATTACATTATATTTACATAACTATATATTAACTAACAATTTAATTATTAAATCAAATCATCAAATCATATAATGCTTTATTTAATATCTCTAATTATTATTTATACACACACACACACACACACACACACATATATATATATATATATATATATATATATATATATATATATATATATATATATATACATATACATATTTATTTACAAACAATCGTTCGTGAATCGTCGGGAACAGTCAAAGGTCAAATGTATACATGAACCAGTTCAAAATTTTTGAGATCCAACCTAACAGATTTCTCTTATCGTGTCAAAATATTAAATCGTATCGAGAGTTTGATTTAAAATTAGTCGAAATTTTCCGGGTCGTGACAGTACCTACCCGTTAAATAAATTTCGTCCCGAAATTTGAGTGAGGTCGTCATAGATAACAATAAAAATGTTTTCATGATGAATTTGAGTTGATAATTAGAGTTTTATCATTATTGATTAATATAGATAAAACGATTCGATCATGTGAAGCGTACGAGTGAAGCTATCACAAAAAGAGTGAAAAGTTTCATCTTAACTTTTGACGTAGTCATGGTGGATTTCCGGATTCAAGGAATTTAAAGAAATCTTCTAATCAGCAAGAAAATGTGATAGCACGATTTATTAGCAACTGTTGGAATTACAGAAGAACAGAAATATCAAAGGAAATATTTCCGTGATATGCTTAGAGATTAAGTAGAATGAAAGAGTCGTGTAACATGGCACATGATGAGGGTATGATCTGTGAATCATCACCACATTCCATTAGAAATTTAGCATGACTTATTGTAATATAACCACGTTGGCCCGGCGTCATTATATTATACTAACTCATGCTTCAATTCCCTACACTTCTCCAAAAATCATCCATAATTTAAACTCAAATTTTATAGATGGATAGAAACTGAAACAGTTTCTTTTATGAGGTAACATAGATAGCACGAGAAGATAGATAATTTCGGACGAAGATATTTTCAGAAATATTGAAGATATTTACGACGATATTTTGAAATTTCTAGATCGAAGGATGATGAAGAAAATGTTTCCGCAAGGATTTAGAATAAGTAAGGAACAAGATATTCGTTTAAAGGTTTCAGCTGATACTGAATCATCTGGATTTGTTAAGCACAGGTTTAGTGTTTGTGATTTGTCCACAGTCTCCTTCATGGTGTGCTCAATCCGATTTTTAGTACTAAATTTTCTATCGAGCGTTCCATTCTTTGTTATCAACTTTTGGCCATTAAGGCAATCTACAACATGCTGCTTCATCAGCATTCAAAGTTATCATAACTGAATCATTGGTTATCAAACCGAGGGTTTTCAAGAATATCGAAGAATTTGAACGGAGATGGTAATCGTCAAGATACAAATGAGGTTTAAGATGAAATCAAGTGGCAAACTTGAAGAATTGTTTAGTTTCATATGTTATAATAAATATTTTAATTCATTTTAAATGTCCAATGTTTTTAGTCCTCAGTTGATAGTCCACAGTTAGCAGTTTAATAATTCATATATAGTTCAATATGTAATTTTTGAATTAATTAATACATATCGTGACCCGTGTACATGTCTCAGACTCGATCACAACTCAAAGTATATATATTATTGTAGAATCAACCTCAACCCTGTATAGCTAACTCCCGCATTA
Organism: Rutidosis leptorrhynchoides; assembly: GCF_046630445.1. Classification (NCBI taxonomy): domain Eukaryota; kingdom Viridiplantae; phylum Streptophyta; class Magnoliopsida; order Asterales; family Asteraceae; genus Rutidosis; species Rutidosis leptorrhynchoides. Next base: position 325,389,656 of record NC_092341.1, read on the forward strand.
CTGCATATAGAGTGTCTATGGTTATTCCAAATAATATATATAGATGCATCAATATGATATGTCAAAACCTTGTATACGTGTCCCGATATTTAAAGTGCGAAAAAAATAAATAACAGAAATTAAATGACGATAAATAAAGTGCGTAAAGTAAATAACAGAAATTAAATGACGATAAATAAAATTGCGAGAATGTAAATTGCGATAGTTAAATTGCGATAAATAAAATGTAACCAGGTAGCTAGGAACAGTTAGCGTGGATTCTTAACAAAATTTCTCATAGTTAATTTGTTTGTTTCTAACAAATTTTATTTTGTCAAATGTTTTCTTCATTATGCCACTTGTTGGATCCTGATAAGTCAAAATCCAAATATGAAATTGAATGAAAATGGTTGTATTGTGGTGAACGGATTCGTATATCTTGTGGATGTAAGTAGGATAGTAAATGACTGTTGAGTTAGATTTTAAAGAATGTACAGTGTATTTATTAATGTGAAGTTTAAATATTCCTCGGGTATTACCTACCCGTTAAAATATTTTTACCATTAACAGTTTGTACAAAAGAATTTTTAATTACAATCTTTATGAAAACATATATACATATATATTTTCTTCAGATGTAATCATGGATTTAATGAGCCAATATGATGTTAAACTCATTTGATTTACCGTTAGAACAAGAATATATAATCTCTAAAACATTAGAGATTACATAATTGCTATGCCGAACGAAGATAAATGATGTAGAACGTCATGTAGAACGATGATTATACTCGAGGTGCAGAATGAGATGTAGAGTCATGGATTGTTGATGGTACGGTTGCTGTTACTGATGGTACTGTTGGTGCCGGTGATGTTGCCGAAGCTGGTATGTTTTTGTACCATATTTTTCAAGGCTACAACTCGGGAGCGAAGCTCGTTGACTTCTTCCATTATTCCGAGATGATTGTCGGTTGGAACGAGTGGATGAATAAGGTTTAGAATTTTAGATAGAATGTAATTGTGATGAGCTACCCTGAAGATAAGCGAGAAAATGGTGTCTCGAACAGGTTCGCCGGTAAGTGCATCAGGTTCTTCGCCAAGAGGAGAATGTGGTGAATGAAAAGGATCTCCTTCTTCTTGTCTCTAATGATTAAGTAGATTAAGAACCCATCAGATGAATTGGGAATGGCTGATTGGTTGAATCATTCTGGTGACACTATTTCGGGAGTTTAGGTGAACATCATGTCGGAATAGCTGTCGGAGTCCGAGGAATTCGAACTAGTGGTGAGTTTCATTTGATACGGTTAGATAGAGGGTTTTCAATATGAAATGATTTTCGGATAGCGGATGATATTCTAATTACATAGAATATCTATACATAGTACAGAAGATCCCGTAGATTACGAAAGGATTTAAGGAAACGTGTCAGATAAAGTCTACAGTAACAAATACACTAAGATATGAATTAGCAGATACGCTAGGAAATGAATTTTATCTGTACACTATCTATCAAATAAGTGCAGGAAGTTGTGTCTAGACTTAGGAATGATAAGTAGGTAATTTTCCACTAGAAATGATAAACAATACTTATAATATGCAGATAAGGTCGAAGTCCAGACTCGCTAATGCATCCTAACAACAATTAGTTAGACACACTAATGCAAGACCTGGTTCACTAGGACCAACGCTCTGATACCACCTGTGAGGACCCGTCCTTATCCACCTGGACGAAGTCATCAACATTTGGTCCCATTACGAGGCGTTGACTTAAATATGTCATGAACGACTCCAAGTAATATCTCTAAAATGAGCAAATGCACAGCGGAAGATTTCTTTCAAACCTGAGAATAAACATGCTTTAAAGTGTCAACCAAACGGTTGGTGAGTTCATAGGTTTATCGTAACAACAGTTATCAATAGTTTCAATAGACCACAAGATTTCATAATCATAAACATAATACACCCGTAAGTGTATGTAAAGCATTCTAAGTGGTTGAGCACTTGGTAACCATACTTAACATTTAATCAACGTCGCATATTCCCTTTATTAAGAAATCTCCCTACACTGTACCAAGTGTAGCCTACAAAACGAAGTACTGTGCAACCGTTGAATACTGGTCGTCCAGTCCGGTTGGGGTTGTCAGGCCCGATAGATCTATCAACAGGATTCGCGTTTACAATACCCATGTAAATAGTAGTTACCAAGCTACAGGGAAATATGCCAGTGGTACAACTTAACGTAGAATATATTTTTAAGTACTTGTGTCTATTTTGTAAACATTTATAAAAGCAGCGCATGTATTCTCAGCCCAAAAATATATATTGCAAAAGCAATTAAAAAGGGAGCAAATGAAACTCACCTAATGTATTTTGTAGTAAAAATACATATAACGACATTGAACAAGTATAGAGTTGGCCTTGAATTCACGAACCTATTGTAGTGACCCGAACTTTTCCATGTTTATATATATTAATTGAGATTGATATTTACATGATTAAATGTTTCCAACATGTTAAGCAATCAAACTTGTTAAGACTTGATTAATTGAAATATGTTTCATATAGACAATTGACCACCCAAGTTGACCGGTGATTCACGAACGTTAAAACTTGTAAAAACTATATGATGACATATATATGGATATATATATAGTTAACATGATACTATGATAAGTAAACATATCATTAAGTATATTAACAATGAACTACATATGTAAAAACAAGACTACTAACTTAATGATTTTTAAACGAGACATATATGTAACGATTATCGTTGTAAAGACATTTAATGTATATATATCATATTAAGAGATATTCATACATGATAATATCATGATAATATAATAATTTAAAATCTCATTTGATATTATATACATTGGGTTAACAACATTTAACAAGATCGTTAACCTAAAGGTTTCAAAACAACACTTACATGTAACGACTAACGATGACTTAACGACTCAGTTAAAATGTATATACATGTAGTGTTTTAATATGTATTTATACACTTTTGAAAGACTTCAATACACTTATCAAAATACTTCTACTTAACAAAAATGCTTACAATTACATCCTCGTTCAGTTTCATCAACAATTCTACTCGTATGCACCCGTATTCGTACTCGTACAATACACAGCTTTTAGATGTATGTACTATTGGTATATACACTTCAATGATCAGCTCTTAGCAGCCCATGTGAGTCACCTAACACATGTGGGAACCATCATTTGGCAACTAGCATGAAATATCTCATAAAATTACAAAAATATGAGTAATCATTCATGACTTATTTACATGAAAACAAAATTACATATTCTTTATATCTAATCCATACACCAACGACCAAAAACACCTAAAAACACTTTCATTCTTCAATTTTCTTCATCTAATTGATCTCTCTCAAGTTCTATCTTCAAGTTCTAAGTGTTCTTCATAAATTCCAAAAGTTCTAGTTTCATAAAATCAAGAATACTTTCAAGTTTGCTAGCTCACTTCCAATCTTGTAAGGTGATCATCCAACCTCAAGAAATCTTTGTTTCTTACAGTAGGTTATCATTCTAATACAAGGTAATAACCATATTCAAACTTTGGTTCAATTTCTATAACTATAACAATCTTATTTCAAGTGATGATCTTACTTGAACTTGTTTTCGTGTCATGATTCTGCTTCAAGAACTTCGAGCAATCCAAGGATCCATTGAAGCTAGATCCATTTTTCTCTTTTCCAGTAGGTTTATCCAAGGAACTTAAGGTAGTAATGATGTTCATAACATCATTCGATTCATACATATAAAGCTATCTTATTCGAAGGTTTAAACTTGTAATCACTAGAACATAGTTTAGTTAATTCTAAACTTGTTCGCAAACAAAAGTTAATCCTTCTAACTTGACTTTTAAAATCAACTAAACACATGTTCTATATCTATATGATATGCTAACTTAATGATTTAAAACCTGGAAACACGAAAAACACCGTAAAATCGGATTTACGCCGTCATAGTAACACCGCGGGCTGTTTTGGGTTAGTTAATTAAAAACTATGATAAACTTTGATTTTAAAGTTGTTATTCTGAGAAAATGATTTTTATTATGAACATGAAACTATATCCAAAAATTATGATTAAACTCAAAGTGGAAGTATATTTTCTAAAATGGTCATCTAGACGTCGTTCTTTCGACTGAAATGACTACCTTTACAAAAATGACTTGTAACTTATTTTTCCGACTATAAACCTATACTTTTCTGTTTAGATTCATAAAATAGAGTTCAATATGAAACCATAGCAATTTGATTCACTCAAAACGGATTTAAAATGAAGAAGTTATGGGTAAAACAAGATTGGATAATTTTTCTCATTTTAGCTACGTGAAAATTGGTAACAAATCTATTCCAACCATAACTTAATCAACTTGTATTGTATATTATGTAATCTTGAGATACCATAGACACGTATACAATGTTTCGACCTATCATGTCGACACATCTATATATATTTCGGAACAACCATATACACTCTATATGTGAATGTTGGAGTTAGCTATACAGGTTTGAGGTTGATTCCAAAATATATATAGTTTGAGTTGTGATCAATACTGAGATACGTATACACTGGGTCGTGGATTGATTCAAGATAATATTTATCGATTTATTTCTGTACATCTAACTGTGGACAACTAGTTGTAGGTTACTAACGAGGACAGCTGACTTAATAAACTTAAAACATCAAAATATATTAAAAGTGTTGTAAATATATTTTGAACATACTTTGATATATATGTATATATTGTTATAGGTTCGTGAATCAACCAGTGGCCAAGTCTTACTTCCCGACGAAGTAAAAATCTGTGAAAGTGAGTTATAGTCCCACTTTTAAAATCTAATATTTTTGGGATGAGAATACATGCAGGTTTTATAAATGATTGACAAAATAGACACAAGTACGTGAAACTACATTCTATGGTTGAATTATCGAAATCGAATATGCCCCTTTTTATTAAGTCTGGTAATCTAAGAATTAGGGAACAGACACCCTAATTGACGCGAATCCTAAAGATAGATCTATTGGACCTAACAAACCCCATCCAAAGTACCGAATGCTTTAGTACTTTGAAATTTATATCATATCCGAATGGTGTCCCGGAATGATGGGGATATTCTTATATATGCATCTTGTTAATGTCGGTTACCAGGTGTTCACCATATGAATGATTTTTATCTCTATGTATGGGATGTGTATTGAAATATGAAATCTTATGGTCTATTGTTACGATTTGATATATATAGGTTAAACCTATAACTCACCAACATTTTTGTTGACGTTTAAAGCATGTTTATTCTCATGTGAATATTAAGAGCTTCCGCTGTTTCATACTAAAATAAGGACAAGATTTGGAGTCCATTTTTGTATGATATTGTGTAAAAACTGCATTCAAGAAACTGATTTCGATGTAACATATTTGTATTGTAAACCATTATGTAATGGTCGTGTGTAAACAGGATATTTTAGATTATCATTATTTGATAATCTACGTAAAGCTTTTTAAACCTTTATTTATGAAATAAAGGTTATGGTTTGTTTTAAAAATGAATGCAGTCTTTGAAAAACGTCTCATATAGAGGTCAAAACCTCGCAACGAAATCAATTAATATGGAACGTTTTTAATCAATAAGAACGGGACATTTCAGTTGGTATCCGAGCGTTGGTCTTAGAGAACTAGAATTTTGCATTAGTGTGTCTTATCGAGTTTGTTAGGATGCATTAGTGAGTCTGGACTTCGACCGTGTTTACTTGAAAAATGATTGCTTAATAAATTTTGTTGGAAACTATATATTTTTAACATGTGAATATTATGTGATATATTAATCTCTTAACGCGTTTGATATTATGTGATAGATGTCTACCTCTAGAACAAGTCCCATTGACTCACCTAATAATAATGAAGAGTCAAATGTAAATTGGAATGATTCGTGGACTGATTCACAAGTTCCCGAAGAGGAACCGGAAGAAGAGTCGGAACCGGAAGAAGAATCGGAACCGGAAGAAGAATCGGAACCGGATGAAGAAATAGAACCGGTGGGGGAAATAATAAAACGGTTAAGTAAAAGAAAATCCTCAACCAACCGACCAAGGTTAATTATGGTCAATGGTGTTTCCGCCAAGGAAGCAAAATATTGGGAGGATTACCAATTCTCCGATGAATCGGATTCCGACGAGAATTCCGATGATGTTATAGAAATTACCCCAACTGAATTTAAAAAGGCAAAAGAAAATAATAAGGGAAAGGGCATAAAAATAGAGAAATCTAATTCCAACCCCGATGAACTTTATATGTATCGTCAACCCCCGAAGTCCTTAAGTTGTAACAATGACCCGGGAACCTCTAAACCACCAGGTTTTTCTAAACCAATGTGGATCACGACGGCTCGTATTAGGGGAACATCATATATCCCTAGAAACTTGGCAAAACGAACCAAAACCGAAGAAGAAGAAACGAGCGAGTCGGAATAAGATAGTTGTATTCGTGTGGTGTAATATATGTAATATAGTGTTCTTATGCTTTATGATATATGTAAAAATTGCTTGTATTAATAAGTATTTTTTTATGAATCTAACTCTTGTCTATTTTACAGTTTAAAAACACAAAATGGATAGACAACCCAATATTTTAAGAGACCTACCCGGAGACATGATTGATGAAATCTTGTCTAGAGTCGGCCAGAATTCCTCGGCACAACTATTTAAGGCGAGATCAGTTTGTAAGACATTCGAAGAACGTTCCAAGAATGTCTTGGTTTATAAGAGACTTTCGTTTGAAATATGGGGGATATCACATTGGGAAACCCATAAGTTACGATGTGTTTACTTTGACGCATATATTGCGGGGAACCCAAATGCTATTTTACGCAACGGGTTAAGAAATTATTTTGACTCAATATATCCGAATATTGGACTTCGTGATTTAGAAAAAGCGGCTAACATGCAACATAAAGAAGCATGTTATGCTTACGGATTAGTAATGTTCGCTTCTCACCAAAGTGAGAACAAGAACATCGGGCTACAACTATTAAACAAAACGTTTCCACAAGTGACGGAGTCGGTAATTGGGGTAAGAAATGAGGTTTTTAGATTATTACGGGACTGTTGGACATTACGTAACCCTCGTCCCTTTGACGACGTTACAACACGCTGTCTTATCAACGGCCATAACGGTTATGTTGCACAAGACCAAGGATGGGAAGTAGTCCTAGTAAAACCAGTATGCATGACTTGTTTCTGGACGTATGAATTACGTGTCTTTATTGCCTTTGCTGAACGACTTGTGTACTAGCTAGAATTATCTTCACAACTATCTTGTATCAAAGTTATTGTGTGCTATATTTCATGCTTTATGTAAAATAAGCGGTATTGTAAGTTTGTAAAATATTGTATAAAAGTTTGAACGCGAAATATTATTATAATCAGTTTTTCATATAGAATTGTAGTAGTTGAATTGTATATTAGCTACTAAGTATGAACTTAACGGGTAGGTACTACCCGAATTTAAACTTATAAAACGCTAATATGAAGAAAAAGCTTTTATAAATGAGTTCATATTATGCTACGAAATACTATTAACTACTCTTAATATTCTGTATGATTAACATGTTCCATTTAACTATTTTGAAGGAAATGGCACCGACTACTCGACACACCGTGAATATGAATGAAGAGGAATTCCGTACTTTTCTAGCTTCAAACATAGCCGCAGTACAGGCTGCGCTACATACCAACAATAACCTTGGATCTAGCAGTACAGGAAATCGTGTAGGATGCACCTATAAAGAATTCACTGCCTGCAAACCTTTGGAATTTGATGGAACCGAAGGACCGATCGGATTGAAACGGTGGACCGAGAAGGTCGAATCGGTGTTTGCCATAAGTAAGTGTACTGAAGAGGACAAAGTAAAGTACGCTACGCATACCTTCACAGGTTCTGCGTTAACATGGTGGAATACCTATCTAGAGCAAGTGGGACAAGACGATGCGTACGCACTACCGTGGTCAGCATTCAAGCACTTGATGAACGAGAAGTACCGTCCCAGAACCGAGGTCAATAAGCTCAAGACAGAACTTAGAGGGTTACGAACCCAAGGATTTGATATTACCACGTACGAAAGACGATTCACAGAATTGTGCCTATTGTGTCCGGGAGCATTCGAAGATGAGGAAGAGAAGATCGACGCGTTTGTGAAAGGATTACCGGAAAGAATCCAAGAAGATATAAGTTCACACGAGCCCGCCTCCATACAACAGGCATGTAGAATGGCTCACAAACTCGTGAACCAAATTGAAGAAAGAATTAAAGAACAGACTACTGAAGAGGCCAATGTGAAGCAAGTCAAAAGAAAGTGGGAGGAAAACGGTGATAAGAATCACCAATACAACAACAACAGCAATTACAACAATAATCGCAACAATTATCCCAACAATTGAAACATCAATCGCAACTACAACAAACGGCCCAACAACAACAACAACAGCAACTACAACAATCATCCCAACAACAATAATAACCGCAACAACAACAACAATCAGAAGCAGCTATGCCAAAGGTGTGAAAAGAATCACTCGGGGTTCTGCACCAAATTTTGCAACAAGTGTAAAAGAAATGGTCATAGCGCGGCGAAGTGTGAGGTCTACGGACCAGGGGTTAATAGAACGAAAGGAACAAATGGTGTCGGAACGAGTAATGGCGGAGCAAGTAGTGTCGGAGCAAGTTATGCCAATGTAGTTTGTTATAAATGTGGAAAACCGGGCCACATTATTAGAAATTGCCCGAACCAGGAGAACACGAATGGACAAGGCCGTGGAAGAGTTTTCAATATTAATGCGGCAGAGGCACAGGAAGACCCGGAGCTTGTTACGGGTACGTTTCTTATTGACAATAAATCTGCTTACGTTTTATTTGATTCGGGTGCGGATAGAAGCTATATGAGTAGAGATTTTTGTGCTAAATTAAGTTGTCCATTGACGCCTTTGGATAGTAAATTTTTACTCGAATTAGTAAATGGTAAATTAATTTCAGCAGATAATATATGTCGGAATCGAGAAATTAAACTGGTTAGCGAAACATTTAAGATTGATTTGATACCAGTAGAGTTAGGGAGTTTTGATGTGATAATCGGTATGGACTGGTTGAAAGAAGTGAAAGCGGAGATCGTTTGTTACAAAAATGCAATTCGCATTATACGAGAAAAAGGAAAACCCTTAATGGTGTACGGAGAAAAGGGCAACAAGAAGCTACATCTTATTAGTAATTTGAAGGCACAAAAACTAATAAGAAAAGGTTGCTATGCTGTTCTAGCACACGTCGAGAAAGTACAAACTGAAGAAAAGAGCATCAATGATGTTCCCGTCGCAAAAGAATTTCCTGATGTATTTCCGAAAGAATTACCGGGATTACCCCCACATCGATCCGTTGAATTTCAAATAGATCTTGTACCAGGAGCTGCACCAATAGCTCGTGCTCCTTACAGACTCGCACCCAGCGAGATGAAAGAACTACAAAGCCAATTACAAGAACTTTTAGAGCGTGGTTTCATTCGACCAAGCACATCACCGTGGGGAGCTCCTGTTTTGTTTGTCAAGAAGAAAGATGGTACATTCAGGTTGTGTATCGACTACCGAGAGTTGAACAAACTTACCATCAAGAACCGCTACCCACTACCGAGAATCGATGACTTATTTGATCAACTACAAGGCTCGTCTGTTTATTCAAAGATTGACTTACGTTCCGGGTATCATCAAATGCGGGTGAAAGAAGATGATATTCCAAAGACTGCTTTCAGAACACGTTACGGTCATTACGAGTTTATGGTCATGCCGTTTGGTTTAACTAATGCACCAGCTGTGTTCATGGACCTTATGAACCGAGTGTGTGGACCATACCTTGACAAGTTTGTCATTGTTTTCATTGATGACATACTTATTTACTCAAAGAATGACCAAGAACACGGTGAACATTTGAGAAAGGTGTTAGAAGTATTGAGGAAGGAAGAATTGTACGCTAAGTTTTCAAAGTGTGCATTTTGGTTGGAAGAAGTTCAATTCCTCGGTCACATAGTGAACAAAGAAGGTATTAAGGTGGATCCGGCAAAGATAGAAACTGTTGAAAAGTGGGAAACCCCGAAAACTCCGAAACACATACGCCAGTTTTTAGGACTAGCTGGTTACTACAGAAGGTTCATCCAAGACTTTTCCAGAATAGCAAAACCCTTGACTGCATTAACGCATAAAGGGAAGAAATTTGAATGGAATGATGAACAAAAGAAAGCGTTTCAGTTATTGAAGAAAAAGCTAACTACGGCACCTATATTGTCATTGCCTGAAGGGAATGATGATTTTGTGATTTATTGTGATGCATCAAAGCAAGGTCTCGGTTGTGTATTAATGCAACGAACGAAGGTGATTGCTTATGCGTCTAGACAATTGAAGATTCACGAACAAAATTATACAACGCATGATTTGGAATTAGGCGCGGTTGTTTTTGCATTAAAGACTTGGAGGCACTACTTATATGGGGTCAAAAGTATTATATATACCGACCACAAAAGTCTTCAACACATATTTAATCAGAAACAACTGAATATGAGGCAGCGTAGGTGGATTGAATTATTGAATGATTACGACTTTGAGATTCGTTACCACCCGGGGAAGGCAAATGTGGTAGCCGATGCCTTGAGCAGGAAGGACAGAGAACCCATTCGAGTAAAATCTATGAATATAATGATTCATAATAACATTACTACTCAAATAAAGGAGGCGCAACAAGGAGTTTTAAAAGAGGGAAATTTAAAGGATGAAATACCCAAAGGATCGGAGAAGCATCTTAATATTCGGGAAGACGGAACCCGGTATAGGGCTGAAAGGATTTGGGTACCAAAATTTGGAGATATGAGAGAAATGGTACTTAGAGAAGCTCATAAAACCAGATACTCAATACATCCTGGAACGGGGAAGATGTACAAGGATCTCAAGAAACATTTTTGGTGGCTGGGTATGAAAGCCGATGTTGCTAAATACGTAGGAGAATGTTTGACGTGTTCTAAGGTCAAAGCTGAGCATCAGAAACCATCAGGTCTACTTCAACAACCCGAAATCCCGGAATGGAAATGGGAAAACATTACCATGGATTTCATCACTAAATTGCCAAGGACTGCAAGTGGTTTTGATACTATTTGGGTAATAGTTGACCGTCTCACCAAATCAGCACACTTCTTGCCAATAAGAGAAGATGACAAGATGGAGAAGTTAGCACGACTGTATTTGAAGGAAGTCATCTCCAGACATGGAATACCAATCTCTATTATCTCTGATAGGGATGGCAGATTTATTTCAAGATTCTGGCAGACATTACAGCAAGCATTAGGAACTCGTCTAGACATGAGTACTGCCTATCATCCACAAACTGATGGGCAGAGCGAAAGGACGATACAAACGCTTGAAGACATGCTACGAGCATGTGTTATTGATTTCGGAAACAGTTGGGATCGACATCTACCGTTAGCAGAATTTTCCTACAACAACAGCTACCATTCAAGCAATGAGATGGCGCCGTTTGAAGCACTTTATGGTAGAAAGTGCAGGTCTCCGATTTGTTGGAGTGAAGTGGGGGATAGACAGATTACGGGTCCGGAGATTATACAAGAAACTACCGAGAAGATCATCCAAATTCAACAACGGTTGAAAACCGCCCAAAGTCGACAAAAGAGCTACGCTGACATTAAAAGAAAAGATATAGAATTTGAAATTGGAGAGATGGTCATGCTTAAAGTTGCACCTTGGAAAGGCGTTGTTCGATTTGGTAAACGAGGGAAATTAAATCCAAGGTATATTGGACCATTCAAGATTATTGATCGTGTCGGACCAGTAGCTTACCGACTAGAGTTACCTCAACAACTCGCGGCTGTACATAACACTTTCCACGTCTCGAATTTGAAGAAATGTTTTGCTAAAGAAGATCTCACTATTCCGTTAGATGAAATCCAAATCAACGAAAAACTTCAATTCATCGAAGAACCCGTCGAAATAATGGATCGTGAGGTTAAAAGACTTAAGCAAAATAAGATACCAATTGTTAAGGTTCGATGGAATGCTCGTAGAGGACTCGAGTTCACCTGGGAGCGTGAAGATCAGATGAAGAAGAAATACCCGCATCTATTTCCAGAAGATTCGTCAACACCTTCAACAGCTTAAAATTTCGGGACGAAATTTATTTAACGGGTAGGTACTGTAGTGACCCGAACTTTTCCATGTTTATATATATTAATTGAGATTGATATTTACATGATTAAATGTTTCCAACATGTTAAACAATCAAACTTGTTAAGACTTGATTAATTGAAATATGTTTCATATAGACAATTGACCACCCAAGTTGACCGGTGATTCACGAACGTTAAAACTTGTAAAAACTATATGATGACATATATATGGATATATATATAGTTAACATGATACTATGATAAGTAAACATATCATTAAGTATATTAACAATGAACTACATATGTAAAAACAAGACTACTAACTTAATGATTTTTAAACGAGACATATATGTAACGATTATCGTTGTAAAGACATTTAATGTATATATATCATATTAAGAGATATTCATACATGATAATATCATGATAATATAATAATTTAAAATCTCATTTGATATTATATACATTGGGTTAACAACATTTAACAAGATCGTTAACCTAAAGGTTTCAAAACAACACTTACATGTAACGACTAACGATGACTTAACGACTCAGTTAAAATGTATATACATGTAGTGTTTTAATATGTATTTATACACTTTTGAAAGACTTCAATACACTTATCAAAATACTTCTACTTAACAAAAATGCTTACAATTACATCCTCGTTCAGTTTCATCAACAATTCTACTCGTATGCACCCGTATTCGTACTCGTACAATACACAGCTTTTAGATGTATGTACTATTGGTATATACACTTCAATGATCAGCTCTTAGCAGCCCATGTGAGTCACCTAACACATGTGGGAACCATCATTTGGCAACTAGCATGAAATATCTCATAAAATTACAAAAATATGAGTAATCATTCATGACTTATTTACATGAAAACAAAATTACATATTCTTTATATCTAATCCATACACCAACGACCAAAAACACCTACAAACACTTTCATTCTTCAATTTTCTTCATCTAATTGATCTCTCTCAAGTTCTATCTTCAAGTTCTAAGTGTTCTTCATAAATTCCAAAAGTTCTAGTTTCATAAAATCAAGAATACTTTCAAGTTTGCTAGCTCACTTCCAATCTTGTAAGGTGATCATCCAACCTCAAGAAATCTTTGTTTCTTACAGTAGGTTATCATTCTAATACAAGGTAATAATCATATTCAAACTTTGGTTCAATTTCTATAACTATAACAATCTTATTTCAAGTGATGATCTTACTTGAACTTGTTTTCGTGTCATGATTCTGCTTCAAGAACTTCGAGCCATCCAAGGATCCATTGAAGCTAGATCCATTTTTCTCTTTTCCAGTAGGTTTATCCAAGGAACTTAAGGTAGTAATGATGTTCATAACATCATTCGATTCATACATATAAAGCTATCTTATTCGAAGGTTTAAACTTGTAATCACTAGAACATAGTTTAGTTAATTCTAAACTTGTTCGCAAACAAAAGTTAATCCTTCTAACTTGACTTTTAAAATCAACTAAACACATGTTCTATATCTATATGATATGCTAACTTAATGATTTAAAACCTGAAAACACGAAAAACACCGTAAAACCGGATTTACGCCGTCATAGTAACACCGCGGGCTGTTTTGGGTTAGTTAATTAAAAACTATGATAAACTTTGATTTTAAAGTTGTTATTCTGAGAAAATGATTTTTATTATGAACATGAAACTATATCCAAAAATTATGATTAAACTCAAAGTGGAAGTATGTTTTCTAAAATGGTCATCTAGACGTCGTTCTTTCGACTGAAATGACTACCTTTACAAAAACGACTTGTAACTTATTTTTCCGACTATAAACCTATACTTTTCTGTTTAGATTCATAAAATAGAGTTCAATATGAAACCATAGCAATTTGATTCACTCAAAACGGATTTAAAATGAAGAAGTTATGGGTAAAACAAGATTGGATAATTTTTCTCATTTTAGCTACGTGAAAATTGGTAACAAATCTATTCCAACCATAACTTAATCAACTTGTATTGTATATTATGTAATCTTGAGATACCATAGACACGTATACAATGTTTCGACCTATCATGTCGACACATCTATATATATTTCGGAACAACCATAGACACTCTATATGTGAATGTTGGAGTTAGCTATACAGGTTTGAGGTTGATTCCAAAATATATATAGTTTGAGTTGTGATCAATACTGAGATACGTATACACTGGGTCGTGGATTGATTCAAGATAATATTTATCGATTTATTTCTGTACATCTAACTGTGGACAACTAGTTGTAGGTTACTAACGAGGACAGCTGACTTAATAAACTTAAAACATCAAAATATATTAAAAGTGTTGTAAATATATTTTGAACATACTTTGATATATATGTATATATTGTTATAGGTTCGTGAATCAACCAGTGGCCAAGTCTTACTTCCCGACGAAGTAAAAATCTGTGAAAGTGAGTTATAGTCCCACTTTTAAAATCTAATATTTTTGGGATGAGAATACATGCAGGTTTTATAAATGATTGACAAAATAGACACAAGTACGTGAAACTACATTCTATGGTTGAATTATCGAAATCGAATATGCCCCTTTTTATTAAGTCTGGTAATCTAAGAATTAGGGAACAGACACCCTAATTGACGCGAATCCTAAAGATAGATCTATTGGGCCTAACAAACCCCATCCAAAGTACCGGATGCTTTAGTACTTCGAAATTTATATCATATCCGAAGGGTGTCCCGGAATGATGGGGATATTCTTATATATGCATCTTGTTAATGTCGGTTACCAGGTGTTCACCATATGAATGATTTTTATCTCTATGTATGGGATGTGTATTGAAATATGAAATCTTGTGGTCTATTGTTACGATTTGATATATATAGGTTAAACCTATAACTCACCAACATTTTTGTTGACGTTTAAAGCATGTTTATTCTCAGGTGAATATTAAGAGCTTCCGCTGTTTCATACTAAAATAAGGACAAGATTTGGAGTCCATGTTTGTATGATATTGTGTAAAAACTGCATTCAAGAAACTGATTTCGATGTAACATATTTGTATTGTAAACCATTATGTAATGGTCGTGTGTAAACAGGATATTTTAGATTATCATTATTTGATAATCTACGTAAAGCTTTTTAAACCTTTATTTATGAAATAAAGGTTATGGTTTGTTTTAAAAATGAATGCAGTCTTTGAAAAACGTCTCATATAGAGGTCAAAACCTCGCAACGAAATCAATTAATATTTAACGTTTTTAATCAATAAGAACGGGACATTTCACCTATATCATGTATATATATATATTAACACCTATCACATTTAATCGACTAAGTTTATTTATATTATGTAATATATTAAGATTAATATCTTTATATATATATATAGGATTATATTAAGATATGTTTTTATATAACTACTTCTTTATTTTATAAAAGAAAGTTGTAATATATATATATATATATATATATATATATATTTTATATATAAAAATAAGCATACTAATAATAATATTAAATGATAATAGTGTTAGTAAAAATGATAATAATAATATATAAAAATCTTGATAATGATAATATTGATAATAATAATAATTATAATAATAATAATAGTAATTTTTATAAAAATTGATACTTTTAAAATAATGATCTTAATAATACTAGTTAGATAATAATAATCATAAAAATAATAAGAATAATAATATCAATAATAATAACTATAATACTACCTTAAGAGAAAAGGCTTAAAAATAAACTGTCTCAGCCGGGACTTAAACCTGCAACCTCTCGCTTATCCCACAACACACCTAACCAGCTGAGCTAACCCACTTTCCTAATTAAATCTCAGATCTGATACTATTTAAACCGTTCTATTTGTTTTCCCTTAACATTGGTCCAGTTTCATTTCGGTCCAACAGCACGAAAATTGATACACGGTCCACTTAATAATTCAGCCCAAGTAGCCAAACTGTAATGAAGCCCAACTAACGATTTAATAAGCCCAAAAGAAAAAAAAAATTCGTGGACTGTTTTCATTACTTTCCACCGAAAAATGCAGTGATTATTTAATATCTACATCATCGTGTCTATCACCATCACTAATATCATCATTTCTTCATTTGATAAACACAACAGGAAAAGAAGGAAATGTGGCAACTAACATCATAAAATTACGTCCGTCACCATCATCAAGAATTTATTTATCAAACAGTTTCATCTTTATTTTCTGTTTAATGGAACTAGAACAAGGTAACAACGAGCATTGCAGTATCAAATTACGCGTAATGTTTTCTTCATTTACAGTTCGAACAGAACTGTTACAGTTCATTCTTTGATTTGTGTGGTTTGAGGTGGTGAAGTGGGTTTACGAAAAAGAAGAAGAAAGGTTGGGTTGTGGGTGTTCATGAAATAACAAAAGCGAGAAGGGTTGTGGTTTGGAATTCATCGAGTAGAAAAGGAAACTGAAAGAGATGGTGATGGTTATATCAAGGTGGTTGTTCACGGAGTTGATGGTGGTTGATGATGATGGTGGTTACATGGTGTCGATTATATGGAAAATAGTGGTGACCGTGGTGGTCGTGACATCCGGTAATGATGGCGGTGGTGTTCATGATGAAAGGTTGTAGTGGGTTTGAAGTGATAGTGATCGTTGCAGTTGAAACAGTGGCTATGTATAGCAGTAACGAGTGGGGTAGTAACAGACATTCGATAAATGGTTGGTTAATGGGTTTTGGTTTAGATGAAGATAGTGGTGATCGTAGTGTGGGTTGTTGAGTAGTTAAAATGTGACGGGTTGTTGACATGATGGTGATATGGGCGTGGTAGTGGCGGGTGTTTTGTTGTGAGTCGAACAAGAAAGATCGGGTAGCAGGTGTTTGGTTTATGGGTGTTGGTTTGTGTTCTTGAAGTGGTAATGAGAGGAATGATATTATCAAATACTTGCACAAGAACAAGGAGAAAGGAGCAGTTTAGATGCAGATGGTTTGAACTAAATGCATTTGTGTATATACAAATATATATATTTAATAAGTTAGTGGTTATGAAAAAGGACATACAATAATTCAAATAGGATAGCCACCGTGATATTTGTATCTTTATACCGACACTTTGATATTTTCAATTCGCGGAGTGCTATATCGTGTCTATTGCTAAACAGTTAATATATAAAAGTGTTCCTAAAAATCTCAAACTTTTAGATTAAATATAATTAATTATCCCACTCATTAACTATTTAAAACCTGATCAAAAAGGTGCGTCTAATATTTATTTTTAATTTCAAGTAATCTATACGGAGTATTAAAATTGAACTTATCAAAGTAAAAATATTTTTAATACATCTAGACTTTACATAACTTAATTATGGCCCAATATTTAATTGTAACTTCTCATAAGTTTGAGCCTTAAACTTGTTTAATATCGTTCATTAAAAATTGACCTGTCATTCGAGCTCGATCCCAACTCAAAATTAAATATTTTTAAAATTAATCAAATTTTCGGATCACCATTTATTTTAAAATCACATAAGTTTGTTTAAATAACCACTTGAATGATAAATGAGTGTTATTATTGTTTCCTAAATAAACTCAAAACTATTTATTTTCGAATTACATTATATTTACATAACTATATATTAACTAACAATTTAATTATTAAATCAAATCATCAAATCATATAATGCTTTATTTAATATCTCTAATTATTATTTATACACCTATATATATATATATATATATATATATATACATATACATAATTATTTACAAACAATCGTTTGTGAATCGTCGGGAACAGTCAAAGGTCAAATGTATACATGAACCAGTTCAAAATTTTTGAGATCCAACTTAACAGATTTCTCTTATCTTGTCAAAATATTAAATCGTATCGAGAGTTTGATTTAAAATTAGTCGAAATTTTCCGGGTCGTGACAGTATTCCATGTCTGGAGACGACTTCCTTCAAGTATAATCGTGCTAACTTCTCCATTTTGTCATCTTCTTTTATTGGCAGGAAATGTACTGACTCTGTAAGACGATTGACTATTACCCAAATTGTATCATAACCACTTGCAGTCCTTGGCAATTTAGTAATGAAATCCATGGTAATGTTTTCCCATTTCCATTCTGGGATTTCAGGTTACTGAAGTAGACCTGATGGTTTCTGATGCTCAGCTTTGACTTTAGAACAAGTCAAACATGCTCCTACATATGTGGCTATATCGGCCTTCATTCCTGGCCACCAAAAGTTTCTCTTGAGGTCTTGGTACATTTTCCCCGCTCCTGGATGTATTGAATATCTGGTTTTATGTGCTTCATCTAGTACCACTTTCCTCAAATCCCCATTCCTTGGTACCCAAATTCTTTCAGCTAAATACCTGGTTCCGTCTTCCCGAATATTAAGCTGTTTTTCTAATCCTTTGGGTATTTCCCTTTCAAAATTTCCTTCCTTCAAAACCTCCTGTTGTGCCTCTTTTATTCGAGTAGTAAGATTAGTATGAATAATCATGTTCATAGCTTTTACTCGAATAGGTTCTCTTTCCTTTTGACTCAAGGCATCGGCTACCACATTTGCTTTCCCCGGGTGGTAAGAGATTTCACAATCATAATCATTTAGCAGCTCAACCCATCTACGCTGCCTCATGTTTAGTTGCTTTTGATTTAAAACATGTTGAAGACTTTTGTGGTCGGTGTATATGATGAACTTGACCCCATATAGATAATGTCTCCACATCTTTAATGCAAAAACAACAGCGCCCAATTCCAGATCATGTGTGGTGTAGTTTTGTTCATGAATTTTGAGTTGTCGAGAAGCATATGCAATCACCTTCTTCCGTTGCATAAGAACACACCCAAAACCCATTCTTGATGAATCGCAGTAGATAAAAAAATCTTCCATTCTGTTAGGTAACGATAAAATAGGTGTCGTAGTCAACTTCTTTTTCAACAATTGGAAGGCACCCTCTTGTTCGAAAGTCCATTCATACTTCTTCCCCTTATGTGTCAATGCGGTTAAAGGTTTGGCTACTCGAGAGAAATCTTGAATAAATCTCCTATAGTAACCAGTTAAACCCAAAAATTGACGTATTTGCGTTGGAGTTTTCGGGGTTTCCCAATTTTTGATGGCTTCGATCTTGGAGGGATCAACTTTGATTCCATTACTACTGACTACGTGGCCAAGAAATTGTACTTCATTTAACCAAAAAGCACATTTAGAGAACTTAGCATAAAGTTGTTCTTTTCTTAACAACTCTAACACAAGTCTCAAGTGTTCTTCGTGTTCTTGGTTATTTTTCGAATAGATAAGGATGTCATCAATAAAGACAATAACAAACTTATCTAAATATGGACTACATACTCGGTGCATGAGGTCCATGAAAACTGCGGGTGCATTGGTTAAACAAAATGGCATAACCATGAATTCGTAGTGGCCATAACGAGTTCTGAAGGCTGTTTTCGGTATATCGGCTTCTTTAACCCTCAGTTGATGATAACCCGACCTTAGGTCAATTTTGGAGTATACGCTCGAACCTTGGAGTTGATCGAATAGGTCGTCGATTCGGGGTAAAGGGTATCGGTTTTTGATGGTTACTTTGTTCAACTCACGGTAATTGATACACATGCGAAAAGACCCATCTTTCTTTTTAACGAACAAAATTGGAGCTCCCCATGATGATGTACTCGGTCGGATGAAACTACGTTCTAATAATTCTTGTAGCTGACTTTGTAATTCTTTCATTTCAGTGGGCGCAAGTCTGTATGGAGCATGAGCTATTGGTGCAGCTCCGGTACAAGATCTATTTGGAATTCAACGGATCGGTGTGGAGGTAGTCCCGGTAATTCGTCCGGAAACACCTCAGGAAATTCTCTTGCGACGGGAACCTCATCGATTCTCTTTTCTTCTTTTTCAACCTTCTCAACGTATGCTAGTACGGCATAGCAACCTTTTCTTATTAGTTTGCGCGCCTTCAAACTACTAATAAGATTTAATTTGGCATTACCCTTTTCTCCGTACACCATTAAGGGTAACCCGTCTTCTCTCGGAATGCGAATCACCTTCTCATGACAAACAACTTCGGCTTTTACCTTGAACATCCAGTCCATTCCAATAATTACGTCGAAGCTTCCCAATTCCACCGGTATTAAATCAATTGCAAACTTTTCGCTAATTAAACTAATTTTTCGATTTCGACAAATTTTATCAACCTTAATTAGTTTACCGTTTGCTACTTCAACTATACACTTTTTATCCAAAGGTGTTAACGGGCAATTTAATTTGGCACAAAATTCTCTACTCATATAACTTCTATCGGCACCCGAATCAAATAAAACATAAGCAGGTTTTTTATCAATAAGAAACGTACCCGTAACAAGTTCAGGGTCTTCCTGTGCTTCTGTCGCATTGATGTTGAAGACTCTTCCACGGCTTTGCCCATTTGTATTTCCTTGGTTTGGGCATTTACTCTTGACGTGGCCCGGTTTTCCACATCCATAGCAAACAACGCCGTTATTATTTGTTCCGGCATTATTTACTCCTCTGTTTCTATTTGGTCCGTAGACTTCACACTTTGCCGCAATATGACCATTCCTATTGCACTTGGTACATAACTCTCTACAAAACCATTCCGGATGAAACGTATCACAACTTGGGCATATAGTCCTTTGCCTTTTATTGTCATTGTTGTTGTTAGGGTTATTGTTGTTGAGACGTTTGTTGTTGTTATTGTTGGGATTGGGGTTGTTGTTGTTGTAGTTTTGGTTGCGGTTGTTGTTGTTGTAATTATTATTGGGATGGTTATTGCGGTTATTGTTGTTTGTTGTTGCGATTATTGTTGTTGTTGGGGTGGTTGCGATTGTTGTTGTAGTTGTTGTTTTAATTGGTGTTGTTGTACTGGTGACCTTGGTCACCGCTTTCCTCCCACTTTCTTTTTCCCTGTTTCATTATGGCCTCCTCGGCCGCCTCTTTCTTTATCCTTCCTGTAATTTGGCCTATCAATTTGTGGGCTATATGGCTTGCTTTCTGCATTGTTGCAGGGTCGTTAGCACCTACATGCTCTTGGATTCGTTCCGGCAACCCTTTTATGAATGCTTCAATTTTTGCTTCTTCGTCCTCAAATGCTCCAGGACACATTAAAGCCAGTTCATTGAAACGTCGCTCGTAGGTAGTGACGTCTAACCCTTGGGTTGTCAGTGCTTTAAGCTCTGCCTTGGGCTTGTTGATTTCGGTTCTGGTACGGTACTCTTCCCTCATCATGTGCTTGAAGGCGGACCATGGAAGTGCGTAGGCGGTATTCTATCCTACGTAATCCATGTAGGTATTCCACCATGTCAAAGCAGTACCCCTGAAAGAATGTGTGGCATACTTAACTTTATCCTCTTCTGCGTAGTTACTGATTGTTAACACGGTTTCAACCTTCTCTGTCCACCGCTTTAGTCCAACGGGTCCTTCGGTTCCTTCAAACTCATTGGGTTTGCAGGCGATAAAAGCTTTGTAGGAACATCCTACCCGGTTGCCATTGTTTCCTCCACTGCTGGAACTCGATTGGTTATTGTTGTTCATTGCATTCACCACTGCAGCCATATTTGCAGCGAAAGTTTGAAGTTCTTCTATGTTCAATTGTTGTTGTCTAGTAGCTGGAGGAGCCATTTCCTTCAAAAATAGCCGAATGAGTTAGTCATATAGAATTTTTAGAAGTAGCCAAAAAGTATTCTGTAGCTTAATATGAACTTATTATTATAAAAGCTTTTTCTTCATATTAGCATTTTATAACTGTAATAATGTTCATACTTAGCAGCTATCACATAAATTAACTACTAAAATTCTAATATGACAAACTATGGTAAGTTATTACGTTACTACGTAATAATAAGTTGTAATAATAATAATAAACCTTCCATGCTTATTCTTATTATTATACAATCATAAGGAAAATTACATTGCGGATTTTCTTACAAACTTAAACACACAATATAATACATATTATACAATGCATGGAATATAGGGTAGTCGTCGATAGTTTAAGAATGACGAGGTTTCTTAGATGTTGACTTTGTTTCTTTCTCGGTCAAATGTTTGGATCTTCGTTTGGATAGTATTTTTTTCAATTCCTCCCGATTGGTTCTTTCGAATAATTGCTTGGGAACAAAACCACCAGTCCTTATACGAGCGGTCATTTTATAAACTGGTTTCTTAGATGGTTCATGTGGATGGTCATAAACATTTTGGGTCATAATAGGTTCACCGGGTTTGGGATCGGGTATAACAACCAAATATTTTCCCAAATCACTTTGTGGTTCGGTAATTTCCACAACTTCTTCAGGATCCTCTTCTTCGAGTTCCTCCTCTGGATCTTCTTCTGGATCCTCTTCTGGAACCTCTTCTGGCAATTGTGAATCTTCCCAATTTTCCCAAAAATTTTCCACCTTAATGGTAGTACTAAAAGTTAACTTTTCCGTTGGTTCATAAGTCGTATACTTTGACTCAGCCTCCGAATCACTTGATAAGTAAATGAAATCTGAATCACTAGAGATGCTTATAGGATCGGATGAAGTCATCTATCACATAATAGCAGGCACGTTAAGAGAATAATATATCTTATAATATTTACATATTAATAATCTTATGTTTCCAACAATTATGTTAAGCAATCATTTTTAAAACAAATACGGTCGAAGTTCAGACTCACTAATGCATAAAAAAATCCGTTAGACACACTAATGAAAAATTTTCTGGCTCTCTAAGACCAACGCTCTGATACCAACTGAAATGCCCCGTTCATATTAATTATAAACGTTTCATATTAATTGGTTTCTTTGCGAGGTTTTGACCTCTATATGAGACGTTTTTCAAATCTTGCATTCGTTTTTAAAAATAACTATAACCTTTATTATTGAATAAAGGTCTTAATGACATAATTTAGATTATCTATCAAAGACAATCTCCTCAAATAGATAAGTTTTTACACAACCCATTACAATATGATCATATATATTACAACAAACACTCCGAATGCAAGTTTAAACAATATAAACAATTATGCCGATTCCAAATCTTGACCTTGGGTTGACATACGACAGCGGAAGCTTTCTAATAATCACCTGAGAATAAACATGCTTAAAAAGTCAACAAAATTGTTGGTGAGTCATAGGTTTAATTTCTATATAATAATCATAATATTTAATAAGCCACAAGATTTTATTTAATTAAATGCGCAGGATCATTACAACTGCAAAAATCATTCATACGATGAGTCTCCTAGTAACCGACCTTAACATAGAGCGCTTAAGATATCTGGCATCATATATTCCACTATTCAAATGTATGACAAGAACCCTTCGAAGTACTAAAGCATTTCCACTATTCGAAAATGGGGGTGGTTGGTGCCCGTAGATCTACCTTTAGGATTCGCGTCAATTAGTGTTTTTCACTAATTCTTAGGTTACCAAGCATAATAATAATAAGTACAAATATCCGGTATAACAAAACAATCGTAGAATGTAGTTTCATGAACTTGTGCTTATTTTGTAAAACATTTAAAAATTTGCATGTATTCTCATCCCAAAATAATTTAGATAGTAAAAATGGGACTATAACTCACTTGTGATGATTTTCGATTAGATGGTTACAAGACTTGGCCTTTGACAAATTTCACGAACCTAATAATAATACTCTTGTGTCAAGATATATATATATATATATATATATATATATATATATATATATATATATATATATATATATAATTAATATTCCATATTTATGATACTTATGATAATTTTTAATTGTCCATTGTTGGTAGTCCAATAGTCCGATAGTCCAATAATATAAATATATATAAATATAAATGCGTATATTGTGTTAGAATTCACTAACACTATAATATATTGTCTTAATATAATAAGACAGATAATATGTATATTGTCTGAAGCAATCCGCGACCCATTGTCTCAGACTCGATCACAACTCAAAGTATATATATTTTTGGAATCAACCTCAACCCTGTATAGCGAACTCGAGCATTACAGCATATAGAGTGTCTATGGTTGTTCCAAATAATATATATACATGCATCGATATGATATGTCAAAACTTTGTATATGGATCCACGGTGATCAAGTCATATATATATATATATATATATATATATATATATATATGGTGCCTTACAATCTTTATTAAGACTATAATATATTGTCGTAGAACTTAATCACGACTATCATAAATTGTATTTCCATAAGCTTAGGAACAAGACATGTATAAATACATGTAGAATACAAGGTAAGTTAGCTAGGATAAGGTTAGCATCCATTTTTATTAATCAAAACCGTAGCTAAAAACAAGCAAAAATATCCAATTTTGTTTTACCCATAATTTCTTCATTACAAATTCGTTTTGAGTGATTCGACTTGCCATGGTTTTGTATTGAACTGTTATTTATTAATCTAAACAGAAAAAGTATATGTTTATAGTCAAAAATACAGTTTAGGTGTCAAATACAAGAAGATAGTCATATCCGTCGTAAGAACGACCTCTTGATGACTCTTTTGAAAAACATACTTCCATTTAAAGTTTAACCATGGATTTTGGATATATTTCATATCCATATAAAATAAGATTTTTCACCAAAGTAAATCTTTTAATTCAAAGTTTAAGATATGTTTTTAAAATTAAACCCAAAACAGCCCCCGATGATCTATGACGGCGTATGTTCAGTTTTAAGGTGTTCTTCGTGTTTACAAGTTTTACATCCTTATGTTAGCTTGACATACTGTCATAATACATGTGTTGAAGTATTTTAAAAGTCAAGTTAGAAGGATTAAGTTTATTTGCAAACAAGTTTAGAAATAATCTAAACTATGTTCTTATTGTTATTAGTTATAACTCAAAATAAGATAGCTATATGAATATGAATCGAATAAAATTATGAATAAGGTTACTACCTCAAGTTACTTGGATAAAGCTACTGGAAAAGATAGGAAATAATCTTGGAATCAAAAGTATCTTTGATGGCTTGGAAACTCTTGAAGTATGAACATGGAATGAACAAAAGTTCGAATAAGAATTTTATCTTGAATTAAGATAGTTATAAGTATATAAATTGAAGCAAAGCTTATATATGATTCTTTCCTTGATTAAAAGATGAAAAGCTACTGGAAAAGAAGTATAATTCTTGATCCTAAAGAGTGGTGGAGTTGGATTGAAAGGTTGGAAGTAAGATAGTAAAATTGAAAGTATTTGTGAAGTGTTTTTGAAGTGTTCTTCCTATGATGATTATAGCTTGATACTTGAAGTAATTTTTGATGAATATGATGATTAGCTACTGTAAAATACGTTTATAGGTGTGTGTGGGTGTTGGGAGAGAATTAGAAAGAGAATTGGAAGTGAAATGGAGTGGGTGGTGAGTGGTGAAGGTGAGTGGGGTTAAAAGGAGTTCTTGTTTTTGTTTTCTTACTCATAAGTCATGCTAGTTGTCTAATGATGGTTCCCACATGTTTGATGACTCATTAAGGGCTTCTAAGAGCTGATCATTGAAGTATATATACCAATAGTAAATACATCTAGAAGCTATGTATTGTACGGGTACGAATACAGGTGCATACGAGTAGAATTGTTGATGAAATTGAACGAGAATGTAATTGTAAGTATTTTTGATAAGTAGAAGTATTTTGATATGTGTCTTGAAGTCTTTCAAAAATGTACTAATACATCTTAAAACACTACATGTATATACATTTTAACGGAGTCGTTAAGTCATCGTTAGTCGTTACATGTAAGTGTTGTTTTGAGACCTTTAAGTTAACGATCTTGTTAAATGTAATTGACCCATTGTTATTACACTTAAATGAAATGTTAAATTGTTATGTTAACGTGTTAATATGGTGTATTATCATATCCAATATCATATATATATGTGTGAAATACTATTACAACGATAATCGTTACATATATGTATATTGTTTCGAAATCTCTAAGTTAGTAGTCTCATCTTATATATATAACCCATTGTTATTATACTTAATGAGATACTTAAATATCATTTAATCAAATCATAAATATATATATCCAAATATATATTTCTTTAATTAATTATTACGATATATGACGTTCGTGAATCGTCAGACAGACTGGTGGCCAAACGTTTGTATAAAATTCATTCCAAATAATCAAGTCTTAATGAGTTTGATTGCTTAACATGTTGGAAACATTAAATATGTAAATATTAATCTTCTATATATTAGCGGAAAAATCTGGGTCGTTACAATATCTGTACTTATTATTATTATGCTTGGTAACCTAAGAATTAGTGAAAAACACTAATTGACGCGAATCCAAAAGGTAGATCTACGGGCACCAACCACCCTCATTTTCGAATAGTGGAAATGCTTTAGTACTTTGAAGGGTTCTTGTCATACATTTGAATAGTGGAATGTATGATGCCAGATATCTTAAGTGCTCTATGTTAAGGTCGGTTACCAGGCGACTCATCGTATGAATGATTTTTGCAGTTGTAATGATCCTGCGCATTTAATTAAATGAAATCTTGTGGCTTATTAAATGTTATGATTGTTATATAGAATTAAAACCTATGACTCATAAACAATTTTGTTGACTTTTTAAGCATGTTTATTCTCAGGTGATTATTAGAAAGCTTCCGCTGTGGCATGTTTACTCAACGTCAAGATTTGGAGTCATCATGCTTTTCTTAATAAATAAACTTGCATTCGGGAATTGTATTTGTAATATATTGTTGACAAGTATGTAATGGTGTGTGTAAAATACATGTATTTTGAGGAGATTGTCTTTGATCGACAATCAAAACTTATGCTTTTAAACCTTTATTCAATAATAAAGGTTATGGTTATTTTAAAATGAATGCAAGCTTTGAAAACGTCTCATATAGAGGTTAAAACCTCTCAAAGAAACCAATTAATATGAAACGTTTATAATTAATATGAACGGGGCATTTCACCGTGTCTCGCTATCACTTCCATGATAAACAACTTAGCCAAAGCCTCTGACGATATCACTTCCCGAATGGGAAGAAACAAAGCACTTTTCGTCAATCGATCAACTATAACCCAAATCGAATCAAATTGGGTCCTCGCCGTTTTAGGTAACTTCGTGATGAAATCCATGGTAATGTGCTCCCATTTCCATTTCAAAATTTCTAACGGTTGCAACTTACCATACGGTTTTTGATGTTTAGCTTTAACTAGCAAACACGTGACGCATTGTTCAACATACTTAACGACGTCACGTTTCGTGCCCGGCCACCAATAATCTTTCTTCAAGTCATGATACATTTTCGTCGCGCCCGGATGAATGGAATACTTTGACTTATGTGCTTCATCAAGTAGCACCCGCCGGTAATCACCCATCTTAGGCACCCACACTCTATCTTGAAAAGACAACAAACCACGCGAGCCCATAGTAATGAACTCCGATTGCCCTACGATTCGTTCCGAATGCTTGTTGTGAACGTAAGCCTCTATTTGTATCTCACTAAGCTTCACAAGAAAATCATTAGTAATGATCAAACGTAATGATGCTACCTTTATCACCGGATGTTGACTCTTTCGACTCAAGGCGTCTGCGACAACGTTTGCCTTACCCGGGTGATAAAGTATCTCACATTCGTAGTCTTTTACCACATCCATCTACGTTGGCGATAATTCAAATCTCGTTGAGTAAAAAGATGTTTTAAATTCTTGTGATCTGAATATATCGTACATTTGACACCGTACAAGTAGTGGCGCCAAATTTTCAACGCATGCACAACCGCCGCCAACTCAAGATCATGAGTCGGATACCTCGTTTCGTGCTCCTTTAATTGTCGAGATGCATAAGCGATGACTTTACCTCTTTGCATTAGAACACACCCGAGCCCATTTAAAGAAGCATCACAATAAACCGTCATGTCTTCTACACCTTCTGGTAACACTAACACCGGAGCTTGACACAACTTTTCTTTTAACAATTGAAAAGCGATTTCTTGCTCGTTCTCCCAATTAAATCTCGTGTTCTTTCTCGTCAACTTCGTCAATGGAGAAGCAATCTTGGAAAAGTCTTGGATAAACCGACGATAATAACCGGCCAATCCGAGAAAACTTCAGACCTCCGTAGGCGTAGTCGGTTGTTTCCAACTCTTCACCGTCTCTATCTTCCCCGGATCTACTTGAATACCGTCTTTGTTCACAATATGACCAAGGAATTGAACCTCCCTTAGCCAAAATTCACATTTAGAGAATTTAGCATACAACTTCTCTTTTCGTAACGTCTTCAAAACTTCCCGCAAATGTCGTTCATGTTCGTTCATACTTTTCGAGTAAACTAGTATGTCGTCAATGAACACAATTACCGACTTGTCCAACATAGGTTGGCACACTCGGTTCATAAGGTCCATGAATGCCACCGGTGCATTCGTAAGACCAAAAGGCATAACTACAAACTCAAAATACCCATAACACGTTCGAAAAGCCATCTTCTCAATATCTTCCTCACGGACCCGCATTTGGTGATAGCCGGACCGTAGGTCGATTTTTGAGAAATACGTCACACCTTGGAGTTGGTCAAACAAATCGTCAATCCTAGGCAATGGATAACGATTCTTGATCGTCACTTTATTTAACTCCCAATAATCGATGCACATCCGCATACTACCATCCTTCTTCTTTACGAATAAAACCGAAGCGCCCCATGGCGAAGCACTCGGTCGAATAAAACCCTTTTCAAGCAACTCTTGGGTTTGATTTAACAACTCTTGCATTTCCATCGGCGCTAAACGATAAGGAGTTTTAGCAATGGGGGTAGCCCCCGGAACCAACTCAATGCGAAATTCAACTTGTCTTTC
Source organism: Rutidosis leptorrhynchoides (assembly GCF_046630445.1). Classification (NCBI taxonomy): domain Eukaryota; kingdom Viridiplantae; phylum Streptophyta; class Magnoliopsida; order Asterales; family Asteraceae; genus Rutidosis; species Rutidosis leptorrhynchoides. The sequence goes on from NC_092341.1 coordinate 325,418,716, forward strand.
CACCGGAACACCCGGTAACTCGTCCGGAAAAACATCTTCGAATTCACTAACCACCAGAATTTCACGAATAGGTGGTGGCTCATCACGAGTATCAACAACATGGGCAAGAAAAGTCATGCCACCACTAACGAGGAAACGACGTGCCCGTGCAAAAGAACATATCGGCACGAGTCTTCTTCGTTTATCACCGTAAATAGTTAACTCTCCCCCACTTGGGGTCTTTACCTGAATCAACTTATCGTGGCATGCAATATCGGCTCTATAACGATCGAGCCAATCCATATCAATGACAATATCGAAATCACCCAAAGTCATCGGAATAAGATCGATTTCGAAACTTTCGGTACCAAACACAACATTACAATTTTTACACACATCAACCACTAGCGCCGTCTTGCCGTCCGCTATTTCGACTTCTACCGGACGACTTAACTTAACTAGCGGTTTATTTAACTTAGGCACAAATCTTGGAGAGACAAACGATAAATTAGCACCACTATCAAATAATATCCTTGCCGGATTAGAGTTAACCATGAAAGTACCTGAGACAACTTCGTTCGATTGCTTGGCTTCTTCATTGGTCATCAAATATTTTCGGCCCCTAGCCGTACCCGCCGCCTTCTCTAGCCGCTTAACATTATCATTTCGCAACTCGGGACACTTCGGCCTCTTGTTCCCTTCTTTACCACAATTGTAACAAGTGACTTTGGTTGCAGAAGGTGAGTTGGGGCAATCACGAGAGATGTGGCCTTTTTGTCCACAAGTATAGCAAGTGGGTACATGACCACCGGAGCCACCTTTCTTCACACTACCTACACTTTCGGCGCCCTTCTTGCTCTTCTTACTTGAGAAGTTCGATTGACTCGAACCTTCAATCTTTCTTTTACCGAAGGTAAAATTACTCTTTCTCAACACAAGCACCTCGAAGCCTTTAGCCATATTAAACAACTCATCGAAGCTTTTCACTACGTTCACACTAATCTTTTCTTGATAACTATCGTTCAAGGTTCGATAGAAATCTTCTTTCAACATCTTATCATTCCCGCATACTCCGGGCAAAATTGGGTTTTGGACAAGAAAACGGATTTGAGAGTGTTCAAATCCATCGACCCTTGCCTCAAGGAACGTAACTCGTCCTTAATCCTTGTAAGATCAGCCGGAGTTCGGTATTTGTCGAAAAACTCCGTCTTGAATTCATCCCAAGTGAAGTTTATACATTGCTCTTCACCATAAGGTTGGATTTTTGCATCCCACCACAACTTAGCATCACCCCTTAACATACTACTCCCATACCTCGTCTTTTTATCGAGAGGGCATTCACAAGTACGAAAAGCCCCCTCCATATCGGAGATCCATCGGGCACTCTGAAGTGGGTCCCGTTCACCCTCAAAGGTAGGAGGTTGTGCATCCTTGAAATTTTTAAAGAAAAATTCCCGTCTTCCCACATTATCCTCGTGAAGAACGGCCTTAACTTGTTCCTTTACCACACCAACCAATTGATCGTCGATTGAATCTAGAAACATCTTCTTGATCTCAACAAGGTACTCCGCCTTTTGATGTTTAATGATGGCCTCTATCTTGGCCGTCAACTCAACGTCCTCACTCGTACCTCCATCAACATGTTCGGTGTCGTGTCCGTTTCTCATCTTCATTCTATAAAATGGAGAAGATTAAACAACAAAACAAAAGACTTGGCACAAATATATATATATATATATATATATATATATATATATATATATATATATATATATATATATATATATATATATATATATATATATATACATATACACCACAACGCCCCATCTCGCTCAACAATCGTCGTACATCGTTTGTTTGACACGATTCGCACCCGTAATAATGGTAGCTAGTCATTACTACGCGAGCACATCGCATTAACTCACTAGTACAACGTCTATCTCGCTTGACGATTTCAAAACATAACACAAACACATAGCACATGATTAGTTCACCTAAACCTATGCACTAACCAATCCCGATCTGACCCAAAGTCCTACAAGTCCCGCATAACACGCATACAAAAAGTCTAAGTCTAGGCGCCTATCTCAAGTCACCTAAATCCCTTAGACCATGCTCTGATACCACTTGTAACAACCCAAACCAAACCACGACCAAACCGCGTAAAATAATGAAAATAAAAAAAAATTGTTGTCAGCCATCTGCGCGGCGCGCCAGGTGGGTGCGCGGCGCGCAAAACCCCCTGGACAGCCCGCTGTCCAAAATTCCTTAAAACGCGAAAAAGATTGACCCTTTCCCGACATATTTAGGCAAAACGCTTTCAACCACATATTCATATATATAAAACTAGCACGTTCCATTAATAAAATTAGTTTTACGAAGCGGGGGCCACACGACCCAAAATTACAAGTTTACATACATAAAGGGAGTTTCGACCACAAAAAGTTTAAATGTCAAACGACACAACGAGCATGGTGTTTGGGGTTAAACTACCCAAGTATCGGTCAAACTCCAAAAAGGCTAACACTTCCAAAAGGCATCCCCTATCAACAAAGCGGGATCTCTAATCCAAGGTAATGCCCTTACCCTTGTCCACAACCGAACCTATAAAAAGGTAAACAACGAGAGGGTAAGCAAAGCTTAGTGAATGCAATAATTATACACATACATATATAATCTACTTACTTGCATCACTTACACAATACCGTACACAAGCTAGCAATTCGACAACCATGCAATACAATATGCATATACCAATAACCGCAATTCATAATGAGCTAGCAATACCAATAGCATAAAGTTCATAATTAAATATGCTAATACACAATTCATACAACCATGGTTAACCCATCGTAAAAGGAATGGTACTCAAATTTCCCATCGGTGTTCATAACAACCGTTAGTGTACAACACGTATATCACTAACCCTTGGGCAACACATATCCGCTTATAACATCGTTAGTGTACAACACATATATCACTAACCCTTGGACAACACATATCCATTCATAAAACCGTTAGTGCACAACACATATATCACTAACTAGGACAACACATATCCCTTCACACAAATAAATACATTATATACATACATGTATACTTATTCCACTCACCTTACGCCTTCGGTGAATCAATAAACCAAGCTTGAATCTTCAAGATAACGCACCTATTATAATGTACATATAATCAATCAACCATTCAAGTTGGTCAAACCTACAACACTCGCCACCACTAGGTCAATTTGACCCATTTGGACACTTAACCCTAAAATTGGGTCATCTTTCACCAAAACCCTAACATTAGCCAAGTTAGGTCTTAAAATTCATTTCAACACAAGGTTTATGCATTAATCACAAACATTTACTCACTTAGGTCCATTTTGACCCATTTGACCAATTTAAGGTCAACACGCCCATTTCGGGTCATCCACTAACCCACTTAACACCCAATTACATATATTTTGGAGTTCTAGCAACTTACTAACTAATTAAGATTCAATAAAAACAATTAATACTTGAAAAACCCTAGTTAGTCATCTTTGAGTCAACATAACCCAAATTCACCCAAAACACCCAATTCACCAACAAATGGGTCTTAGTGTTCATCATCTACACAAACCCTAACTCTTAAACAATTAAAACAAGGAAGTTAGGTTTAGGGCTTACCACAACTATCAAAACGCAAATGAGGAGATGAACAACTTTAGTGCTTGCACTTTGACCCGATTCGAGCTTCTTCTTCCTTGATTTGAGCTCTCTCACTCTAAAATCTAACTCTCTCTCTAGAATTAATTGGAAGATTGTGACGACCCGTCCAAATCCATCTGGACGAACACGTCATTCATTGATTTCATTGCGAGGTATTTGACCTCTATAAGATGCGTTTTATAAACATTGCATTCTTTTCAAAAGGTACACAATAAATGAATATCAATTTCTAAGGTTTTCAACGTTTGATGATTTCTACATATAGACCATCACCATAAATAATAGTTTACCATAATACATCCGTTGATAATGAAGTCAAAATAAGATACACGGTGATAATTTTGTGAATGCAAAGTTTTCTCGAATAAAGCATGTATGACTCCATGCACATAGCTTGTATCACATATAAGCAAACAGCGGAAGACTTCTAGGAAATCTGAGAATAAACATGCTAACAAGTGTCAACACAAAGGTTGGTGAGTTCATAGTTTTAATGTATCGTATAATCTGTATATAAAGGTGGATCACAAGATTTCAGTTGTTTCATTCAGAAACGTTTATCAAAAGATTCTACTTAACAGAGCACCCAGGTAACTAAACTTTAACGTCTATATAATAAGTACCCTTTGTATAATAATCTTAATAATATACGCAAACCAACGTATACGCTTCTCAAATAGCATACGTCTGTTAAAAAGCTAGTGCTCTAGCTCGGACGGGGATGTCAAGCCCTATGGATCCATATACTACTACTCGCGCCCACCAGTTCTTATAACCGGTAGTTACTAGTTGCCAAAGCTAAGGGATTTTTGGTTTAAACTCAGTGTAGAATTTAGTATGTACTTGTATCCATTGCGTTTAAAATAAAGTGCATGTATTCTCAGCCCAAAAATATATATTGCAAAAGCAATTAAAAAGGGAGCAAATGAAACTCACCTTAGCAGCACATAAAGTTGTTCATCGTAATGTGACTGAAACTCGGATTATCAAATAATCGTAGATCTCAACCTAGAGAACATATGTTGGTCAATAAATGTCTATCAAGCTAGGTCTGGTCATAGTGTATCGCAACCCTAATGCTCGAGATCGACATGCAAAAGTTTATCAAAAGTCATTTCAAAAAGTCATTCTGACTTTAGTTCAACAAAACGAGACGTGCCTTATATAAGGATTCATTTACTCGGTTGGTAATATTTAAAAATCCATTTTATCAATCTCGTAAACAAGTTGTTTAAATCTTAATTGCAGATTCAAAAGCAATTTCAATTAACGTCAATCATAATTCAGTTGCTTATATCTTTTAATCCGTTCATCGAAACTATTCGATATCTAAATGAAAAGTTATTGATTTTTCGCTAGCTTTCCAAAAACATGTATATCATATACCTTTTACCAGTAATATATGTATTTAATTCGTGATTCATTATAAACTGTTTAGCGACAAAATTTAGCATAAAAGCATGTATAAATATATATATATATACTCGAGCACTAGACATGGATATACAATTATTATATAAAAGATAAAATATAAGTACTTACATATCAATATTGAGATTCAATATTGTAGGAAAGTACGTAGACACAACGGAGATGATAAACACTAGATTTGACTCACAAGCATACCCCCGATCCATACCCATAACCTCCAAAGCAGTAACCCATAATTTCCTTAGCCCTATCCTACTCGGTAACCAGTTTTGAAAACATTTGGGCAGAATCTCGTCGTAGTATTTTATGTATAATACTAAAAATAATAATACTCATGAGATTAATAATAATATTAATCTTAATAATAATAATAATAATAATAATAATAATAATAATAATAATAATAATAATAATAATAATAATAATAATAATTAATTTAAATGATACGGAGTAAGTTGGATAAGTGTGTGAAAAAAAAATGGAACCAGATTGTGAAATTTATACAACTTTTGCTGGGATTTGTCACCATCACTTTTTCATGTCTATAAAACATTACGCGTTTTGCATAGATAGGTATGCGATTCGCGTATGGTGTCTTCTTGAAAGTTGTAGATTTTTGAGATACAGTCGTCTGGACACCAGAATCACCCTTTTTTGAGTTAGTATAAATTAGTTATGATTTTTCTTGTGCAAGTGCGCAGGTTCAGTGATTTCCATCATTTTAACTTGAAATCTTGATATGAAATGTTGTAGTCTTTTGGTGCTCATTAGAAATCTTTATTTTTATTTTTATATCATTGAAAATCCATAAAAATATTTTATAATCAAATTCTATTATATCGAAAAACGTGTTCGTACTAAATCGAATAAATATAATTTAGTTTTCCAGAATTAGTTATATTCAAAATCATTCTTTAAAAGGTTTCATCTATATCATAAAACGTTTTCAATATTAAGAAAACTAAATAATTAACCTATCAACTGACACAAGTCAATCATTGCAAGGTACGCTTTTGAAAATTAAACGGGAATCTTATCTAACTTTTGACTAACACTTGCTAATGACGTTTTCGAAAATCATATTACCCAAATATTCCGAATACCGTTAAAAAGTAAGGGTTTCCTAAATCAAAGTGGTCCTCATAACAGAGACTCGTAATCATAATTCAATGTGTCTGATCAATCATTTGATATTATCTTACAATTTAGTCGATATCTATAATAAACTTATATTTAAGCAAAATACATTCATGTAAAATATTATATATCTAATACACACAATTGTTTGTGAATTGTCAGGCATGGTCAAAGGGTAATTGATTACATAAATATAAATTTCAAAATTTTCGAGACTCAACATTACAAACTTTGCTTATCGTGTTAAAAATGTTAATCATACAAATATTAAGTTTAAATTTGGTCAGAAATTTCTGAGTCATCACAAAGATGATAAGGTGGGTGAATATGGAGTAAATGACACTCCAAACAACTGATCCAAGCCTTAAAGTCGGACCTTAAGTGGTTTTACCAAAATGCCCTCAAAATATCTTGATTAAAACAAAGTGAGCTGTCACAGGCCACTTGCGCGGCGCGCCCAAGGCCTGCGCGGCGCGCGAATTGCCTAGGCCAGCTTTTTCTTCTTTTTATACAAACAACGAAAACCCCATAACTTGAATAACTTATATACACACAAGTATAATGAAAATATTTGGGTCTTACAAATAATAATAATAATAATAATAATAATAATAATAATAATAATAATAATAATAATAATAATAATAATAATAATAATTAAATGTGGGGTCATGTGATGTGATGGGGATGAAGAATGTCATGGTTGGTAGTGGTGTGTGATGGGGAGGAAGTGAAAAATTAATGGAGAGAGAAAGCTGATGTGACGGTGTATCCTGGGGAGGAAGCATGTCATGCTTGAGAGTGATATAAGAAAATAATTTTTTGTCAATATTATTATTATTTTTTGTTTTTTTTAACAGAGATATAACCCTCTTAAACACAAAATTACATTTAATAAACTACCACCTGGTTTTATAAATCAATTTTTTTTTAAATCATACCCTTAATAAAATACGAAGTGACTCAATGAACTAAAATGACAATTTTGCCCCCATTTCAAAATCACAATAGGTCATGAAAATAAGTTTACTCACAAAATCACTGCAAACATATTGAAATCTTTGTCCAGAAATTAAACTGATTATAACTGAGTTCGTGATTCAAAACTTCCTTTTTTGAACAAACCACCGATCGAAAAAACAGCAACATGGTAAGAGTCTGAACATAAAAGCCTGTTCAACGATTACAGTGACGCTGAGACAGATCCATATGAAAACATAATTGTAAGTATGTACGTTAGTACGTAGTATGATTTTATTTAATATGCTTTCAGTTAGGGTTAGGGTTGCGATTTTTGTAACTCTGACCATTGTAGAGGTGAAATCAGTGGCGGATCTTGAACCAATTTTATGAAGAGGCCAAAAATTAAAACATAAAATATAGTTTGTCGAAGAGTATTTTGATATATTTTAACGTTTTTGTAGTCTTCTATTAATAAATATAATACAAGTAAACATATTTCTAATTTTTGGTTTAGTTATAATTTGTGGAATCAAATAATCTATAAGTTTAAAACTATTTTACTACGGATAGTGATATTTTCAAATGTATTTTTGATAGATCCACTTAATTTTACATCTATACCCTTAAATGATGTTCTCTACAAATTTTATGTTGAAAGTTATTTGAGGGTAATGTGAGAAGATAACACCAAATATGTGTGGATCTATAAAAAAACAATTTGGAAATATTATCACCCTTTTACTACGGAGTACTACATGTTATTTTTTAAGGTTGAATTATTATTCTTAACTAGTTTAAGACCCGCAAAATTTGCAGGTTTCGACAATAAAAATTACAAATATAAAATATTATTTAAGAGCACATCAAGGAAAGAAACATAAAGATGTTCAGCTACGATATGCTAATTTGTTAATAGATAACACATCCGATATTAAATAAAGTTGTTGCTAAAGTTAAGTACAAAAGCTAAACACATAAATGAAAATGCATTATGTTCTAGCCTCTAGGTATATAAGCATGCTAATTGCGTAAACAAAAGTCAATTGCATAAGTACATAAGCAAGTCATTACATTACGTTATAAAACGATAAACTGCTGCTACGTTGCATCACCATAGCTTTGTAGGTTTGTTTAGTTCAAGCTTGGTGTCTGCTTTCTCTTTTTCATATGTAGCTTCAACGATCTGGCATATATAAAATAATATGATCAATAGACTAATCATATTATGTCATAACCCGTCCTTAACCATAAGAACGTGTTAAATAACGTATGATTTCATTGCGAGGTATTGACCTCTATATGCGACATTTTTAAAAGAAAACTGCATATATTTTTCATTACAAACCACAAATCTTATTTTTGATACAAGCTTTAGACGATAGAAAGATGATTATCGTTTAGCGATAATCTTCGACTTACAAACTTTACAAATAATGATAACAACACGGTTTCTAGCATATTTTACAACACAGATCCTCGGGTATGCAGTTTTATTTTTGACACAAATATGCGTACGCAAGATCCTGCTCAAATTCAACATAATGCAGCGAAAGCTTTAGTAATCACCTGAGAATAGACATGTTTTAAAAGGTCAACATAAAGTTGGTGAGATATAGGTTTAGTGCCGGCAGCAATATATATATAGACCACAAGATTTCGTATATAAACAGTTTAATAAAAATATTCTAAGTGGTTGAGCACTTGGTAACCATACTTAACATTTAATCACGTCGCATATTCCCTTTATTATGAAATCTTACTACACCGTACCAAGTGTAGTCACGAAACGAAGTACTGTGCAACCGTTGAATACTGGTCGTCCAGTCCGGTTGGGGTTGTCAGGCCCGATAGATCTATCAACAGGATTCGCGTTTACAATACCGCTGTAAATATTAGTTACCAAGCTATAGGGAAGTATGCCAGTGATACAACTCAACGTAGAATATATTTTTCAGTTACTTGTGTCCATATCGTAAAACATAAAATACATGTATTCTCATCCCGAAATATTTAGAGTTTAAAAGTGGGACTATATACTCACTTTCGTCTTGAAGATATATATATAATTTGACTTGGTCTCCGGTTGATATCACGAACCTATCCATATATAATATATCAATACCTTTTCTTTTTAAACAAACGTCACATATATATACTTGTTATACTTTTAATACTTTGAATAATTCCTTAGTCCGTAGTTAGCAGTTCGTTGTTAGTAATTCAATTTTAATGGTTCATTTTTAGATGTTTAATATACCCGCAATGAAATAAATAAAACCCCCAACGAAATAAATAAAACCCCATCGTATATGTATTGGTCGAGATTAATCTTGACCCATGGTACCGGTGTTGTCAAATGACGTGTTGCGTACATAAAGTACCGGTGTTGTCAAATGACGTGTTGCGTACAATCATGGGATCTTATGATTAATCTTCTCGTGTTGTTTACGGGTGATCCTGAACCATATAAAATTGAATTATAAGTACATATATATAAAATATCATGTTAACTTAAAAAGATGTGATTTATTTAATTTTTTCCCAATTATTTTCGTGGCTAAACTAGTCTTGGATATCCGATTTTGTTTCGGTCATAGTTTCTTCGTTACAACTCCGTTTTCGTTGATTCAACTTGCCATCTCCTTGGATCGAGTCCCTCTTTAAGACTATGAACTGTAAATACCTTAGTTTGTATTCAAAATCACACGGCATAGGTCAAACTTTAGTGAAACTTATGAAGTTAATCATTTTCCATCATGTAAACAACCTTAAATGATTATTTTTCTAAAAATACTTATACTTTGAGTTAAATCATGAAATTTTTATGTGTTATCATATTCATAGTAAAAATCATTTTTCCAGAAAATAAACCTCCAATTCAAAGTTTAAGATGGTTTTTAATTATCCAACCCAAAACAGCCCCCGGTTGCACTCCGACGTCGTAAATTCAGTTTTTAAGGTGTTCTTTGAAAAACCAAGTTATACCTTGTTAAGTTAGCATATAATTAAGATATGTTACAGGTCTTGAAGTATTTTAAAAGTTAAGTTAGAAGGATCTATTTAGTTTGCGAACAATTTTGAAATCATTCAAACTATGTTCTAGTTTATAAACTCTTATATATATAGCTTTAAATATATGAATTGAAAAAGAGTTGAAGTAGAGTTTTTACCTCAAGTTTAAAATGTAAAGTTGCTGGAAAGAAGTAGTAAAATAAAAGTTGAGAGAGTTCTTGCAAGTGTGTGTGAAAATTGGAAGTAAAATTTGGAAAATGAATGTGTAAAAATGAGTTAGAAATGGTGCTTATTTATAGGCTTGAAAATTTAGTTTTTAGTGAAAATATCTAAGATAAGTTAAAATTTATTATGTCATGAATGACATATTATTCCAATAATTAAAGATTTCTATTGGTATATACCAATAGTAAATACTTCTAGAAGCTGTGTATAGTACCCTAGATATACGTATAGGATTATTGAGGAAACGGAACGAGAATTCAAATATAACTATCTTTTGTAAATATACTTATATTGTTTTATGTATAAAAGCCCTTTAAAAATGATTAAATACATTACTTATACGATATATGTATAAACATTATAAATCATCAGTATTTATGTCAAATAACGTTACGTAGGTTATTGTTTTGAAAACTTAAGTTAGTAGTTTCAAAATATACTTATGACTTTTTGTTATTAATACAAAATGAGATATTAAAACATCCTTAGATCATGTTAAATATGTATGTATAATTATCATATATTGTATAGTTCGTGATATCATCGGTCAAACTAGACGGTCAAACGTTGTGTAAAACTCTTTTCAAAAACATAAGTCTCAACAATTTGGATTGCTTATCATGTTGGTAAGGTTTAATTTATGTAAATATTAATCTCATAAGTATAGAACGATCGAAAAAGTGCGGGTCGTTACAGTACCTACCCGTTAAACAAATTTCGTCCCGAAATTTTAAAATTGTACCTATTTTGCGTCATCGAGAAACAAGTGTGGATACTTTTGTTTCATCTGATCCTCTCGTTCCCAAGTAAACTCAGGACCTCTTCGAGCATTCCAATGAACCTTAACGATTGGTATGTTGCTCTGCTTGAGCTGTTTAACTTCACGATCCATGATTTCGATTGGTTCTTCGATGAATTGTAGTTTCTCATCGACATGGATTTCTTCAAGAGGAATGGTGAGGTCTTCCTTTGCAAGACACTTCTTAAGGTTTGAGACGTGAAAGGTATTGTGTACTCCGGCGAGTTGTTGCGGTAACTCGAGTCGATAAGCTACCGGTCCAATGCGTTCGATGATCTTGAACGGGCCTACATATCTTGGGTTCAGTTTACCTCTTTTACCGAAACGTATTACACCTTTCCAAGGTGACACCTTTAGCATAACCATGTCCCCAATCTGAAACTCTAATGGTTTCCTTCGGACATCGGCGTAGCTCTTTTGGCGACTTCGGGCTGTTTTCAATCTCTCCTTGATTTGTACTATCTTCTCAGTCGTTTCGTGTATGATCTCGGGACCAGTTAATTGTCGATCTCCTACTTCATTCCAACAGATAGGAGATCTACACTTCCTTCCATACAATGCTTCGAATGGTGCAGCTTTAATGCTTGCATGATAACTATTATTATACGAAAATTCTGCTAACGGTAGATACTTATCCCATCCGTTTCCAAAATCGATCACACATGCCCTGAGCATGTCTTCAAGAGTCTGAATCGTTCTTTCACTCTGCCCGTCGGTTTGCGGATGATATGCGGTACTCATATCTAAACGAGTTCCTAGTGCCTCCTGCAGTGATTGCCAGAACTTTGAGGTAAATCTACTATCACGATCGGATATAATGGAAATAGGTATTCCATGCCTTGAAACAATTTCCTTTATATACAATCGTAATAGTTTCTCCATTCTATCCGTTTCCTTTATAGGCAAGAAATGTGCAGATTTGGTAAGACGATCAACAATCACCCAAATGGTGTCGTATCCCCAGGCAGTCTTTGGTAACTTCGTGATGAAATCCATGGTAATACCATCCCATTTCCATTCTGGGATTTCTGGTTGTTGAAGTAACCCTGATGGTTTCTGGTGTTCTGCCTTGACCTTGGAACAAGTTAAACACTCCCCAACATATGTTGCAACGTCTGTCTTTAAGTTAGGCCACCAATAATGTGTCTTAAGATCTTGATACATCTTTCCAACTCCAGGATGTATCGAGTATCTTGTCTTATGTGCCTCGTTCAATATCAACTTCCTTAATCCACCCAACTTCGGTACCCAAATACGGTTTGCAAAATATCGAATTCCATCTTCCCGTATAACGAGTTGCTTCTCATACTTCTTCATTATTTCATTTCCTATATTTTCTTTAGTAAGTGCTTCTCGTTGAACTTCTTTGATTTGTGAGTTGAGATTCATGCGAATTTTTATGTTCATCGCTCGTACTCGAATTGGTTCTCGTTCCTTTCTGCTTAATGCGTCAGCCACTACATTCGCTTTCCCGGGATGATAGCGAATCTCACAATCGTAGTCGTTTATCAGCTCGACCCACCTACGTTGCCTCATGTTCAGCTGTTTCTGATCAAAAATATGTTGAAGGCTTTTATGATCAGTAAACACAGTGCATTTAACCCCATACAAGTAGTGTCTCCACATCTTCAATGCAAACACGACTGCTCCCAATTCTAGATCATGCGTCGTATAATTTCGCTCGTGAATCTTCAATTGTCGGGATGCGTATGCAATAACTTTCTTCCGTTGCATAAGAACGCAACCAAAACCTTGTCGCGAAGCGTCACAATATATTTCAAAATCATCGTTCCCTTCTGGTAACGATAAAATAGGCGCCGTAGTTAACTTCTTCTTTAGTAATTGAAATGCACTCTCCTGCTCAGAGGTCCATTCATATTTCTTCCCTTTTTGCGTTAACACTGTCAACGGCTTAGCTATTCGGGAAAAATCTTGAATAAACCTTCTATAATAACCGGCTAAACCCAAAAATTGGCGTATCTGCGTTGGTGTCTTAGGAGTCTCCCATTTTTCAATGGCTTCAATTTTTGCTGGATCAACCTGAATTCCTTTGCTACTAACAACGTGGCCAAGAAATTGCACTTCTTTCAACCAGAAAGCACATTTAGAAAATTTAGCATATAGCTGTTCTTTTCTCAACAACTCTAATATTAACCTTAAATGCTGCTCATGCTCTTGCTCACTCTTGGAATAGATAAGAATGTCATCAATGAAAACGATAACAAACTTATCTAAATACGGACTACAAACTCGATTCATAAGGTCCATGAATACAGCTGGCGCATTCGTCAATCCAAACGGCATGACCAAAAATTCGTAATGACCATAACGTGTCCGAAAAGCAGTTTTCGGAATGTCCTCTTCTTTGACACGTAATTGATGATAGCCCGACCTTAGGTCAATTTTTGAGTACACACATGATCCTTGGAGTTGATCAAATAAGTCGTCAATTTTCGGTAGTGGATACCGATTCTTGATAGTTAACTTATTTAATTCACGATAATCTATACACATCCTAAAAGATCCATCTTTCTTCTTAACAAACAAAATTGGAGCTCCCCACGGTGAAGTGCTTGGTCGTATGAATCCACGGTCTAGTAATTCTTTTAACTGACTTTGAAGTTCTTTTAATTCGGACGGTGCAAGTCTATATGGAGCACGAGCCATTGGTGCAGCTCCTGGTACTAAATCTATTTGAAATTCTACAGATCTAAATGGAGGTAATCCCGGCAACTCTTCCGGAAAAACATCAGGAAAATCTCTTGCCACAGGCACGTCGTTGATGCACTTCTCTTTTTCTTTCTTTTCGACTTTATTAACATGTGCTATAATAGCATAACATCCCTTTTCTAAAAACTTCTTGGCTTTCAAACAGCTAATGAGTTTTAGCTTTGAATTACCCTTCTCTCCATAAATCATCACCGGCATTTTATCCTTACCAGGAATGCGAATTGCCTTCTTGGCACACACAACTTCAGCTCCTACTTTGGACATCCAGTCCATGCCGACTATTACATCAAAACTTCCTAATTCTACGGGTATTAAGTCAATTTTAAACGTTTCTCCGGCTAAATTTATTTTACAATCACGGCAAATTTTATTGGCTTTAATTAGTTTACCATTAGCTAACTCAATCATGTACTTAGCATCTAGAGGTAATGATGAACAATTCAATTTAGCGTAAAAGCCTCTACTCACGTAACTTCTATCGGCACCAGTATCAAATATAATAGATGCGGATAAGTTATTAATGGTAAACGTACCCGTAACAAGCTCCGGGTCTTCACACGCCTCTCTAGCATTAATAACAAATGCTCTCCCTCGTGCAGGTCCGATATTCTTCTCTGGATTCGGGCACTGGCTCTTATAGTGACCTTGTTTTCCACACCCATAACAAGTAATGGTAGCCAAAGCAGTTCTATTTGCATTGGTGGCAGGAGTCTTGGTACCATTTGTATTTGTAACGAGAGCCCTACAATCTTCAGCAAGATGACCCTTTCGATTACATTTGTTGCATACCACATTACAGTAGCCAGAGTGATGTTTGTAGAATCGGTTGCATAAAGAATTTTGTCCTTTGTAACAAAAGCTTGAACCACCACCTGCACCTTGTATGGTTTCTTGTTTCTTAAAAGATTGTTGTTGGTTACCTCGATCATAATTTCCATTCCACTTTCTTTTGTTACCTGATACCTTCACATCAGTATTGGATGCTTTCTTATCCATGATGACCTGATCCATTAGCTCGTTTGCCATGGTTATAGCTTCATGAATTGTCTTAGGTTTCGATGCTGTAACGTTTGCCTTGACCTTTTTGGGCAAACCATCTTTGTACATTTCAATCTTCCGTTCTTCGGTTGGAACCAATTCAGGACATAGCAAAACTAATTCCATGAATCGCTGATTGTAGTTGGTGATTTCAGTACCAATAACCTTCAGACTTCGTAACTCATCTTCCAACTTCCTAACCTCGTTCCTTGGACAATATTCGTTGATTAACATTGTTTTGAATTCTTCCCACGGAGTATCATAAGCTACATCTCCTCCTACAGCCTTCACATAATTTTTCCACCACGTGAGTGCACTATCTTGTAAAGTGCACGATGCATACTTGGTCATGTCCTTTTCAACACAACCACTGATTTTAAACACAGTCTCCATCTTTTCTATCCACCGGGTTAAACCGATTGGTCCTTCTGTTCCACTGAATGATGAGGGCTTGCAAGCTTGAAAAGTTTTGTAAGTGCACCCCACACGAGGATTTGGGTTAACTGCAGCACCTCTTGCAGCCTCGACCCATAACATTCTGTCGTTCACTCGTTGATTGATGAGTTCCTGGATTTCTTGTTCCGTCATTCGGTTCAATCGCGCCATATTCTTCTATAAGAATGAAAAGAAAATAATTATTCACATGGAATATTATAGATGTAGTGTATATTTACAGTACATTATAGCTTATTAATAATATGAACCAGGTATTATTATAAAAGCCTTTTCTTCTTATTAGCGTTTTATAATTATATCTAGGGTAGTACCTACCCGTTAATGTCCATACTTAATAGCTTAGTACAGAATCAATTACTACCATCTAAATAATACTTAACCATGGAAAATTATTGCATTTCACACTTCACTATTTTACATATGCTTATCTTATATCGAACATTAAGCAAACCACACTAATAATATTATACAAAACATTATATGATCCCATGGTTTAATACGGCAGCGCATCGTTTGGTCTATTTTCTAGGACGTTTAGGTTCAAGGAATGGCCTAACGCTTATCCTAGCTGTCTGCCTATATTTTGGCTGTGGGGCTGAAGAACTGGATGCCGGGATAGAACGAATAGGAATAGCGGGAATAGGGGTGGTAGTGTCTAGTGGAGTTGGTGCCACATCATCCTTATTAAACTCAGGATTTGAATTTTCTAATTCATTAGCCTTTCGTTTCTTTCCTAGTTCGAACTCGTCTTTTGTAATTTCCTGTATTTCTTCCTCGGGTTCACTTTCCTCCTCGGGTTTACTTTCCGGGTTCTCTATAGTCGGTTCATCCGGAATTTGTGAGTCTTCCCCAAAGATATTATTTTCGTCATCGGATAGGTTAATGACTGGAACACCATCTGAAGATTCTGGTTCGGAGTCGCTGAATGTGATAACAAGTTTTGAGCCCGACATCTATCACACAACAACTAACCCATTAGTACTACATAATATTTACATATAAATTTTAACCAACAATGATAAGCAATGGTTTTTAAATCAAACCCGGTCAAAGTCCAGACTTACTAATGTATCCTAACGACTTATCAGTTAGACACACTAATGCAAATCTGGTTCACTAAGACCACCGCTCTGATACCACATGTCATAACCCGTCCTTAACCATAAGAACGTGTTAAATAACGTATGATTTCATTGCGAGGTATTGACCTCTATATGCGACATTTTTAAAAGAAAACTGCATATATTTTTCATTACAAACCACAAATCTTATTTTTGATACAAGCTTTAGACGATAGAAAGATGATTATCGTTTAGCGATAATCTTCGACTTACAAACTTTACAAATAATGATAACAACACGGTTTCTAGCATATTTTACAACACAGATCCTCGGGTATGCAGTTTTATTTTTGACACAAATATGCGTACGCAAGATCCTGCTCAAATTCAACATAATGCAGCGGAAGCTTTAGTAATCACCTGAGAATAGACATGTTTTAAAAGGTCAACATAAAGTTGGTGAGATATAGGTTTAGTGCCGGCAGCAATATATATATAGACCACAAGATTTCGTATATAAACAGTTTAATAAAAATATTCTAAGTGGTTGAGCACTTGGTAACCATACTTAACATTTAATCACGTCGCATATTCCCTTTATTATGAAATCTTACTACACCGTACCAAGTGTAGTCACGAAACGAAGTACTGTGCAACCGTTGAATACTGGTCGTCCAGTCCGGTTGGGGTTGTCAGGCCCGATAGATCTATCAACAGGATTCGCGTTTACAATACCGCTGTAAATATTAGTTACCAAGCTATAGGGAAGTATGCCAGTGATACAACTCAACGTAGAATATATTTTTCAGTTACTTGTGTCCATATCGTAAAACATAAAATACATGTATTCTCATCCCGAAATATTTAGAGTTTAAAAGTGGGACTATATACTCACTTTCGTCTTGAAGATATATATATAATTTGACTTGGTCTCCGGTTGATATCACGAACCTATCCATATATAATATATCAATACCTTTTCTTTTTAAACAAACGTCACATATATATACTTGTTATACTTTTAATACTTTGAATAATTCCTTAGTCCGTAGTTAGCAGTTCGTTGTTAGTAATTCAATTTTAATGGTTCATTTTTAGATGTTTAATATACCCGCAATGAAATAAATAAAACCCCCAACGAAATAAATAAAACCCCATCGTATATGTATTGGTCGAGATTAATCTTGACCCATGGTACCGGTGTTGTCAAATGACGTGTTGCGTACATAAAGTACCGGTGTTGTCAAATGACGTGTTGCGTACAATCATGGGATCTTATGATTAATCTTCTCGTGTTGTTTACGGGTGATCCTGAACCATATAAAATTGAATTATAAGTACATATATATAAAATATCATGTTAACTTAAAAAGATGTGATTTATTTAATTTTTTCCCAATTATTTTCGTGGCTAAACTAGTCTTGGATATCCGATTTTGTTTCGGTCATAGTTTCTTCGTTACAACTCCGTTTTCGTTGATTCAACTTGCCATCTCCTTGGATCGAGTCCCTCTTTAAGACTATGAACTGTAAATACCTTAGTTTGTATTCAAAATCACACGGCATAGGTCAAACTTTAGTGAAACTTATGAAGTTAATCATTTTCCATCATGTAAACAACCTTAAATGATTATTTTTCTAAAAATACTTATACTTTGAGTTAAATCATGAAATTTTTATGTGTTATCATATTCATAGTAAAAATCATTTTTCCAGAAAATAAACCTCCAATTCAAAGTTTAAGATGGTTTTTAATTATCCAACCCAAAACAGCCCCCGGTTGCACTCCGACGTCGTAAATTCAGTTTTTAAGGTGTTCTTTGAAAAACCAAGTTATACCTTGTTAAGTTAGCATATAATTAAGATATGTTACAGGTCTTGAAGTATTTTAAAAGTTAAGTTAGAAGGATCTATTTAGTTTGCGAACAATTTTGAAATCATTCAAACTATGTTCTAGTTTATAAACTCTTATATATATAGCTTTAAATATATGAATTGAAAAAGAGTTGAAGTAGAGTTTTTACCTCAAGTTTAAAATGTAAAGTTGCTGGAAAGAAGTAGTAAAATAAAAGTTGAGAGAGTTCTTGCAAGTGTGTGTGAAAATTAGAAGTAAAATTTGGAAAATGAATGTGTAAAAATGAGTTAGAAATGGTGCTTATTTATAGGCTTGAAAATTTGGTTTTTAGTGAAAATATCTAAGATAAGTTAAAATTTATTATGTCATGAATGACATATTATTCCAATAATTGAAGATTTCTATTGGTATATACCAATAGTAAATACTTCTAGAAGCTGTGTATAGTACCCTAGATATACGTATAGGATTATTGAGGAAACGGAACGAGAATTCAAATATAACTATCTTTTGTAAATATACTTATATTGTTTTATGTATAAAAGCCCTTTAAAAATGATTAAATACATTACTTATACGATATATGTATAAACATTATAAATCATCAGTATTTATGTCAAATAACGTTACGTAGGTTATTGTTTTGAAAACTTAAGTTAGTAGTTTCAAAATATACTTATGACTTTTTGTTATTAATACAAAATGAGATATTAAAACATCCTTAGATCATGTTAAATATGTATGTATAATTATCATATATTGTATAGTTCGTGATATCATCGGTCAAACTAGACGGTCAAACTAGACGGTCAAACGTTGTGTAAAACTCTTTTCAAAAACATAAGTCTCAACAATTTGGATTGCTTATCATGTTGGTAAGGTTTAATTTATGTAAATATTAATCTCATAAGTATAGAACGATCGAAAAAGTGCGGGTCGTTACATATTATATGCAATGAAATGGTGCATTGGCTACAATAAATGATCACATTCACATGTTGACATGCTAATTAAACTAAAAACCTAGGAGAGAAATGAACATTTAACTCACCTCAACTTTATTTCTGAGGCTTAACCCTCAGGACAGAACACTTATATATGGCCTTTAAGCGTCGTCAATAGCTTATTCGTGCAACCACCAAATGACATTCATCTCTCTATGCATCCATCCTTCCATCTTTTAATTAAAATACATGAGGGTGGAAATCTAAGCATTGATCAAATTCAGTGGTAGTCATAACTGAATCAAAAAGACTATCAACATATTAAACAATAACAATATAAAATGCAAATGCAACTAAAATACTAACAAACATTATAATATATGCCACTTTATATATAATGAAAATAACAGACCATCATCGGACGACCCGTCACTGCATCTAGAGACACGATTAAAACAAAAGCCTCAATAATATCTACACATTCAATAAAAATAATTTCAACATAGATATAATTAACCTAAGAATATAAGACATAATGTAGTGACATTAGAACATTACGCTATAAAGTTTAATATATAAAGAAATATGAGTTGATTTTGTATGTACATCTAACATACCCAACATACAGTATGTACATTGCACATTACATCAATATATTTAGCATAAACAAATCAGTAACATATAAAAAACTTTGCATATCATAGGCAACAAATCCAGTTTTGTAATTGAACTGAATGATCACTACTCATTCAATAATATAAAAGAACCTATAGTAACGAATACTAATGTGTTGATGAGTATAATTAGTGAGGCTATAGTTGGTCAAGCAGTTTAAGGACGGGATCCTATGTGCAAATGGATTATACAGTCAACCTAATTTTATAAGCAGGCACGAAGAAGTCAAAAATTGATTAATAACTTTTATACAATAATTACTAACTACTATATGTGGAGGTTTATGAGAGAAGAGATTTGTGTGGGTCAATTGTTGCAAAATTGTTCATCAATTTCAACGATTAGTTTAGTTGGTAAAGACATCATGTTCACGTAGTAATGGAAATGAGAAGCATAAAGACTACATCAGATGGATCGACTCCCGAACTAACCCATATTTACATCACCTTGACATCTAACCCACCACCAATTAATTAACACGTATTAGTAACTACGAAACATCTAGATGTACTATATAACCATGTGTTACATGAGAGAGTCAACTAATCTACCACTTTATGATCCATTCTATAAACTTCTGACCAATTTTCAATAAAGCGTCATTTTATGCAATTTGAACCCATTTCCCTTTTGGAGCTAAATATTATAACACCACCACACATTTAACAGACTACAATAATAATCAACTAAATTTACATAACTCGGGATAAGTTGATACCTTTATAGCCTTAATGATAGTAATTGACACTTATGTCTCTTGAAACTGATAATTTGCGCTTTTACCATCTGGAATGCGTTGTAGGCACGAAGTTATAATAACTAAAGCTGATATCAAATATTCTAAATGAAAGTACACATAATCATAAGTAGAAAAAGTCAGATATATTTAGACTATTAATGATATAAAGAAATGTTGACGGGTTAAACCGGCCCAATTTGACACATTGCCCCAACCCATTCATCTTTGTAACATGCTGAATGATTGTGATAAATCAATACGATATATGAATGCTTTTACTCACACCGATTTTTAACCTGCCCATTTTGACACACTTCCCAACCCACTCATCTTTGTAAACGTTATTTATTACAATACAATATATCGTCCAGCCCACTCAGCTTTCTAACATGATGCGAACTATAAAACAGCTAATGTATCATAAATTAGGACTATAACATTTGGAGAGTAACCTTATTTAATGTTATTGGTTCTCGGTGTTTGCTTGTTTGATATATTCGATTAATTTATATTAAACGTGTAACTGGACTGTCACATATCAACATCAATTCTTTCTAAAGTACGCATACATACCATGTTCTTATACGATGATAATAGTTTATCAAATTGAAGAACCTGCACGTAACAGTCAGATGTAAGGTAGGATCCATAATATAGTCAAATACTAATTAATGAAATGGCACAAGGTCTCGGTAACAAAAATTACACTAAAATCAATTCAAATCAATTAAGTAATTAATCAATAATAACAAAAAAATATACTAACCTAGATGAAATTTATGACCACGTTGAAGCTTTGCCCACTACTTTAACTACATTACCGGTCACAACCTCAAGACAAACTGAACACGAAATCAAAACGTAAGCTTTAACTCCGTCATATCCATCATAGACTGCACATATATTATTTATTTTAAAAATAGAAGCCTTGCTCAAGATCAACTGATTTTTATGCAATTTAAGCTCAGTTGCAAATTAACTCAGCACATCACCTTATACAATCTCAAGCTAGCTTTGTATCGCTTTGAAAACCAACAACAACAAAACAGTGAGTGCATAAACACCATTCAGTTAGCAAAACATTTATTCAAATAATCATATTTCCCTATTAACTATTAGTTTTATTTTCAAAACTCAACTCATTTTATCGTAACTATTGGTTTTATTTTCAAAAAATCATATTTCGCGCTTTTAACTCATTTATATTCAATATTATAACCATTATATGATAAAATGGTAGGATATGATAGTTTTGTATTTCAATTGGGTGAAGACCGAAAGGAAGTAAAAGACAACTAAAAGTTAACATCTAAATTTGGTTGAACCCTGCAATTCACTAAACTTCATTTTCAAAGTATAAAACCTCCTAAATTATTTATTCTTAAAAATGAAATTATTGGGATATTTTAGATTTCGTAAACATATTTGGGACAATTCTTGTTTACAACAGATTCAGATTACGGCAACGGGTCCCCCACGAATCAACTCAGCCTGATTCTTACCATAACATGACCCAATCATCACCCACCCAATAATCCAATATTCACATCTTGTTTAAGTCATACGATCAATGCATATGTATGTGTATAAATATATAAAAATAATAATAAACGCATAAGATAAAATTTTGAATACCTCAAGTTGTTTTGCACACTTCACCACATTCAATGTATTGTTTGATGAAGTTGGCTCGGCTCAACAAAAAAGATGGCTAAGAAGTTAACATTACTCAATACACCAAAGTGCATTTTTGAAGTATAAAACCTCATATATCAAATATTCTAAATAATCAAATTTTATGAATAACTTACAATTTGTAATCACACACGGGAAAGGCTAATCCCGGTACACGCGTTGCTGCACTTTAAACGTCTTTTTGTGTTCTATACACATATATGTTTAGAGTGCATTGCCGTTACAAAAGATTGCTTTTGCGTTCAACTGCAAGTGATGGCTTTACGAAAAATCTGAAAAGTTTGACTGCTACTGTTAAGTGGAGCCCTGTACAGCAGCTACAACATGTCAGCCCCATTTTGAAACCAATTCACAACCCAGAAATAACATTTTGAATGTGTCGATAACTTTCGTTTCTCAAAACCCTACATACGGTTCAAAATATATCCTAATGGCCAATATGGGTCATATTTTCCCATTTCATCCAAAAAATACCCAGAACTCATTCTTTAGAGACCAAAACTTCTAAAATCACTCAAATCAACATATGGGACGTCTCCACATCGACTGTTACCCATTTTGACACTTTTTGACTCAAAATGGTCTAGTGTTCAAATAGTCGCAACCAAGACTTTTCTTCATTTTGGCTGTAATCTTACTATCAATTCACTTTCAAAAGTCTAACAAACCAACAAAAATCCTGAAGATACTCAACTATGTACAGGAATTCAAACAGAAAGTAAATCCAAATCACAACTAAATAAAAAAATAAATAAAACAATCACCAATAGATATAACAAATGTACTCACCATGAAGAGTAATTCATCACCGCCCTCAACTGACAAAATAGAACCAACTACATTAGATACAGGCTGTTTAATCATGAATCAATTTTAGGTTAATAATAATAAATTTGCAACTTTGAAGCACCCAAAATCGTACATTTACAAATCATAACTTTGAAGAAATGTCGTTTTGGATGAAACAATTATGTAGTTCAATCCAATGGGTGAATTGCATATTACAATCATAGCCGTACTGCATAATCTAAAGCTTAATTTAGCAAAGACTAATTAGCGATACAAAATTAATAAATACTAACCTTGTTAATCGATTGTTGGAAGGACGAATCAGATGAGTATAATGTATCTTGATCTGAAATTCAACGATTGTTAATCGATTGTTGAAAGGTTAGACATAAACGTAAATCCAGATATGAATTGAACCTTAGATCAAAAATTTAATCGAAAAATCTTAGATAAACTAACCTTTGATTCTGAGTTAGTCAATGATGATTTAACAATAGCTTGTTCAGCAGAAATCGATCCGCAATCCTTGTTTGATTGTCGTTTTTGGGTTAGACGTTTTAAGAAGAAACGTAGTCGAATTCAGGAAGGAGAGAGTTTTGCCCTAATTTTGTGTGTATGTGTGTCGACTGAAGTGTTGGTTCCTTGCATTTTTTTGCCCGCGTTTACATGTAAGGGTATTTAGGGAAAAGTTGGGATTGAAAAGAGTTATAAGCTTATAATTAGATCTAAGGGTGTAGAAGTAAAGGTAATGTTTGTCATTAATTGAATTCAATGGTCAAGATTAAAAGTTGAATGTTTAATATATCTCAATTAAGCTTTTCTTTTAATGTATAGTATAGATATAGATAGATATAGATATAGATTATTAATTTTATATTTTAGTTAGTGATTTATTTATTTTAGAATGGATAGTACTATTAATATTCCAAAATCTGTAGGGTTAAAATTTAAAATCTATATAAACATAAGGACTTGTGTTAACAAACAAATAAAAGCACATGATGTGCTGTACATCGTATCCTCTTCACCTCCCTTAGTTATCTTTTCATCACCAATTTTCAGATCACCATTAAAATCAAGCTTAAATTTTAAATTTTAATTCCAAAACTCATAAACGATATACACTTCTAGCTTGGGATTTTGGAAGGGCCAAGGCCCCCCTCCACCCCTCCAATAATCTGCCCCCCGTGAAATTGATGGGATTTATGGGGGATTGAAGAAACTATGGGTAAGAAGATGAATGAAAAATACGGAGTAAACGATATTCTTTCAAAAAGGGATAGTGAATAAAGATTTTGGTTTCTTTCATTGGGCCAACAGATTCGGGCTGGAATACAACATGGCTTTTATTGGGCCAGTCAACCGGGTCCACTTTTTTTTAATCTGACTGATAAAAACCCAAACCGGTTTGCCCGACCCGGTTCGTGATTCTAACGGAATCCGTTTCATATTCCGTACAACAGTTTCTCTCCCAGAGATCTCCGGTAGAAAAAGAAACCTACCAGTTTTCAATTTTTAGCAGCACTATATCAGTTAGCGCGAACCTGTACAACTTGCTTATATCATCTGAAAATAATGGAGACTGATGAAAACGTTCCACAAGTTCTGTACGAGACACGTCATCACGCTTCTAGAAATTACTCGTCAAATTATCCTCCGATTCATCAACAGGTTTGTTTTTTAACGTATCTAAAATCATTACTCGATAGTTCATGAATTCGATATATTGAATTTGATTGTTATTTATGAAACTGATTCGGAATGTTGATTTGAAATATAGCTGAATGAAAGCAGTAAAGGAAGTTTATTCAGGTTGATTTCAACTAAAGGTACATTTCGATCTTAATTACTTTGTTCAATTGTTTTGGATTATTGAAATTCAACATCATGAAATGTTTCATCTGCTAGCATATTTACAACAACAACAACAACAACAACAAAACCCAATACCACATAGGTGGTGGTGTACGGGGAGGTGAGATGTAGACAATCCTTCCTCTAACGGACAGAGACATTACTTCCGAGTGGACCTCCGGCCAAAAAGTAGAAAAATTTTATTCTAAGAAATAAAATAGAATTAAAAGATATATATTAAACAAAGAAATTAAATAAAATTGAATAAAAATAAAATAAAATAAAATAGAGACGTCATGAAAATGGTAAAATCAAATTTTCATGGGTTTTAAATCCTGACTGAAATTTACTTTAAGCTCTAGGGGTCAGTCAAGTCGCCAATAAATCAACGCTTGCTGTCGACTTGCTGTCTGCTAGCATATTTAGTGGCGGGATTATATCGTTTACATTTAGGAGCTGCTTCATAAGTTAGGATCTCATATGGAGTCTAGGTCTATAAAGTAGGTTGTGTTAAGTACATTCCATATGATTAAGAGTACTAGAAATAGAATTATGTTTGTACAATATATGAAAGATGAACATAAATTTCGTTATTGATTGGTATTAGGCTTGAACAAATAGATGATAGTTCATGGTTTGTAACAGATGAAGCTGGTAATTGTTTAGAACAAGTTTGTATACACAAATTAGGATAGTATTCTCATGCGTAGTACTATTGTAGATGTAAATCCGATTTATTACTGTCTCTTGCTTTCGAAACAAGAGTTGCTATACTTTCACCTCTTTCTGTATTTATGTCACATTCGTTTTACATATATATTGATATGTTCTGGTACGCGTGAGTGGGATGCTTTATGTGATATACAAGATGCGTTGCTGCCTTTTAATTTTATAAAGGTTGAGCCTTAGAGAATTGTTGTTGCTTTTGTTGTGCCATGAAGGTCTGAGTGAGCTTAGAGAAAAATGGACCTCAAGTAGACATCAACAGAAGTTAAGCAAATGGACATCGATGTTTGTCTCCCCAACAGGCGAACATGTGGCTATAGCAGTTGGAAACCAGATTACCATTTTACAAAGAGATGATAATTACCAACAACCTTGTGGCATATATATTAGTAAGATCCCTGGATATTTCTGCATGCTCGTTTTACAATTGCAGCCTTTAAACAAGTGTTCTTATCTCACAGCTACTTTCATAACATGCAACCATACTGTTTATTTTGTTATATCAGGCGACTTCCCTGTCACGTTCTTGTTTGGAGCCTGGTCAGAGGATCATGGTGTTTTGGGAGTTTTTGACAACACCGACACCCTTTATTTTATTAGAGCAAACGGTGAAGTGATAACCAGAATTACCAAGCAGCATTTAAAAGCGCCTTTGCCAATTATCAGTCTTTTTGTTCATAACGATAAGGATACAAATAAATCTTGTTTGTAAGTACCAGATGAACTGTGTTAGTTTACTTGCATGCTTAATTGGTTTATTTAATAGTGCTTTTATTATTATATTTACAGGTGTACATTTAGTATACTTGCATCAGACGGTTCTGTTCGTGATATTGAGATTAGTCAGGACCCGAGTGCTTCTATTTCTACTATAACCAGCCCAAATAGCTCATTATTACATAAGCAGTTCCCTCAGAATGTTTCT
Source organism: Rutidosis leptorrhynchoides (assembly GCF_046630445.1). Lineage (NCBI taxonomy): Eukaryota > Viridiplantae > Streptophyta > Magnoliopsida > Asterales > Asteraceae > Rutidosis > Rutidosis leptorrhynchoides. The sequence continues at coordinate 325,445,459 of NC_092341.1, forward strand.
TGTTGCGGATATCATCCAGATAGCTCGTTGCTTGCTGTAGTTAGTAGTGCTGTTAGCATCTCGTTGACTTCGAACGTTATCATTGGTAACATTCAGCACTTATCTTCATTCGGGTTTCAACTGCATTAGCAAATACCTTATTAATTACACTCATAAACCTCAGTGAATCTTGAAAACATTCTTCTAATACATAAACTAGTTCAAATCAGTTGAAAAATGAATACTAGCGCTATGATAACTCTCAAGTTAGTAGACTTTTGTGTGTATATTCTTAATCGGAATACACCTATTAATAATACAAAAGATGGTTAGTAGAAAAAGCTATACTTAAAGCTAGTTAAAGTAGGAACTAGATAAATTATATATCCTAATTAATCAAGTATTATTTGACATGATAATCATCGATTTTACTATAAATCAGGTTGTTGTTTTCCCTCCTATTCAGCTATTTTATTGCTTAGTTAAGATAAATTGATAAATTGTTCATTTCTTTTTCATCTTTTCCAGGACCTTACAGTATTTCTCTTTGGCAATGGTGTAGACAATCAGGCTTACAACAAGTGGCTTCTGCCGAGTTCGAAGGTCTATATACCAAAACAAAAGGTTATACAGATCGAATATCATGTCCAAAGGTCTTATTCTCACCACAAGCAGAGTTTGTTGCTACATTGGATTTAAGAGGATGTTTGGTCATCTTTAAGCTAAACGAGGAACACTTGCTTTCAGTAGTACATTTCAAAGATACACACTACATGAAAAATATAATAGATTTTACTTGGTGGACTGATCATATAGTTGTCATTGCTTATAGAAGTGGCAATATCACTATGATTGACATTGAAAGTGGTGTGAAGGTCTTGAAAAATGATTGTAAATACTCTTTGCCTATTTTAGAACGAGTACCACAGTTGCTAGGAAACATATTCATTCTGGAAAGCAGATCGTCTGAAAAAGATTTTGAACCGTCAGATTTGCTTCTCTTTGAGCCACTTACGTTGGAAATATATAAGCAATTTGATAGTGCTAAATTGCAATGGAGCTTGATGTCGTTTTCAAAAAGGTCTGTTCAGGAACTTTATGATATTTTGATTAGTAGTCAGCAGTTTCAGGCTGCGTTAGAGTTGGCTGATCATCATGGTTTGGACAAAGATGAAGTGTTCAAAGCTCAGTGGCTGCATTCTACACAAGGAATTAGTGAAATCAATACGTTACTTTCACATATTAGGGATCAAGATTTTGTACTTTCTGAGTGTTTGGATAGAGTTGGACCCACAGAAGATGCAACGAGAGCTTTACTTAGTTATGGTCTTCGTTTAACGAATCGTTACTCTTTTTCTGAGGTGGAAGATGAAGAGGGTAGCCCGATTTGGGATTTTCGTTTAACAAGACTTAAGATGTTACAATTCAGAGACAGACTGGAGACGTTTATCGGGATTAACATGGGCAGGTAAGTTGTGTGTAGAGTTAGTTAAAGCAGAGTCAATTTATCTTCTTAGTTATACAGAATGCATAATAATCTTATACGGAGTATAATACTATATGGTTTTTTGTAACATGGATTCAGGATGACCAAGTTGCTTTAATTTTTTTTTACCAGTTGGATATGAAACATAATCTGAGTTGACCCACATGGTTGCAAACAGCGGTTGCGACAGTTTGGTGACTAGCCCGTCCCGTTTCGCCCAAAACTGTCTAATTAGTCGGTCAACACTAAAAGTCGGCTCAAAGTTGGGAAATGTCGGTCAACATTGGTCAAAGTTGACTTTTGTCTGACCTTGTTTTAGTGTGAACGAAAATTTTAAGCCCCTTCTAAAATTGGCTGGGAAAAACACCTACTTACACAGTGCCCCTTAATGATAAATTCAAAAATACATAAATACACTGTAATTATAGAAAACATTATAAAAAAACCTATATATTATCTAAAAGTCAACGTTGGTCAATGTCTGTCTCGACCTTGTATTGACCAACTCGACCATTCAAGGCCCTGACCGACTCTCCTCCGTCTCGTGTCTCTTTCAACCTTCTGGACCCATTTATAAGTTAATGGATAAAGTTTGTCAAATACTAAAACTGAATATGTTTAATAATCTCTACAATTATACTTGTGAAAACACTCAGACTTGGCCTCTTTCAGGTTTTCTGCATTGGAGTATAGAAAGTTTAGGTCATTGCCTATCAAAGAAGCTGCAACTGCACTTGCAGAAAGTGGAAAAATTGGAGCTTTAAATCTTCTATTTAAACGCCACCCGTATTCTATATCTCCATGTATACTTGAAGTTTTATCTGCTATACCTGAAACAGTGCCTGTGCAGACGTACAGTCAGCTTCTTCCTGGACGTTCTCCTATTCAGGTTAGTCCTTTAAGAGAAGAAGACTGGGTTGAAAGTAAACAGATGATAAATTACATTAATACCCTCCCTGAAAATCACGAGAGTTGTATTCAGATCAGAACTGAACTAATTGTGAAGCAGCTAATGGGATACACATGGCCATCGGTTAATGAACTATCAATCTGGTACAAACAAAGAGCTAGAGATATGGACACCCTTAGTGGACAATTAGATAACTGTTTATCTTTGGTTGATACTGCTTGCCGAAAGGGTATTATAGAATTAAAAGAGTTCCATGAGCTTATTTCTCATTTGTACCTGCTCATTTACGATGATGATGTTAATCATGATACGAGTTTTAGCATGAGCCTTATTACATGGGAACAGTTGTCTGACTATGAAAAGTTCAGGTTGATGCTTAAGGGTTTCAATGAGGAAAATGTGATAAATAGATTATGTGATAGAGCAGTACCGTTTATGTTGAAGAAATGTGGGGAGGAAGTTGTTGATGGTAATGTTGATTCGTTTTTGGTTAGATGGTTGAAAGAGGTTGCTATGGAGAATAAGATCGAGGTCTGTTTAATAGTTATCGAAGAGGGGTGCAAGGAGTTTATGGGAAGCAACTTTTTTAGAAATGAAGGTGAAGTAGTAGACTGTGCGCTTCAGTGTTTGTATTTGATAACTGCTACTGATAAGTGGAGTACCATGGCCTCATTATTGTCTAAACTTCCAGCTTTGCACGGTAAGCTTTTTTGTCAATTTATTTATTATATAATACCTGCAAATATGAATTCCTTCATATTGATCTTCTAACTTAGCAATCTTTATAGTAAAACCTTTTTTTTTTATGTTGGATGTGTTCAATGATATCAAATGTTCTCATGTCACCTGCTGGTTGTATAAATTTTCTGAAACTATACTTTTAAAAACTGAAACATGTACAACTGAACACACATTCACACCCTCTTGCTCTTTCACAACGACAGTAACTGTCATTTAGGGTCACAATCTTGCACCTATCTGTGGCTGATTAATGGCAATAAGAAAATTTTGTTAGTTTTGAAAGTTTCTCTTGAATCTTTATTTACATGTGCTACTAAATTTTTTTTAGAAAGGCAATGAACTCATGTGCTACCGCTTTATACATATGCTTGCCTCTCATTAAGTACTTTTCTTGCTTATGTGTTGTGAGTAGTGCATAAAGTTATGTTCTGTACATTTGGGGGCCATTTTTCTTGAAATAGTCTAACAACACTTTTTGGCAGGTTCTGAAGTAGACGACCTTAAAAAGAAACTTAAACTTGCAGAAGGTCATGTTGAGGCCGGAAGGCTTTTAACTTTATACCAGGTACACATTTATGTTTTACAGTGTTTTCAGCATAGATAGATCATAGTTATTACCCTCTTTACATTTGATCTTACAAGCCTAGTAGAGAATCTTCCTTTACATTGGACCTCAGCTGTCAGCTTGATGGTTTATGTGTGGCACCATTTCAGACAGTTAGTTGGATACTTTAATATTTCTGTTTAGGCCGGTTTAGATATTTGAAAAAAGTTAAACAATATCCTTAAGCTATTTTCTAAGTCAAATTATTGCACGTTTAGATAACACCAGTAGTCTTTCTGTTGAATTTTGGCTGAGTGTTATGTTTGTAAATTCACATTTTTTTATGTTATCTAATTAGGGTGGGAAAATGGGTAAGTCGGGTGGGTTGGATAAAGTGTCAACTGGTATTTTGGTTTATGAAGTTTTTTCATTTCAATAATAGTCTACTATATCTTAATTCAATTTTAAGAAGTTATATGCGTTAAGAATACACTTTGGGTGACTTTGTTACTGTTCCCTATAAAGCTATCTTTATATTCTATTTGTTTGACACATCAGAGATATAACTCAGAATCATCCATTCCTAAGTGAATGGGTTGGATTCACCACCTCTAGTACTTGTTAATTAGATGAACGAGCTAGAAATGTGTTTACAATATGTGATCTAGTTGCAAGCCGTATGAATACTTCATGATGAAAAATCCAGTTTATGAGTTTACTTTTGTATCTCAGGTTCCAAAACCAATTGCTTTCTTCCTTGAGGCACATTCAGATAGCAAGAGTGTAAAACAGATTCTTCGTCTTATACTTTCAAAATTTATCCGTCGACAACCTGGTCGAACCGATAATGACTGGGCAAACATGTGGCGAGATTTCCTGTCTCTGCAAGAAAAAGCGTTCCCGTTTATGGAATTAGAATACATGTTAATGGAGTTCTGCCGGGGCTTACTAAAAGCTGGTAAATTTTCACTTGCTCGGAACTATCTAAAAGGCTCAGGTTCACTGGTTTTGCCAACAGAAAAGGCAGAAAATATCATAATTCTGGCAGCACGAGAGTATTTTTTCTCAGCTTCAAGTTTATCGTCCCCAGAAGTAAGTAACATCTGCCTTTGATATTCTTTTGAACTCGTAAGTACAGTAATAACATTCAATTATTGCAACATGTTCAGTAAATCGCGTCTTGATAACTTAGAAGCTAAAAGATCACATCTTTTTAAGAAAGATAGCGCCCAGGATGCATTAAAACTTCTTGAAATTCTCAACTTTCTGACAATCAAGTAATTTGGTAAAAGTACTAGCCCATTTCTTCAAACATGGAATATACTGTGTATGAAGAATAAAATCATAAATATATTAGTAATTTACCCAAATGTCAAATTCATAAGAATGAAGCTTCAAGTGTAAGATTACATATAATTATAACTGTTAAATTGTAGTTTATTTATTTGGACCATATATTACATTGATAATACTATACATCATATTTACAGGTGATGTAAAGATTGCCTGTACTCTATAAAGTTTCATCTACTATTAATTAACACATGAATGTTTTTTATAATGACTAGATCAGAAAATGTTGTAAAAAGTCGATGTCATTCTGTATTGCTGGTTACTGTATTAACGAAGGTTTCAAATTTGTTTTTTACAGATTTGGAAGGCGAAGGAATGTCTAAACATACTTCCGAGCAGTAGAAACGTGATGATAGAGTCAGATATTATCGACGCCCTAACTGTTAAACTTCCAAGATTAGGTGTTTACATTTTGCCAATGCAATTTAGGCAAATTAAAGACCCAATGGAAATTATTAAGTTAGCAATCACCACTCAAAACGGGGCTTATCTTAACGTTGATGAACTTATTGAAATAGCGAAGCTTCTCGGACTCAACTCTCAGGATGAAATCTCATCCGTTCAAGAAGCTATTGCACGAGAAGCAGCAATTGCAGGTGATCTTCAACTTGCTTTCGATTTGTGTCTTATAATGGCTAAAAAGGGACACGGTCCCGTTTGGGACTTGTGTACTGCACTTGCAAGGGGTCCCGCACTTGAAAACATGGATGTTAGTTCAAGAAAACAACTTTTAGGGTTTGCTTTGAGTCACTGTGATAAAGATTCAATCAGTGAACTCTTAAATGCATGGAAAGATCTAGATATGCAAAGTCAGTGTGAAAAGTTATCCATGTTGACCCGAAAAGATATTCCAGAATCATCAGTTGACCTAATAGATTCATCCGGGCAGGTCAATCCGTATCTATACGAAGAACAAAATCCTTATTTCACCACCATTAAAACAACACTCTCTGATGTTGCTGACACACTCTGTACAGACAGTTCTGATTTCGACTTTGACTCTCTTTTAAAAGAAAATGGTAAAATGTTGACTTTTGTGGCTTCTCGTCTCCCATGGCTGCTTGAATTGAAATCACAAGTGTCTGAAACTGATAGAAAGATTGTTGGAACGCGGGCGATTGCGACTGTTTTGTGTTGGTTGGCGAGAAATGATTTTTCTCCCAAAGATAATTTGATTGCTTCACTTGCGGAATCGATTATGGAGCCACCGGTTACAGAAGAAGAAGACATTTTAGGGTGCTCGTTTTTATTAAATCTTAATGATGCCTTTTATGGTGTTCAAATTATAGAAGAACATGTGAAATTAAGGGAAGATTACAATCAAATATGTAGTATGATGAATCTTGGGATGATTTATAGTCTGTTGCACAACTCCCGAGGTGAGTGTGAGGATCCAGCTCAGCGAAGAGAATTGCTGCTACGAAAGTTCCAAGAGCAGTACACTTCACTAAGTTCAGGTAATTCATCATATTTTGGAAGGTGGCAATATGGGCTGGGTAACGGGTCAAAAGTGGATATCTTGGTACAGATTGAAATGGATCGGGCTGAATTGGTTTAACATATACCTGGAAAACGGGTCAGGTTGGGTCGGTTTGGGTAACGGGTCAAAACTTGTTTTGGTTGAAATGGGTCATGAGTCAAATTCTTAGACGGGTCAGGTTGGGTCGGGTTGCGTAACAAGTCGAAACGGGTCCTGTGTAACGGGTCAGATTTTTTAGAGGGACTCAAATGGGCCGGGTTTAAAACTGACAATTCGAATTTGAAACGGGTCAAATGGACTGGTTTATAAGTAAATGTGTTAAAATTGCCACCTTTAACATTTGCAATGTGTATGCATGTACTTTCTTGGAAGTTCTCTTGTTCCAAAGTTTTGTCTGCTAGTGAATCTTCATATTTGTGGTGCAATTGAACAATTTATATGAGTTTGTTGTTTTTTAAATCCCTATTTTGGACGTAGATGAACGCAACAAGATTGACCAAGCACAGTCCTCATTTTGGAGAGAATGGAAGTCAAAACTAGAGGAACAAAAGCGAGTTGCTGATCATACAAGAGCTATTGAGCAAATTATTCCTGGTATTGAAACTTCACGCTTTTTGTCGGGAGACATCGACTATATGGAGAGTGTAGTATTCTCTTTTGTTGAATCTGTAAAAACAGAGAAAAAGAGAATTCTCAAAGATGTGATGAAATTAGCCTCGGACTATGGATTAGATCAAAGCAAGGTATGCTAATATCCTTGCTACATGTATATAATAGTAGAATTGACATCTGATCCATTTACATTCACAATGAGTCTGTTTGGATTATTAAACTCAAATGGGTCATGATCGAACATATACTTAAAAAGCAACGGGTCAACTCAATTAAGTGGGTCAAGTAGATTAAAAGACATCAAACTGTATTCAAATACATTAAACCTCTTAGATCACTTTTTTAAGATAGAATCTTTCATCAGTGTAGTTATATAGTTTTTGCAATCATATTCACACATTGATCATCAAAAAAATTTCAAATTATAAATTAATTAATATAGTTTTTTCCCTCGTCTAATAATGTTTCATTGGCCTTTGTATTCAGGTGTTGCTGAAATTTATTTCTTCAACCCTCGTTTCTGATGTTTGGACAGTCGATGATATCAAAACTGAAATTTCACAATTCGAAAGCAAATTACTCGAGTCTGCAAACGAAGTCTTCAAAACAATCGCATTGTATGTCTACCCACAAATCGATGGTCAGAATAAAGAACGCCTTGCTTACATTTATAACCTCCTCTTCATTTGTTTCTCAAGGGTTGAAGAAAAAAAAGAGCTACTATCGATTACGTCTCCAGATTCAGCCCATTTATCGATTGACGAGCTCGATAGTTTTTACAAGATCATGGAGCAACAATGTAGTAAACTTTCATTCATCAAGGACCTAAATTTCAAAAACATTGCAGGTTTATTTGGTCCAAATTTGGCAAGTGTTACAAATGAAGTGTACGCTCATGTAAATGAAACGAACGTTGAAGCACTTGCAGAACTGATGAAAACCCTAAATGAGATATATAATAAAGATCAGCTTCCGGAAGGTCTCGTACCGTATCCATACGTGTACGGATATTATATATCTAGCTCTTTAAAAGCTCTTGAAGAAAACGCAAAGTCAAAAGTCCATTTTCAAGACCCTGAAACTCTTCGGTTATTCATTAATGAACTCGAACGTACATATGACAGATGTAAAAAGTATATCCAACTTATTGCTTATCCAGGTGCATCTGTAATGGGCATAATGAAGAAGTTTTTTAAAATAACTCCATCAATGGATGACAGTTTTGATCATTTGAAGTTTGATCCAAAATGGAAGGATGATTTGGTTATGCTTGTATCGTTCTGGCTCAGATTGATTGACGATTTGCAGACGTTTGTATCGTCAAATGATCTCGAAGGGAAATTCTCTCCCGCTTGTGTGATGCTCTGTCTCGAAGCTTTTGTTGACTTGATCAAAGATGATAAAATCTCTATTACCGAGGGATGGGCTACTATTTTCGAATATATCAACGTAGGTCTCGTGGGCGATGTTTATACCGAAATTCTCACTTTCTGCAGGTCATTGATTTTCTCCGGGTCCCGTTTCAAATCAATATCATATGTTTATAACGCAGCGATTCGAATACTTCATGAAAATGTAACGGATCTTTCGCTTCTTTACACAAGAATCTTGGAAACGATCTTAACGGATTTGGCCCGTGGATCTAAAGAACACAAATATCTGTATCGTGTTCTAACAAGTTTGAGTGAATTGGATGGTGATTTAGATGATCTTAAGAAGGTTAGAGTTACAATTTGGGATCAATTGGCTCGGTTTTCTGATAGTATGGAAATACCTAGTCACGTTCGAGTTCATATGCTCGAACTCATGCAGTTTATAACAATGCCGGGTTCAAATTCGTCTTCTTTTTCTACCGATCTTCAAGTTAACGTCGTCCCATGGGACGGGTGGAACGGTACGGGAAATGTAAGTTTAAACCGCGAAAAAACAGGGGATAACGAAGATGCAACAAATAGGTTTACAAATACTTTGGTTGCTCTTAAATCATCACAGCTACTGTCTACTATCTCTGCGAGCCTTGAAATAACACCAAACGACCTTTTGACACTCGATTCGGCTGTTTCTTGTTTCTTAAAGCTGTCTGAAAACGCTGTTTCAAAATCCCATGTTGATGTTTTGATAGCTGTATTACGAGAATGGGAAGGAATTTTTGGTACAAAAGAGGAGGTAAAAAGTTTGGAACAAACGCCTGATGATGATGTCATCGTGACTGATTGGGGTAACGATGGTTGGGATGAAGGATGGGACGATTTTCCCGAAGATGAACCGCAAGAGAAAGAAACGAAAAATGACGATTTTACCCCTTCGGTTCACGCGTTACATGACTGCTGGGCCGAGATTTTCAAAAAGCTGATAGCTTTATCTCAATTTAACGACATGATGAAAATTATCGACAGATCTGGTCCGAAAGGGTATGGTGTACTTTTAACCGAGGATGCTGCACGCAACTTAAGCCAAACGTTACTTGAAATAGATTGTTTTACAGCTCTTAAAATCGTCCTTTTATTTCCGTATGAGAAGATACATTTACACTGTTTAGGTGTTGTTGAGGATAAATTGAGACTAGGAAACATTCCGGGTTCGGTTTTAAACGATCATGAGTTGTTTGTTTCTTTGTTGTCTTCGGGATTAATATCGACGATCATCACAAAACCTGAATTCGGAAACGTTTTCTCGTATTTAAACTATATGGTCGGAAGTTTCTCTCGAAGTTGTCAAGAGTCTCATTTGTCAAATGAGAATGACAATTGGTTTGTTTTTGAAACGATTCTGTTACCGTTTTATGTAACGGAACATGTGAAGGCGAATCAAGTGATGTTAGCGGGATTAGTTGTTATGAAAATGATGCATACGAATGTGTCTCTCGGTTTGATCAATGTAGCGGAAGCTAGTCTTAGGAAGTATTTAGCAAACCAGCTTGAAGTGTTACAAGGCACTGATTTTAAGTTTGAGGAGATGAAGTTTTGTGAGGTTTTAGTGAATACGGTTGGCGGGTTAAGTAGCAAGGTGGAGAATTCGATCAAGTCGTCTTTAGGGATGCTGTCTACAAACGATGGTAAGAAGTAACATGATTTGAAATCTGAAATTAGAAAATATAGATAATATTTTGCTGTGTAGGTATGATCTGTTTGAACTTGATATATAAGCATGTATATACTGTACATGTTAATGTTTTGATCATTTATGTTCTTTTCTTTGATTATGAGTAGTTATCTGGATTATTTCCTTTCCTTTATAGAAAAAAATACCTTGTTAGTGACACATAAAGTTGCTTTCAATTACTATACTGTTATGAGTAATCATGTGCAAGGCACATACCACTTAATGATTTGCCATTGGCTACAATCAAGGTTGCAAAATTCGCTATCCGGGATTACTCGGTCGGGACTTTGGAAAGATTAATTGGTAATTCGGAGATTAATCGGGGATTAATCGGATTGTACTGTATACATTGAAATATTAAAATTTAAAAATTATACAGAGTATGTGTAAATATAGAAAAAATCATAAATATAAAAATAAACATAATTGTCTTAAATTGTCCATTTTGCTCCAAAACTATAAAGTTCTAGTTTAAATTCATGTTAAAATGGTAACCAATTTTGACTTTAACCGATTTTGGCTACCAAATTTGATTTTGATCCATCAATTGACGTTGACCATTTAGTTAAACGGATTTTTACAACACTGGCTACAATACGAGATAATAGAGAGGGAAAACGTGTAATACACTCAAGGTTGCAAAATTCGCTATTCGGGGATTAACCCGTTTGGACTTTGAATGGATTAATCGGCAATTCGGGGATTAATCGGATTGTACTATATACATTTACATATTAACTAATAGATAAAAGTTATGAATAGTAACCAGGAGCATTTTTTACTTTTCACTTTTTTTTTTTAATTTTAACTAAATTTCATTTTACCAACAACGCCCCACACTTTTTTGAAAAATTCAAATCGACCCCCAAACAGTGGGTAAAGTGTCAAATAACCATTTTCATAAAAAATCTTAAATAAACTCCACCCAAATATTCAACGGGTCATATATTCTCGCTCGCAACAAGTTAAATTTTTCCGACACCATCGTTAAACTCGAAATAATTTTAGGAACACAATGTCACTAGCTATACGCAAAACGGACGCTTTTTAAAAAACGCTAAATATTTGGGGTACTTTTCATACACGTTGATTTTGCGTTAAATTTTTAAAAGTCGACAATTTCATAGCGAAACGCGGAGATGCACATATATTGTTAATTTAAAATAACATTTAAATCTCTCACGGGTTATACCTTTTAGTTTGACTCGAGTTGCGCTTCAACGACACCATCGTTAGCCACAAAATAATTTAATAAACGCAATAAAATACATTGAAAACTGAACCCCCGGCGCGAAGCGAGGGTTCGATAATTAGTTTATACTAAATTTTAAAAATTATGTGTAACTATAGAAAAAAAAAATCATAAATATAAATATATTTTTAACATAATTGTCTAAAATTGTACATTTTGCTTCAAAACTATAAATTTTAGTTTAAATTCATGTTAAAATGTAACCATTTTTGACTTTGACTGACTTTGATTACCAATTTCGATTTTGATCCATCAATTGACGTTCACCGTTTAATTAAATGAATTTTTGAAAATCGAAACGGATTGCTCCTAAAAATAATTAATCGGAACAACACTAAATACACTTATACACACCAATATTCAAAGCTAACTACAAGTGAACTCTAATGCTCTTATGTATACTAGAGCGAGAAATGGTTAAGTGGTCATGTGCGTTGCATATGACTAGTAAATGATACTCGTACATAACAGATACATTACTCCGTATTTTGTTAAAGTAAATACAGTAGAAGATTATTAGACCAAATCGAAAGTGATAGTTTGAAATAGTAACCAAATTAGTGACGGAACAAAATGAAAAATGATTTTAAATAGGAACCAGATAGTAACTATTTATTTGCTGTTTCACTCCCTAACAAAAACACTTCAAACATGGACACAAGTCAAATTAATGTTTAACGTCTACTTTACCAGCAATTGCAACATAACTTTATTTGTCTGTACAACATGAAAGGCGTCCATATCCTAAGTGGACAAAAGGTTCAAGACTCTTTGTCAGTTGATGCTCGCTTAAGCAAAAAGTATTTGGTTGGGTGAATCAGGAAGAAGTTTCTGCAGTTCGATAAATTGTGATTTCCTGCTGCTTAAAGTACCTGCGATCTTCCTCATCAACAAGTACTAGATTCAAATAATACTTGACGCTAAATTTGTTGTTGATATTACGATGTGTTGGTGTGAGTTCATAAGGGCTCAGGAAAAGCCTGATTGGTATAGATTCACCTGAAAACAAAATTTGTGGCATCTTTAATCACTCATAAAATACTTGCAGCAATATTTAAAAGATATCTGAAATAACTTAATAAAGAGTTTTGTTACAGGTGACATTTTGGGCGGCCAGGTTCAAATCTTAAAGGGTCAGAAACGGTCATGAGATAACCCGGCTAGACCACATCTGACTAAAAATAATCGCACTCACTGGGTAACCTGAACACAGAAACCTCATCCGTTTACCCATCTATTAGAGATGACATTTCAACCCATTAATAGGTAGATGGGTAGATTTTGGAACCCATTTTCCTTTCAAGTTTCAAGGCCAATGAGTCATTTGTAGTAATATATATTGATTATAATCAAAAGGGGTCGTCTAAACAGGTCAAATAAATAGAAATTTAACCAACGTGGATTCAAATTGGATAATCCTCCTAATATTTTTATAGGCGGAATTTTATCAATGCCCTTGCAAAACTTAAAGATGAAATACTAGGTTACTATCGTAATGAAAAACTTCGTTTAATAATAATTAGCACAAAGAAAAAATCAATAAAGTGAAGACAAAATATCTTTGAATGTACCAACCCGAACTAAATGTACCAAAACCTATTGCCCAACCTGCTTACTTTGCCACCTATATTGACAAGTCATACCTCTAACAGGAGCACCATCCATTAACTCAAATTTTGCCAGGGTTTCTGTCTCTACATGAGTGTTGGCACCAGAACCAGTGGACTCTCGTCGCCTGATCTCAAGATCCATATTTTTTAATTTTATTCTAACAAGAAGAAAATATATCTTCCCGATGATTACATCTTTTAAATGATACCTAAATATGAACACACATGTTAGCCAATCATTATAAAAACACAAATATATATGATTCTATTTGGTACCCTTATTTAGTTCTGCAAACATAAATCAATGTTTTTAATAACAATAGTAGTAGGCTATAATATTAAAGTAACAATTTTTATTTTTTTACAGATTTAAGAGATCTTAATATATTAATTTGATAGTCATCATAACTTACTTGCTTTTGTTATACTCAAACTCAATATGAAGACAGTCTTCTATTCCAACTTCCATCTGCGAAAGAATAAGGGAAATCAGCATGCATGATTGGCTAAATTTATCAGTTGCAACGTATCCATTGCAAAATGCTGCATAAGATGTGATTAAAGGTGCAAGAAGGACGGGTCGCTTGAGTAAGGTTAATCATTAGAACTTGTTTGGGTAAAAAGAATCAACTTTAAGTGCAGATATATACAGGTAAGGTTGTGTTTGCAACACTTAATCGGCCTCTTTTGAACTTTATTAGCGCAATAGTAGAAATGGTAATAAAATACTCGGACGAATATGATTACATAAACTAATCTAAAATCTTAATAGGATGATACAAGTTTGCATTAAATATACATTGGGTGAGTTTCGACCCATTTAACTTGAACCATTTTAAGCTAAATTTCCATCACCTGACCCATTTTACCAGGTTGAAAGTAAACACAAACAAAATTGTCCTATTCATAAAAAATGGACGGATATAGCCACCTCTAGACATGATCACGCATATCACTAATCCTCCTGCTATATACATTAAAAAATAATACGAAAATATGATGACGGATCACTGACCTTAATGCTGTTGTTGATTGATGGAGGCGTGCTAAAGTTGCGAACCTGTAAAAAGGAACACATAACAGATCAGTACGAACGAACAATTGTCTTGACATTGTAGCCCTGACACAACCTGGTATGTCATTCTCATGTGTTTTATGGTGAAAATAATAAGTGAATGATAAAATTTAGTTTACAAAAAATCTCAAGTTTGTAATTACAATTATTCAGAATGCAATAAACCTTTGTGAAAGACCACCATGCTGAGCAAAATGAGAAAATATTATCCTTTTATATAGATTTGTAGCTGTATCAATGCTTGACCAATTTACTTATTTATTAATTAAAAAACTCAAACAAATTTTAACACAGTGAGTGTATGATGGAAGATACAAACAAGAATTCTCACCACAAAATCTTGGTACTGCGTTATGCTACCAGCATAACCTCGATTGATTGTCACCTTCAGAACATACCTGAGACAGGATAGTAAATTTTTTTTAGCAAGTTTCAAAAGATGTAGTACAATCAATAGTGTTCATGGTTTGCTATTTTAAGTAACATTTTTACTTTGAATAAGAGTTACCTAAGTCGCACATTAACACCATTGTATGTTTCGTATGGCATTTCAACCGTAGAAAATTCAAAAGGGTATGTTTTCTTTTCATATATGTCACCAGGAACATCCAATTCACGAACTGCATGGCAGATGTAAGAGTGTGAATAGTACTAATAAAGGATATAAAATTTATATCAGATAGAAAATTAATGGATAAAATAAGTAAACTAATGGAGTATAAAGTAATTAAATTAATAACGTTCTTTCAAAAATGCAACAAAACAACAAAAAAGTTGTCGCATCAGACAAGCTTACCAAGAGAGGTGAAGTCATAAAAGTTGCCTCGGTCAAAATAAATTTCTGCAAAGGGAGGTAATAATTCAACATATTCAGAGGGATTAATATGAAAAACTGTTCAATGAAATTGATGAGATAAAATTACCAATTTGACCGAGCAGTTCTACTTTAATACCATTATGCTCGACCTTCTTCCCTTGCACTGGTTCTACAGAAATCTGTACATATAGTACATAAGTAAACGCGATACGTTATAATCATTTGTAATAAGTTTATAAGTCCTTAACATTAAGTACCCAACAAAAATATCAAATATAGTACCTTTCCAGCAATCGTTTCTTGACTTTGAAAAAGGGGGACCAATGATATCTGACCATTTTCCTTCTTCAAAGGAACCTAATATAGAAAATTAACATTGAACCATCATTGAAAGCACAAAGATTTCTGTTACTACAGTTCAAGCTTACACAGTTACACGTAGTTCAGCCAGTTAAATGCTACAGCAGTATCATACTTAAACACGAATGATTACACAATAGACTTATACATGAAATTAGGGCTTCAGTGAAACAAACTATCAAATACACGTAGATAGATCACATAATTAACAGCTTTCAAATTGCTACACTAATCATCAACCTACAATAATAAACAATATACATACATGCATACCTGCTTGCGTGTTTTGGCATCGTTGAGAGTGATCGAAATATTACAAGCCGGCTTAAATGCCCCTAATATATAGTTCTGATCAACAAAAAACAAACAGATCAATTTTCACTGCAAAAACACTACTTTCCGCATTTCAATAAGCTCTTACCATTTCTCAGAATTTAACTTTCAGCTCCTCTCAAAATTCTTCTCTTATACTAGCTGCAAAAACCTAAATAATATAATCAGAGTATATCATTCAACAAATAACTTCTACTAAACAAAAACATATACATATATGTATCTAATTATTAGGCGTAAACGATTGTTTATAGGTATGTTAAGCCATTACAGGCCGGTATAAATTTAAAACCCTAATAATAGACTAAAACTACAAAATTAAAGCAGAATTTGTTTCAGTTTCCGGTCGAGAACCTAGTTTTATTAGATTATAAGTAAATATAGAGTAATGGAGGATGAGATGAAATATAATATAAATCTATATGTAATTATGTATACAGACCGGAACGTTGATCGGAGAAAACTATTGGATGGTTCAGCGTACAGAGGAAGTGATCTGGCAAGTTGATTATAGCAGTGACTTGAATTAATTGATTATTGATTATATATAATAAACTAGTGAAATGGATCCGTGGAATCACTTTAACCAAACAAGTTTAATGTATATTTTAGGTATCAAGTGAATTTAAATGTTAAAGTCACTTAGTTTAATGACCAACGGATTACGACTAAGAAATTTTTCGTTATTTCACAAACGCATTGATGTACTTAACTTGGTTGGAATAAATAACTACATTTATTCTCTCAAAATCATCTTTAAATTTTCATCACAGTGACTATTTTCCTTGTCATAAAAGTCTATATTAAAACTTTTTATTGAGACGTGCATTTAGCTACATATATAACGTAATTAATCTCGTAAAGGAGAACTCATATTTAAATTTGAATACTAATATAATAATAATTAATAATTAATGAGAGTGAATTTTTTTCAAAAAACATGAAATAAATAAATAAGTAGATTTAATTTAATTAGTTATTAATTAGATTAATGACATCACGTTAAGGGATTAGATTTTTTTCTTTTTTTTTATTTTTTCTTAACAAAGTCATTAGCCTAATAATAACATAATAATTATAGGATTTTAATAGAAGCTATAAATAAAAATAAATGATTACTGTATAAAACCTAAATAAACAAAATAGAAATAATAAAAAAAAATATTAGAAAAGTAAAAAATGACTAACTACGCGAATGGTCCATGTGATTCACCCTGATTTGCGGATATAGTCTTAATCTACTATATGCATCAGAAAATAGTAGAGTTATACACCTTAACCCCTACCATTGACATGCTTATTCTTCATCTTCATCAAAAACAAACTCAATCCAAATCATCACTCACCATTTCAACCAACCATTCATCATCGTAACAACTAACAAAACTATATAAATTATAAAATGAAAACCTAAATTAAAAACTTCAAGCCTACTAACTCAAAAGTAATTCGTGAAACCCGTTTATGTAATTGAATCTGGGTAAACATCAATTGCTTCACCTTTAAGAAAAGTATTAAAACTTTGAAAAATTGGTCGAGATGGTCTGGTTTCCATAAGGTTCGATTCTGCGTTTTGTTTGTTTGATAGCGGCTTGTGCGATTTCGTTCATTCCATTTAGTGTAGTAATCTCCTTATTTCTTCCGAGATCTCCCCGACATCTTTTTGATAGAAGATAGCGGAGACTAGATGGCCATCTCACAAGATTTCTCTGTCAATGAGGTCAAACTTGGTCAAAGACACTATTTCTCGGATTTTCTTTGCTCATTTCTCGAATTTTCTTGTAAATCTCGTAAAAATGTATATAAATGTACATATGTTTATTTATTTATACATATTTATATTAAAAAAATGTCAACCTGAGTTAACGTCCGATATCTCCACGAGATGCCGCGATCTCCCCAAAACTGTCCAAACGATATCTCTCCGATATCCGAGTTCTCCAACCTTGATTCCATTTAGACCATCATTGATTCTATTCCGGTGAGCTCGGTGTTGTTGCGGACGTAGTCAGCTTCTGAAAATTGATTTATGCTGCAGTGACCCGAACTTTTCCATGTTTATATATATTAAATGAAATTGATATTTATATGATTAAGTGTTTCTATCACACCCCCAGTTAGGGCCTGGGCGAAATGTGACTTAATATCAAAATATACCAACATATTATAATAACGAGAACAATACTAAATGAGAAAGTTAAACTTTATTGAGTACGCAGCGGAAAATGAAATGTCGTTACAAAGGAGTAAAGTAAATGTTTAAATGCAATAGTAATAAATGCGATAATCTCTTGATCATATGTCCAAGTAGCATCACATAAGCAATAGATAAGTAAGCTTGAATCAAACAGCACCTGAGACAAAACATGCTAAAGTGTCAACCAAAAAGTTGAGTGAAGTTCATAGGTTTAACAAAAGTTGACCGTTGTTTTAGACCACAAGATTTAGTTTGTAAAGTTGATCTCCCGCAGGATCAAAAAGTTATGCCAAAGCGTGATATTTAGACTAAACGTTCAAGTTTGCCCCATGACAAGTTGTGTCTGTCCTTGTCGGCTTAATTTCATGATCAAGTAATACAAAGACTTAGTCAAATGTATCGGGGATGTTACTCCCGATAGGCCTACCCCCAATAATTAAGCATGCAGCAGCAATTAAAAATATCACTGTAGGGACTTAGTCGGACATAGTCGGGTATAGCATAGTTTAACAGTTTGGTACTTGTGTCTAAATTGTAAAAAGTAAAAACAGCATGTGTCTCACCCCAAGTAAAGTAAGTAAGTTTGCTAGCAATAAAGAGGGGCTATGAATTCACCTTAAATAGCAGTTGAAGTATTCCACGCAAGAAGGAAAGTAAAGCAAGTAAGTGATCTGGATATCAACCTAGAGGTATAACGTTTGATTAGTTAATGTCTAACTGACATAAAGTACGTTTATTAATATAGCAACTATATTGACAGTGACGGTTTTCGAGAAAAGTTCCTATTTCTCAAAAGTTTCTATTTTTGAAAACTTACTATTTATGGAAAGCTTCCACTTATAGTAAGCTTCTAGTTTAAAAATGTTCGGGTTATAATTCTTAACAAAGATGTTGTACAATCTCGCCCAAACTTCGTTGCTAACATGCAAGTCACTCGAATGATCTATTGTTACCAAGTGGCCCAGGATCTCTTGACCAGAATCTAAGTCTTGGCATTCGAGATCCACAAGCGTCCCATAATGGTAACAAGGATCACCCTAGGCCACAAGTAGCGGTGATGTTTGTAGTCTTTGTACGCTATCTTTAATTATAACCTTCACGTTAGGTGCGTATATACATATATATATTCATTAATTCGATTTTAATTATAATTCCTATATATATTAATTCATAAAAATACTTTTATAATTTTTAGTAACATATATTACTAATTATAACATGTTATTTATTTTATTTTTAATTGCATATAATTTATAACATTATTTACATGTTTTGGTAAAAAAAATAATAAACCGAAGTAAAAAGTAAAAAGTAAAAAGTAAAAAGTAAAAAGTAAAAAGTAAAGATTAAGAAAAGAATACTTACTAGTAGTAATTCTTCAAAGAGAGAATGAGAGAAATTTTGGTGTGAGTTTGAATGAGAAATGAGGGGTATTTATACTTAAAAAATTAGGTAAAAAGAATAAAATAATTAAAAGAAAAAGAAATATTTTAATTTTTAATGGAATTTTAAAATTCAAAAGTATTAAATGTTAGGTAATGGGATAATGCACAAAATAAAATAATAAAAGTAGTTTTTCCATTATAATTTTTTAATTAAAAAGTAATTTATTTATTTATTTATTTATTTTTTTTAATTAATTTATTTTAAGGATTTTTTATATAAATAAACAAATTGATTTAGTGCTTTTCCAAGAATATTTGTCAATATTTTTTTTTTAATTAATAAATACAAATTTTGCATAAAAATAATAAATAATTCGGTATTTTGTATTTTTAATAATAATTATGATTTTAATTATTAAACTATAATTTTAGTAAGTTTGTAAATATTATTACATTTATATATAATTTGATTTATTATATAGTTAAATATATAATACATTAACTAAATAATAAAAGTGATACAAAGTTTATATACTTAGTTAAATTATGTCAAATTATATAAATTAATAATATATTATTTATTTAAGCGTACATTGTTGACTAAAAATTACTATTCGGTCAATATTTAATTGTATATAACAACCCTTAATACATATAGTCAGGCAGATAACCCTAGGGTTAATTCAGTAAATTTAGAAGTCGAAAAGTGAGGGTTGTTACAGTACCTCCTCGTTAATAAAAACTTCATCCCGAAGTTTTAGGTAGACTTCTCGGTTGCATCAGCGGTTGAGAAGAGATGGGGATATTTCTGTTTCATTTGGTCTTCACGTTCCCAGGTATACTCGGGGCCACGTCGTGAATTCCAACGGATCTTAACAATAGGTATGGTGCTTTGTTTTAAGCATTTAGCAGATCGGTCCATGACTTCTACGGGTTCCTCTATGAAGTGCATTTTATCATCAATGCGAATGTCATCCAAAGGAATAACGAGAGTGTCATTAGTAATACACCGTTTAAGATTTGAGACATGAAACACATCATGTACTTGACTGAGTTCGGTTGGTAGTTCTAATCGATATGCCACGGGACCAATTCTTTCAGTGATTGTGAAAGGTCCAACATATCGTGGACTGAGTTTACTTCGTTTACCGAAACGGACAACACCTTTCCAAGGGGATACTTTCAACATGACTTTATCTCCAACTTGGTATTCGATGTCCTTTCGTTTCTTATCGGCATAACTCTTCTGTCGGCTACGGGCAGTTTCTAAACGTTGCTTGATTTGAACGATCTTTTCGGTAGTTTCGTGAATAATTTCAGGACCAGTTAAATGTCTGTCCTCAAGTTCATCCCAACACAGAGGGGATCTACACTTCCGTCCATATAAAGCTTCAAAAGGTGCAGCTTTAATGCTAGAGTGATAACTGTTATTGTAGGAAAATTCAACCAAAGGTAGGTATCTATCCCAACCTTTGCCGAAATCGATTGCACAAGCACGTAGCATATCTTCCATGGTTTGAATAGTCCGTTCACTTAGACCATCAGTTTAAGGATGATAGGCTGTACTCATATCGAGTTGAGTTCCAAGAGCAGATTGTAAAGTTTTCCAGAATCAAGAAACAAATCGACTGTCGCGATCAGAAATAATCGAGATAGGAACACCATGACGTGAGACGATTTCTTTAATATAAAGCTGTGCTAATCTCTCCATCTTGTCGGTTTCCTTGATCGGTATGAAATGCGCAGATTTAGTAAGGCGGTCAACTACGACCCAAATAGTATCGTTACCGTTCGCATTCTTAGGTAACTTAGTAACAAAGTCCATAGTGATGCACTCCCACTTCCACTGCGGAATATCGGGTTGTGTCAACAGACCAGAAGGCTTTTGATGCTCGGCCTTGACCTTCAAACAAGTAAGACACTTGCTAACATAAGTAGAAATGTCGACTTTCATGTTAGGCCACCAGTAGAATTGCTTCACATCGTGATACATTTTACTGGAACCGGGATGAATAGAATACCTAGTCTTATGCGCTTCATCCAAGACTAATTCACGGAGATTACCGAAGCAAGGAACCCAAATTCTGTTGCCAAAGTACCGTGTACCATTAGCTTTCACTTGGAGTTGGTTCTCGAAACCGATAGGTCCTTCACCTTCGATAAGTGTTGGTTTAATAGCTTCCAGTTGAGCTTCGCAAATTCGTGATATAAGATTTGATTTGATTTTCAGGTTTAAGGCACGAACACGTTTAACATCGTCTTTTCGACTAAGGGCATCGGCAACTACATTTGCCTTACCAGGATGATATTTCATCTTACAGTCATAATCGTTCAATAACTCGAGCCATCGGCTTTGCCTCATATTCAGCTGTTTTTGATCAAAGATGTGTCGAAGACTTTTATGGTCAGTGTACACCGTAAACTGGGTACCATATAGATAATGTCTCCATATCTTTAATGCAAATATCACGGCACCTAACTCAAGGTCATGTGTGGTATAGTTCTCCTCGTGTTTCTTCAACTGTCTAGATGCGTAGGCAATAACCTTTTCACGTTGCATTAAAACACAACCAAAGCCTTGCTTTGAGGCATCGCAGTAAACAACAAAATCGTCAGTACCTTCAGGTAAAGATAGAATCGGGGCTGTGGTCAACTTCTCCTTCAAAATCTTGAAAGCAGATTCCTGTTCTTCGGACCACTCAAATTTCTTCCCTTTTTGTGTTAGCTTCGTAAGAGGTTTAGCAAGAAGTGAAAAATCCTTTATAAATCTTCGATAGTAACCGGCAAGTCCCAAAAATTGGCAAATATGCTTCGCAGTCTTTGGTATCTCCCAGTTCTGAATAGCAGCGATTTTAGCAGGATCAACATGTATTCCTCTTCTATCAACAACATGTCCAAGGAATTGTACGATTTTGAGCCAAAACTCGCACTTAGAGAATTTAGCATAAAGTTGTTCCTTTCGTAAGAGTTCAAGAATCATACGCAAATGTTGCTCATGTTCTTTCTCACTCTTGGAATAGATCAAGATGTCATCAATGAATACAATGACGAATTTATCGAGATAGGGTTTGCAAACACGGTTCAAAAGATCCATGAACACAGCAGGAGCATTGCTCAAACCAAAAGGCATGACACATAATTCATAGTGCCCATAACGAGTGCGAAAAGCAGTCTTAGGAATATCGGATTCCTTGACTCTAAGTTGGTGATATCCGGACCTCAAATCGATCTTTGAATAAACACTTGACCCTTGAAGTTGGTCGAATAGATCATCAATACGTGGCAACGGATAACAGTTCTTGATAGTAAGCTTGTTAAGTTCACGGTAATCAATGCACATCCTTAACGTACCATCCTTCTTTTTAACAAATAGAATAGGAGCTCCCCATGGGGACGAGCTAGGACGAATGAAACCTTTATCCAATAGTTCTTAGAGCTGGTTGGATAATTCCTTCATCTCGGAGGGTGCTAAACGATACGGCGCTTTAACAATAGGAGCAGCACCAGGAGTTAAATCAATTTGAAATTCAACTTGTCGAGGAGGTGGAAGACCAGGAAGATCTTCGGGAAACACATCGGGAAAGTCTTTAACCACTGGTACACCTTCAATACGCTTCTCTTTCGATTCAATCATCTTAACGTGAGCTAGAATAGCTGGATAACCTTTCTTAAGGTATTTGCGAGTTTTAACACAGGAGATGATGTTGAGATTGGAACCACTCTTTTCACCTTGGATGATGAGAGTCTCTCCATTTCCCAATGGAACATTAACAATTTTATCGTAACACATGATATATATAAAACACTTTATATTATTAAGGAACGAGGCATTAAATAAGTCTTTTAGTGCACGATTCGGAAATAGAAATAGTTTTAAGGCATAGCCTTTACATAGATGGAAAAATAGGAAAGATAACTAAAGATTATTAAGATTGAAATAATCTTCATGTCTCTTCTTTTCGTCCTCGAACTGCTTCATCACTTTTTCCATGTTATTCTTCACAAGTTTCTCTAACCTTTCGGTTTGAGAGTCGAGAGACTCTTTGATAAACTTATCATATCGCTCGTTCTTCCCTTTTTGCTTTTCGTAGAGATATTCGAGATTGTCATAAAGGTTGGTAACATGACTGTTAACGGCATTGATGTCGTATTCCCTTAGGGCAAGTTGTTTGTTGACTCGGCTTCTCTCCATTTTCATTCGAAAGTTAACATCCTCCTGGAGATGAGCAAGTGATTGCTTTCCCCAACGAGTGTTGCGTTCATCCTCGTACTTTAGGAGCCTTAATTCTTTTCTTAGTTCAACATTTTCCTCCACCAACTTCTTAATTCCGCAGTCCTTCTCATCCATACGGACCTCCACTCTCGCCATGTGGCGAAGCAAACCCTCATACTTAGCAGCATCATTATAAGAAGAAGATCGGACTCTTTTCCTTGACGGACCAGTTTCCTCAGGACGTTTCCCCTTGTCTTCAGTTTTCGGGGTTGGGTAGTGATCGGGAGAATTAGGTAAAGTATCCGGACTATAGTTTGGTGAACGAGGACCACCAAAGCCATAAGGTGGACTTTGGGCTGGTCTTTCAGTGGAAGACCCTTTAGTATCTTCTACGGTCGGCTTGAAAAGAGTCATTTTGTTCGTTTGATGAAAATTAGACATTCTAACATTAGAAAAGAGACTTTGATTAGCATTTTAAGCCAAGATTATCAAAGCAAGGTTGTTAAGATTATAAGGTAATCCTAAGTGCATTAAGTCTAAGGCAAGAAAGGTTATAGTTTCCTAGATTGCTAGGCACCCTAGCTAACACATAAGGCACACACAAAAATGCAATCATGGTTCTCTATAACAGTCTGGTTATGCTCTGATACCAATCTATCACACCCCCAGTTAGGGCCTGGGCGAAATATGACTTAATATCAAAATATACCAACATATTATAATAATGAGAACAATACTAAATGAGAAAGTTAAACTTTATTGAGTACGCAGCGGAAAATGAAATGTCGTTACAAAGGAGTAAAGTAAATGTTTAAATGCAATAGTAATAAATGCGATAATCTCTTGATCCTATGTCCAAGTAGCATCACATAAGCAGTAGATAAGTAAGCTTGAATCAAACAGCACCTGAGACAAAACATGCTAAAGTGTCAACCAAAAGGTTGAGTGAAGTTAATAGGTTTAACAAAATTTTGACTGTTGTTTTAGATCACAAGATTTAGTTTGTAAAGTTGATCTCCCGCAGGATCAAAAAGTTATGCCAAAGCGTGATATTTAGACTAAACGTTCAAGTTTGCCCCATGACAAGTTGTGTCTGTCCTTGTCGGTTTAATTTCATTATCAAGTAATACAAAGACTTAGTCAAATGTATCGAGGACGTTACTCCCGATAGGCCTACCCCCAATAATTAAGCATGCAGCATCAATTAAAAATATCACTGTAGGGACTTAGTCGGACATAGCCAGGTATAGCATAGTTTAACAGTTTGGTACTTGTGTCTAAATTGTAAAAAGTAAAAACAGCATGTGTCTCGCCCCAAGTAAAGTAAGTAAGTTTGCTAGCAATAAATAGGGGATATGAATTCACCTTAAATAGCAGTTGAAGTATTCCACGCAAGAAGGAAAGTAAAGCAAGTAAGTGATCTGGATATCAACCTAGAGGTATAACGTTTGATTAGTTAATGTCTAACTGACATAAAGTATGTTTATTAATATAGCAACTATATTGACAGTGACAGTTTTCGAGAAAAGTTCCTATTTCTCAAAAGTTTCTATTTTTGGAAACTTACTATTTATGGAAAGCTTCCACTTATAGTAAGCTTCTAGTTTAAAAATGTTCGGGTTATAATTCTTAACAAAGATGTTGTACAATCTCGCCCAAACTTCGTTGCTAACATGCAAGTCACTCGAATGATCTATTGTTACCGAGTGGCCCAGAATCTCTTGACCAGAATCTAAGTCTTGGCATTGGAGATCCACAAGCGTCCCATAATGGTAACAAGGATCACCCTAGGCCACAAGTAGCGGTGATGTTTGTAGTCTTTGTACGCTATCTTTAATTATAACCTTCACGTTAGGTGCGTATATACATATATATTCATTAATTCGATTTTAATTATAATTCCTATATATATTAATTCATAAAAATACTTTTATAATTTTTAGTAACATATATTATTAATTATAACATGTTATTTATTTTATTTTTAATTGCATATAATTTATAACATTATTTACATATTTTGGTAAAAAAATAATAAACCGAAGTAAAAAGTAAAAAGTAAAGAGTAAGAAAAGAATACTTACTAGTAGAAATTCTTCAAAGAGAGAATGAGAGAAATTTTGGTGTGAGTTTGAATGAGAAATGAGGGGTATTTATACTTGAAAAAATTAGGTAAAAAGAATATAATAATTAAAAGAAAAAGAAATATTTTAATTTTTAATGGGATTTTAAAATTTAAAAGTATTAAATGTTAGGTCATGGGATAATGCACAAAATAAAATAATAAAATTAGTTTTTTCATTATAATTTTTTAAATAAAAAGTAATTTATTTATTTATTTTTTTTAATTAATTTATTTTAAGGATTTTTTTATATAAATAAACAAATTGATTTAGTGCTTTTCCAAGAATATTTGTTAATATTTTTTTTTAATTAATAAATACAAAATTTTGCATAAAAATAATAAATAATTCGGTATTTTGTATTTTTAATAATAATTATGATTTTAATTATTAAACTATAGTTTTAGTAAGTTTGTAAATATTATTACATTTATATATAATTGGATTTATTATATAGTTAAATATATAATACATTAACTAAATAATAAAAGTGATACACAGTTTATATACTTAGTTAAATTATGTCAAATTATATAAATTAATAATATATTATTTATTTAAGTGTACATTGTTGACTAAAAATTACTATTTGGTCATAACAACCCTTAATACATATAGTCAGGCAGATAACCCTAGGGTTAATTCAGTAAATTTAGAAGTCGGAAAGTGAGGGTTGTTACAGTTTCCAACATGTTAAGCAATCAAACTTGTTAAGACTTGATTAATTAAAATAGGTTTTATATAGACAATTGACCACCCAAGTTGACCGGTGATTCACGAACGTTAAAACTTGTAAAAACTATATGATGTCATATATATGGATATATATATATATAGTTAACATGGTATTATGATAAGTAAAAATATCATTAAGTATATTAACAATGAACTACATATGTAAAAACAAGACTACTAACTTAAGGATTTCGAACGAGGCTTATATGTAACGATGATCGTTGTAACGACATTTAAATGTATATATATCATATTAAGATATATTAATATATCATAATATCATGATAATATAATAATTTAACATCTCATTAGATATAATAAACAATGGGTTAACAACATTAAATGAGATCGTTAACTTAAAGGTTTCAAAACAACACTTACATGTAATGACTAACGATGACTTAACGACTCAGTTAAAATGTATATACATATAGTGTATTTAGATGTATTAATATACTTTTGGAAGACTTCAATACATATATCAAAACACTCATACTTAACGAAAATGGTTACAGTTACATTCCCATTCTTTTTTCATCAAGAATTCTAGTCGTATTCATACCCGTATTATACACAGCTACTAGACGTACTTACTATGGGTATATACCAATAGGAACTAGCATGGGATTCCACTCTTGATTATGTTATGCATGACTAATCAATTTTAACTTCTACCATAAACTAGTCAACTAACTAGAACTCCTTTTAACCCCACTCACCACTCACAACTTACCACTCATCATTCACTCCATTTCACTTCCAATTCTCTTTCTAATTCTCTCTCAACACACACACGCGCACATACACACACACACACACACACACACACTGATGAACGAATTTTTCCAGTAGCTAATCATCATCTTCATCAAAAATTACTTCAAGAATCAAGCTATAATCATCTTAGGAAGAACACTTCGAAAATCCTTTCAAGTTTACTAGTTTACTTCCAAGCTTTCTAATCCATTCCAAGTAATCATCTAAGATCAAGAAACATTTGTTATTTACAGTAGGTTATCTTTCTTATTCAAGGTAATATTCATATTCAAACTTTGATTCAATTTCTATAACTATAAACTATCTTAATTCGAGTAAAAACTTACTTGAACTTGTTTTGTGTCATGATCCTACTTCAAGAACATTCAAGCCATCCAAGCTCCTTTGAAGCTAGATCATTTCTTGTCACTTATAGTAGGTATACCTACTAAACTTGAGGTAGTAATGATGTTCATAACATCATTCGATTCATATATATAAAACTATCTTATTCGAAGGTTTAAACTCGTAATCACTAGAACATAGTTTAGTTAATTCTAAACTTGTTCACACAAAAAAAAGTTAATCCTTCTAACTTGACTTTTAAAATCAACTAAACACATGTTCTATATCTATATGATATGCTAACTTAATGATTTAAAACCGAAAAACACGAAAAACACCGTAAAACCGGATATACGCCGTCGTAGTAACACCGCGGGCTGTTTTGGGTTAGTTAATTAAAAACTATGATAAAATTTGATTTAAAAGTTGTTCTTCTGGGAAAATAATTTTTCTTATGAACATGAAACTATATCCAAAAATCATGGTTAAACTCAAAGTGAAAGTATGTTTTCCAAAATGGTCATCTAGACGTCGTTCTTTCGACTGAAATGACTACCTTTACAAAAACGACTTTTAACCTATATTTTTGACTATAAACTTATACTTTTTATGTTTAGATTCATAAACTTAAGTTCAATATGAAACCATAGCAACTTGAAACACACAAAACGGATTTAAAACGAAGAAGTTATGGGTAAAACAAGATTGGATATTTTTGCTTGTTGTAGCTACGTGAAAATTGGTAACAAATCTATATTAATCATATCCTAGCTAACTTATATTTTATTATACATGTATTCTAATATATTATGTAATCTTGGGATACCATAGACATGTATGCAAATGTTTTGACATATCATATCGACCCATATATATATATATTATTTGGAACAACCATAGACACTCTATATGCAGTAACGTTGGAGTTAGCTATACAGGGTTGAGGTTGATTCCAAAAATATATATACTTTGAGTTGTGATCTAGCCTGAGACGTGTATACACTGGGTCGTGGATTGATTCAAGATAATATATATCGATTTATTTCTGTACATCTAACTATGGACAACTAGATGTAGGTTACTAACGAGGACAGCTGACTTAATAAACTTAAAACAGTAAAACGTATTAAAAATGTTGTAAATATATTTTGAACATACTTTGATATATATGTACATATTTGTTATAGGTTCGTGAATCGACCAGTGGCCAAGTCTTACTTCCCGATGAAGTAAAAATCTGTGAAAGTGAGTTATAGTCCCACTTTTAAAAATCTAATATTTTGGGATGAGAATACATGTAATTTTATAAATGTTTTACGAAATAGACACAAGTAAATGAAACTACATTATATGGGTGAATGATCGAAGCCGAATATGCCCCTTTTTAGCTTGGTAGCCTAAGAATTTGGGAACAGACCCCCAAATTGACGCGAATCCTAAAGATAGATCTATCGGGCCCAACAAGCCCCATTCTGGAATTTGGAATGCTTTAGTACTTCGATTTTATCATGTCCGATGGGTGTCCTGGAATGATGGGGATATTCTATATGCTTCTTGTTAATGTCGGTTACCAGGTGTTCACCAGTTGAATGATTTTTATCTCTATGTATGGGATGTATATTGAAATATGAATCTTGTGGTCTATTACTATGATTTGATAATATATAGGTTAAACCTATAACTCACCAACATTTTTATTGACGTTTTAAGCATGTTTATTCTCAGGTGATTATTAAGAGCTTCCGCTGTTGCATACTAAAGTAAGGAAAAGATTTGGAGTCCATGCTTGTATGATATTATGTAAAAACTGCATTCAAGAAACTTATTTTTGATGTAATATATTCTTATTGTAAACCATTATGTAATGGTCCTGTGTAAACGGTATATTTTAGATTATCATTATTTGATAATCTACGTAATGCTTTTTAAACCTTTATCTATAAAATAAAGGTTATGGTTGTTTTAAAAATGAATGCACACTTTGAAAAACGTCTCATATAGAGGTCAAAACCTCGCTACGAAATCAATTAATATGGAACGTTTATAATCAATATGAACGAGACATTTCAGTTGGTATCCGAGTGTTGGTCTTAGAGAACCAGAATTTTTGCATTAGTGTGTCTTATCGAGTTTGTTAGGATGCATTAGTTAGTCTGGACTTCGACCGTGTTTTTCTTAAAAAAAACGATTGCTTAACTTTTTTGTTGGAAACTATATATTATTAACATGTAATTATTATGTGATATATTAACCTCTTAATGTGTTTGATATTGTGTGATAGATGTCTACCACTAGTACAAATCCCATCGACTCTCCTAATAATAATGAAGAGTCGAATATACTTTGGGATGATTCACAAATTCCCGAAGAGGAACCGGAAGAGGAGGAACCAGAAGAAGTGGAACCGGGAGAAGAGGAACCAGAAGAGGAGGAATCGAAAGAGGAGGAACCGGAAGAAGAAGAGGTACCGGAGGAAGAAATATTGATACCTACAGTAAATCGTTTAAATAAAAGAAAATCCTCAACCAACGGACCAAAGTTAAAAATAGTCAATGGTGTTTCCGCTGAGGAAGCAAAATATTGGGAAGATTACCAATTTTCCGATGAATCGGATCCCGATGAGGATTCCGATGATGTTATAGAAATTACCTCGACCCAATTTAATATAGCAAAATAAAATAAGAAGGGAAAAGGTATAAAAATAGAGAAACCTGATTCCAACTCCGATGAGCTTTATATGTATCGGCAACATCCGTATTTCCTAAAGTGTAACAATAACCTGGGAACCTCTAAACCACTAGGTTTTTTTAAATCATTGTGGAAAACGACGGCTCGTATTAGAGGAACACCATATATCCCTAGAAAATTAGGAAAGCGAACCAAGTCTGAAGAAGAAGAAACCAGTGATTCAGATTAGGGAGTTGTAATCATGTTGTGTATTATATGTATTGTAGTGTGCTTGTACTTTTATGTTCTATGTAAATTGCTTGTTTTGTTTGTTATTTATCTTTTACGAATCTAATCCTTGTCTATTTTACAGTATAAAAACAAAATAGACGTTAAGATTAGACAACCGAATATTTTAGAAGACCTATCAGAGGATATGATTGAGGAAATCTTGTCTAGATTCGGTCGGAATTCATCAGCACATTTAGTTATGGCGAAATTAACTTGTCAAACATTTGAAAGACTTTCCAGAAATACCTTAGTTTATAAAAGGCTTTCCTTTGATAGGTGGGGTATATCACATTGGGGAGACCGTAAGTTACGCCGTGTTTTCTTTAAAGCGTTAAATGCGGGGAACCCAAATGCAATTTTACGCTACGGGTTAAGAACCTTGATATTGCTCAATTACATCATATATATCTATCGCAATATCACTAAAAATGCTCTATATTCGAAGATAATGAAGATGATCTACAAGGGATATGTCAAGATGCGCGAATTTGTATCGGAAGAGTAGTTTGCAAAGAATTTCGATGATTTATGACATCGGTTGATCCCGATACGAGTTAGTATCAAGATAGCACTCTAAAATGATAAAACAAGGCTTCCGTTATATAAAAGTTCGTCCAAATGAACTAATATTAAAAATAAAACGAAACAGTGCCCAAAATACATCCAGGACGCCGTCCCACAAAGGAAGACGCCGTCCTGGTCTTCATATGGAGACGCCGTCCCACAAAGGAAGACGCCGTCTTGGTCTATAAACTGGGACGCCGTCCTGCCTTTTAGGACGCCGTCCCAAAGTAGGTGTGACCGAACTTTCTGCTTTTTACCTAATTTCTCCACCTTAAAATGTCAGTTTTTGGGACTGTTTCATTAGAGTTACGTACAGAGAAGTTTAGAGACGATTTTCAGGAGCATCTTGGAGAATTCCATCCTCTTTGAAGAGGCCAAAGATCAAAGCATCATCCATCAACATCTTCTTCATCCAAGAACTCTTGTTCTTGTAGGTTATATACTTGTTCTCAGAAATGATTTCAGTTTATAATTTGAGTGAATTGTTGTCTGTTACAATGATTATTGGCTAGTTTCATTAATGTTTGTCTAGATTAATAACCAAGGTATTGGATGTAATCTTGTTGATTGAATGTATTATGTGTGTTAGATTGAAGCTTGAATAGAGAACCATGCTTATTGTTGTTAAAACCATTTGTATCTAGTTAATTGATATGTTGTTGATAAAGAGAACTCTTGTTGATGTATCATATTGATTTACAATCAACTTGTCTTAGATTGATTGTTTGCTAAACCGGACCAAGGGGGTAAACTAGATTAAAACGGTTAGACAAAATAGGAATGAATTGTGTAGAGCGAACGCAAAGGCAATTGTTATTCAAGTCTTTAATCTTGTTGATCAACTAGTCACAAACGAAAAGGTCTAAGTTATAGGGAACCCTCGCTTAGTAATTCTAGTTTGAGTACTTGCTAAAGAGAACTCTTGGCGAGTCGATTTAGGTGATTAGCATGCTTATAGTTATTTGATTACAAATACAAGAACTATAGTGAAAAGGGAACCCTTGAGCTTGTTATTGTATTTACGTGTTTATCCGAGAGAACTCTTAGTAAAACCTATTAGATAACTACACACATAATCATTCAATCAGGGCTTAATATCTAATTTACATCCAATACCGAGGGTAAAATATCTAGATGAACATTTCCTCTCTTTGATTTAATTCAAAACCTATCTTACTTGCTTTATTTGCATTTATTTGCATTTTATAAACCAAAAGACTAAAAATATTGTTTTTACATTTAACCTTCTTTGATTTGGCTAAATCGTTAAAACAGCCACAAAACATAAAACTTGTACTTTTACTTTAATTAACTTAGTTAATCATAATATAGTTTCTAATTCTAGTTTGACTGATATACTGTCCTTGGAACGATACACGGATTTTACCATTATCTATACTACTACACGATCGGGTACACTGCCCGTTAGTGTGTAGCAATCTTTAAAACCGGTATTTTCCTTAAGATAAATTATAGACACGATTTCGCACATCAAGTTTTTGGCGCCGCTGCCGGGGACAGTTTTGTGTCAAAATAGGATTATTAACTAATTTGTGATTAAGTAGTTTCTTAATTATTTTAAATTATTAATAGTTTTTGATTTTTAATTTTGTAGAATCGGTATGTGTGATAGTTTTTGTTAGTTGTGTGATTGGCAGATTATAGGTTGCATATGCCACATACCCGAAGTTCAGAATCTCCATTATTTACACCATTGACGGAACCGGATAGAAAGCTTGGTAGAATCCCAAAAGAAGTGCTTGATATTTTTGAATCTTCATCAAAACAGGAAACGTTTGATTCAGAATCAAGTACCACCAAGCCGAGATATTCAGACTTTGGTAAACCAGTTCAACCACCAAATTTTGAAATGGAAGGAGAAAGACCGTTGGTACCGCGCCAATCAATGGCAGAAAAGATGAAAGCAACGAGGACCGGACAAGGTAGTGCTATTACTCCGGGTGAGGTAAATTTTGAAATTAAAGGACCTATTTTGCAAATGATTAATAATAGATGTCAATTTAGTGGTGGTCCTAATGAAGACGCAAATGAACATATTCGAATCTTTGAAGATATATGTCTTCTTTTCAAATTAAAACCAGAAACTGACCAAGCTATATTTCTAA
The DNA here is from genome assembly GCF_046630445.1 of Rutidosis leptorrhynchoides. Lineage (NCBI taxonomy): Eukaryota > Viridiplantae > Streptophyta > Magnoliopsida > Asterales > Asteraceae > Rutidosis > Rutidosis leptorrhynchoides. The sequence continues at coordinate 325,478,515 of NC_092341.1, forward strand.
GACTTTTCCCGTGGACACTCCACGGGGAAGTAAGAAGTTGGTTAGACTCCTTAGCCGAGGCTACGATAAGAACATGGGATAGTATGATGGAAAAATTTCTTAAGAAATATTTTCCAGCATCTAAATCAGCGAGACTCCAACAGGAGATTACCCAGTTCTGTCAAAAGCCTATGGAAACCTTGTACGAAGCATGGAATAGATTTTCCAAAATGCTTAGAGGGTGTCCAAACCATGGTTTGGATACCTTTCAACAAGTCCAAATCTTTTACAAGGGTTGCGAAGTTGCAACCCGAATTTCCATTGATCAAGCTTCCGGAGGTTCTATTATGGACAAAACCGAGCAAGAGGCTTATGAGATAATCGAGAAATTAGCCGATTATTCTCATGAGTGGCATCAAGAACGCCCCATTTCTCGAAATGCTCAAGTCCAAAGCGCCGGTGCTTATGATGATTTCAGCTCCCTAGGTGTAAAAATTGACGGTGTTGTCCGAAACATGGACAAAATCACCAAAGAAATCCACAGTATGAAAGTAGGTTGTGAATACTGTGGTGGTCTACACTTAGGTAAAGATTGTGATGCCGGGTTAACCATGGCTCAAAAAGAAGAGGTGGCTTTTATAAGCCAAAGAAATAATAACCAGTTTCAGGGTAGAGCCCAATTTAACCGTAACTTTAACAACCCCTACAACCCTCAAGGTCAAAATTCTAATTTTCAACAAGGGTCAAGTAGTGGGTTCCAACAACAAACTCCGGGTTATTATCAAAAACCCCAACAGGAGGAGAAAAAGTCAAATTTAGAGAGTATGTTGGAAAAGTTAATAGCATCACAAACTCAGCTGGTCACAAACATTAATCAAACCAACGAGAAAAACGAACATCAGTTTCGTAACCAACAAGCATCAATCCAAAATTTGGAAAAACAAATGAGTGGTTTAGCCAATTTACTGAGTGAGAGAAAACCCGGTAGTTTACCGGGCGATACCAGCAAGAACCCCAGAAATGAGCACGCCAATGTTATCACCACACGGAGTGGTTTGGCGTATGATGCTCCACAAATGCCCGAAAATTCTGATTTTAGCGTTCCGTTGAACCAAAACGATGAACCGGTTAAGGAGCCGGAAAAAGTGGTTGAAAAGGAAGTACTGGAAAAACCCGTAGAGAAACCATATCAACCACCGCTCCCATTCCCAAGAAAACAACAACAAGAAAGGCTAGAAGCCGAAAGGCTAAAATTTCTAGATATGTTTAAACAGATAAACATAAACATGCCTTTTATTGATGTTATCTCCGGAATGCCAAAGTATGCTAAGTTTTTAAAAGACTTACTTACTAACCGAAAGAAGATGGAAAGCGTTTCATCAGTAACCTTAAATGCTAGATGTTCCTCGCTTGTGTCTAACACACTTCCTGAAAAGCTTCAAGATCCGGGTAGTTTTACTATTCCATGTCTAATGGGTGACCTTGATTGCATGAGGGCATTAGCCGATTTGGGGGCTAGTATCAATTTAATGCCCTATTCAATTTACCTTAAATTAAACCCTGGAGAACTCAAAACCACACGAATGGCTATTCAACTAGCCGATCGCTCTATAAAATTCCCTCGAGGAATAATAGAGAATTTGTTAGTTAAGACCGGAAATCTGATTTTCCCGGCTGACTTTGTGGTTTTAGACATGGAAGTTGATGAGAGAATACCAATTATTTTGGGTAGGCCATTTTTAAATACTGCTCGATGTGTCATTGATGTTTATGACCAGCAGTTGACCCTGAGAATTGGTGAAGCTAGTGCGACTTTTGCAATTGACAAGTCCTTGAAATATCCCGAATCTTCGGATGATACTTGTTATTTTATGCAAGGCATAGATTCGCATTATGAGTTCTTGCAGGAATCTCCCGAATCGGATGAAACAGGTGTATACGATTTGGCAATTGGAGATGATGAATTCACCGAAGAAGAAATGGATGTGATGGCCACATTTTTGATGGCCAATGAGTGTGAACCAACTGAAGAGGAAATAGAAACCCTGAATAAGGATAGCGAGTACCGGAGTCGATCCTCAATTGAGGAACCTCCCATTTTGGAGCTTAAACCGCTCCATGATCATCTTGAGTACGCTTTCCTTCAGGAAGATTCAAAGCTTCCGGTAATTATTTCCTCACTTCTCTCTCAAAATGAGAAAGAACGTCTTGTTTCCTTGCTACAGGCCCACAAACCGGCCATTGCATGGAAAATCCATGATATAAAAGGAATTAGTCCTTCTTATTGCACGCACAAGATCTTAATGGAAGAGAATTCCAAACCAGTGGTGCAACGTCAAAGGAGACTAAATCCTCATATGCAAGACGTTGTAAAGAAGGAAATCATTAAATTGCTAGATGCGGGTCTAATCTACCCGATTTCAGACAGTCCGTGGATAAGCCCGATTCATTGTGTTCCTAAAAAGGGTGGTATAACTGTTACCACCAATGATAAGGACGAGCTTATCACAACACGAACTGTTACGGGGTGGCGGGTTTGTATAGATTATCGAAAGTTAAACGAAGCCACAAGAAAAGACCATTTTCCTCTACCATTTATTGATCAAATGTTAGAGAGACTTGCAGGAAATAGCTTTTATTGTTTCCTAGATGGTTTTTCGGGGTACTTTCAAATTCCCATCTCCCCAGAAGATCAAGAAAAGACTACCTTCACGTGTCCCTATGGCACCTTCTCATATCGCCGAATGCCCTTTGGTCTATGTAATGCTCCTGCAACATTCCAAAGGTGTATGATGGCCATTTTCCACGATATGATTGAGGATTGCATGGAAGTGTTCATGGACGACTTTTCAGTCTTCGGTGACACTTTTGATTCATGCCTTCTAAATTTGGAGAAAATGCTAATCAGGTGTGAGAAGTCGAACCTAGTGCTGAATTGGGAGAAATGCCACTTTATGGTTAAAGAGGGCATTGTCTTAGGGCACAAAATCTCAAGTGTTGGTATTCAGGTGGATCCAGCAAAGGTTGATGTCATTGCCAACCTTCCACCTCCTTCAAACGTAAAGGGTGTTAGAAGTTTTCTTGGGCATGCCGGGTTTTACCGGCGGTTTGTTAAGGATTTTTCAAAAATCGCAACGCCATTGAATAAACTTCTTGAAAAAGATGCACCCTTTGTTTTCACAAGTGAATGCACTAAGGCATTCAAAATTTTAAAGGAAAAACTTGTTAACGCACCAATAATTATAGCTCCAAATTGGTCTTTACCATTCGAGCTAATGTGCGATGCATCGGATTTTGCGGTTGGTTCAGTTTTGGGCCAACGGGTTGAGAAACGTTTTCAACCCATTTATTATGCAAGCAAGACTTTACAAGGAGCCCAATTAAATTATACAACAACAGAAAAAGAGCTCCTTGCGATAGTCTTTTCCTTTGACAAATTCCGATCTTATCTTGTCCTATCAAAGACTGTTGTCTTTACTGATCATTCGGCATTAAAATATCTTTTCTCTAAGCCGGATGCAAAACCTCGATTGTTAAGGTGGGTCTTGCTTTTGCAAGAATTTGATATCGAGATTAAGGACAAGAAAGGTGCAGAAAATCTTGCAGCGGACCATCTTTCTAGACTCGAAAATCCCAATCTTGAAGTACTCCATGAATCGAGTATTACAGATGATTTTCCCGGAGAATTCCTAATGAGGGTAGAGAAGGTGGAGGATCCGTGGTTTGTTGACTTCGCCAATTACATTGTTGGAGGGTACCTAGAAACAGGTTGGTCACATCAGAAAAGGAAGAAATTCTTTAGTGACCTAAAGTATTATTTTTGGGAAGACCCTTATTTATTCAGGCGATGTGCGGATGGAATTATCCGCAGGTGTGTTTCAGGGAAGGAATGCACCGAAATTCTACTTGACTGTCACCGTGGTCCCACAGGTGGTCACTTTGGTCCCCAAATTACGGGGAGGAAAGTTTATGAGGCCGGTTTCTATTGGCCTACTATATTCAAAGATGCCTACTCTGTTTGCAAGGCTTGTGACGCGTGCCAACGGGCGGGTCAAATAACCAAACGGGATGAAATGCCTCAACAAAGCATCCAAGTATGCGAGGTGTTCGATGTTTGGGGAATTGACTTTATGGGCCCCTTTCCAAAATCTCACTCTTATCTCTACATACTTGTCGCCATCTATTATGTGTCTAAATGGGCGGAGGCAAAGCCTCTACCAACAAATGATGGTCGAGTAGTAGTAAATTTTTTGATGGAGCTTTTCTCTAGATTTGGCACGCCTAAAGCTCTAATAAGTGACCGAGGCACCCACTTTTGCAATAAGCAAATGGAAAAGGTGTTGAAAAGATATGGAGTAATCCATAAAATTTCGACATCCTATCATCCTCAGACGAGTGGGCAAGTAGAGAACACCAACAGGTCGTTAAAACGCATACTAGAAAAGACCGTTGGTGCTAATCCAAAAGAGTGGTCCAACAAGTTATATGATGCATTGTGGGCATTTCGCACGGCCTACAAAACACCGATTGGAACTACTCCTTTCCGTATGGTATACGGAAAAGCATGCCATCTCCCGTTGGAGATTGAACATAAAGCTCATTGGGCATTAAGGGCATGCAACTTGGATTACAAAGAAGCGGGTCGGTTACGTTTGACCCAATTAAATGAATTAGACGAGTTGAGGCTTGAAGCCTATGACAACTCTCTAATTTACAAGGAAAAGACGAAACAATGGCACGACAAACGGTTGAAACACCCGAAAGAATTCATGGAAGGAGACCGTGTCCTTGTTTATAACTCTCGTTTTAAGTTATCGCCAGGAAAGCTAAAGTCCCGATGGACGGGACCATATGTGGTTAAAAGAGTGTACCCTTATGGTACGATTGAAATAGTGAACTGGAAAGGCGATACTTTTAAAGTGAATGGCCACCGGGTCAAACACTACGTTGATGGTCCCCTGGAAATTGAGGATGAGGTTAGCCTCAACTTCAACAAAAACGCTTAAATCAAAACGGGGACGAGTTGGGTGAACGACTCGTAAAAAATGGTTCACCATTGTAATTAGGTTTGTTTTGTGTGTATTATAAATTTTTGTTTGGTACAAAACGATTACCGTATGACCCCGAAACGCGAACGACTCAGAAAAACTGATCAGTGGGTTTTAGTTATACGGGACGCCGTCCCAAATATCCAAGACGCCGTCCCAGTTTACACATCGAGACGCCGTCTCCATAGTCTAGACGCCGTCCCAGTTTGAAAAGCAAGACGCCGTCTCCATATTCTAGACGCCGTCTAGCACCCCTGATCCAGAAAAAAAATTACGCGTTTTATACCTTAGCCTCTTATTTCCTATCCCCAAAACACATTCTATCTATTTCTCTCTGCCCAAAAACCGAACCACTCTCAAGAACCCTAAATTTCTACATCAAATTCGTGATTTCCTCTTCAATTTCAAGCCTCTAATCATGAACTTCTGGGTATGAATTCTACATTTCTTCACTTTTCTTTATCAATTACTTACATTGTATGTTTATATATATCAATTGGTTAAAGAATAGTGTGGGGTGTTTGATTTGCTTGATTATTGTAAAGATTAACATGCCTTAGATTGTTTAAATTGCCCTAATGTGTTTATTTTGCAAAGATTACATGTTCTTTAGGGTTTGTTCATGATGCTAGGGTTTGTAAAATTTAAATCCGAATTTGAGATGTTCAATTCATGATGTTGGGTTTATGTTTGATGTTTATGATTATTGTGAAGTATATGATTGTGTTGGTGATATTGATGACAATTTGGCCGGGTCAATTTTGAATAATAGTAAAATTCTAAGCATATTATTGATTTGTAATGAACTTTTGAAGTATGTATGCTTGTTTTTCACATGTATGGGCCTGTTGAATCAATTTAATAGAATGGAATGCCATAATGTATGTTGTTGTAAGGTCATTTGAGCTAAAAATTGTGAAAAATTGTATTATGATTTGTGTTGAATATGTTTAGAATACAAAGTTAAATGCTATGACCTATGACACAACATACTTTAATCTTTTAAGTCCTATGTTTGTGTTACATTGTGATGTTATGATTTTCATTTTTGAAAGTGTGTTAATGAATTCAAGTTGACTTTGGTTGACTCTGGTATAAACTTGTGAACGTGCACTTTTGTGAAAATGAATCATACTACTTTTGAACTAGGAATTGAGTGATTGATCTCTCCTGCTATTCGGTTATATTTTGGCTAACATTAACACAACGGTTTCTATGTTCTTTTGGTTTTGTGTTTAATGTTTTGCAGGGACAAACAAGCAGGGGAGGACCGGCACCTAAAAGGGGAAGACCATCAGGTTTAGCTCCACCAAGACAACCACCACCACCACAAGAACAACCTCATTCATCATCTTCTTCGGGAGAAGAAGCAGGGGAGGATCTCAATGATCCTAGGGTTTGGTTAAATCAGGTACAGAATGACGATGACTACACCGAAACCTTTGAAAGAATAAACCGCAGGCCCATTAATGCTACTTGGTATTTCATTTGGGGGCCATTAGAGGAGGCGGGCATGCGCCGACATGTTACTAATCTACTCGCCATTCCATACAATAGAGTAGTAGCCCACGCCTGGGAACATCTTTTTAGCATCAATGAACCAATCTACCCGGTGCTTCTTAAAGAATTCTACTCTACAATGCGGTTTAGCAATGTAGCCGATTATTTATCCGCTGAGTTTCTACGGTTTCGTCTTGGAGGCCAAGACAGGGGTTTGAGCAGTTTTCAGGTGTGTAGAATTTTGGGTATTTTTGAAGAATTCACCGACACACAGTTAGGTGAATATTTGAGGGCTTCGGATTATGTTGGCCGACATCAGTTTGATGACACTTCTTATTGGCGCAGAATTTGTAAGCCAAATATTGCGCCTGCTCATTTTCGATCAAGCAAACATCGGTACAATGAAATCGCAGCCCGAGATGATAAGCTGCTTCACCGACTCATTGCATGTACTTTTAATGCAAGGATAGAGGGTAATGAGAAGGTGAAAACCTTAGATTTGTGGATTATGGATCAGATCAAGCGGGGGGCCTATACCGATATTCCTGGGTTAATCGGTAATTATTTTCTTTCCATTGCTACCGAGACGCGGGTACGGAAGCCACTCTTAGGAGGACACTACATAACCCGATTTGCCCGACACTTTAACATTGATTTCGACAGATTACAGGAATTACCGAGTATAATGAAACCTTTGAAAAAGGTTTTTTATATTAATGCCGAAATCATTATGAAAGACAGAAATGGGCATTTGGTCCCCTTTGCAGCAGCCGGTGCAGGTGGCGCGAGTGGCAGTGGTGTTCAACAGGAACAGGAGCAGGAAGAGGAGGCTGAAATGGAGGCCCAAACTAATGTTAATTTGCAGGTTCCGTGGCAACCGTCCCAAGAGAATTGGGACAGTTTGGTTGGTAGTGTTAACAACATGCGATTGAGCCCGAATGAACAAAGGAGGCACAACCAACAAATGCGGGATAGTCAGGAAAGAATGGAGCAACGACAGATTGCTCAAGTGCACGATCAGGGATGGATGAGTTATGGTATTGATTGGAATAACCATAACTCAGAGTTGTTTTATTCCAACCCCGAGCAGTACTATGGGACGACACGTCTGACACCCCAATATTACACGGATCCTCAAAACCCACCTCCGCCTCACCCGATTTATGATAATACCGCTGCGTTGCAGGATGCTCGGAACAGATTTGAGCAGCAATATCCACAGGGACGCCCGTACCGCGATGGTTCGGGTAATTATTTTTGGCCGTTTGATAACTAGGCCTGCGTGCCTATTTGATCTTTTTGTACCTTGTTTAAGACTATCTTATTTGTGTGATGTATTTGGATACATTTATGGTTTGTAATAATTATACTAATGTGTGGTTTGATTAAACGGATGTGGTTGAATAAACACCGTTATTTTTATATGCTTTGTGTGGTTTGTTTATTTTGTGCAGCATGATTGAACTTCCAAGACTGGCATTAAGTTCAGCGACATTTGATATTATGATGTGTGTATGATGATAATCGCGGACTAGACGATGTTCTTATGCTGGCAGTAAGTTCAGCGGCATCCGTCTACTTGTTCCACGATTTACAGGTTAAAAATTGGAAATTTCTACAATCACCCTATCACTTTGCCCTCTAAATTTAAACCTTTTTCTGATTTCATGCAATGAGGGCCTTGCATGATCTCAAGTGTGGGGTGGGGAGTAGAAATTTATCGGGAACTCGTTTTACTAAAAATAAGGCGTTAAAGGCAAAATAACTTATAAAAGGTTAAATTTTTATAAAATTGATTTTAAAATTTATAGACGGATTAAGATCAGGTTTAACAACCGAATTTCCATCATAAATATAAATTTTTAAAGATATTTTATAAATTTAATTGATTATAAGCTTATATAAAAATTTTTAAAATTTTCAAGCAGCCTTAAAAACGATTAAAAGCCCGAAAAACATTTTATACACATTATGGTCTTAAAATTTAGAAAACAAATGTTGTTTTGCATTTTAAATTATTAATAGTCTTTGAAGTTGCTCCATCATTCAATTATTTGAATGAAAATCCTACTAGTTTAGTAAGCTAACGAGTAGGTCACTTGTACCAAAACGAGTGTAAACCGTGAGAGAGCGGTGATTGTATAGCGTGGTCGGAAACCGAATCTCGCGCCAGATCGAAAACCTTAAGGACGATCCTCATTGTTTCTCCTAACAAGGACAATGTTGCGTCCGACCACCTCTTATGACCAATAGGATGTATCTATTCCATCCTAAAGGGAGTCAAGTCTCCCGAACGACACACTTGCTGATTTATTTCAGAAGTTGTAGTCCAGACCAGTTGTAGGGTGACGAAAAGTCTTGAAAAGTCATTGCTAAAATCGACTGGAAATCTACCAGGCCTCAACATCAAACAGGGAAACTGGTAGTCAAAGCTTATCTCAATGAGGGAGATTTGCTAGCCAAATGGGAAGCGCACCATGATACACAAATTGTCAGTGATTGATCAGATTCCCAGTGGATAACCTCCGGAAAGGTAATATATCAGCTTTTAAGCCTGATAAACTTCAATCTTTATGATTGACTTAACGGATTAGATGATTTCCTCATAATTGTCAATGATATCCGGACGTAATGTGTATCCTCCTAAGCACATTATTTTCTACCAACATCTTGTAATGTTAGGTACCGTTGGAGGGATTGGCTTGACCAATAGCGGGAAACCCGCACTCATTTTTCAAAATTCAGAAAATCCGACAAAATCGGAAAACATAAAACGTTTTCATCAAGGTCCTGATTTCCCTAGGATCAAATTTTTCGGATACTTGGCTCTAATCTCCCAAAAATGTGTGTGTGTGTTTCCATTGTGTATAAAGCGTGCGTGTGATTTCAATAAAAGTATACTATACTTAAAGCATGTGTTTCCATAGTGTATATAGCGTGAGTGTGTTACTTAAAGCGTGCGTTTCATATAGTGTGAATTGTGTTTTCATATCAACGTGTGTGTTTCGTGTGTTTCGAGTAATTCATGTAATGTTTGTAATCTATATTGTGTGATTATGATTGATAGTGTTCTACTTTGTAACGAAAGAATTGCTTGAGGACAAGCAAGGTTTAAGTGTGGGGTGTTTTGATATTGCTCAATTACATCATATATATCTATCGCAATATCACTAAAAATGCTCTATATTCGAAGATAATGAAGATGATCTACAAGGGATATGTCAAGATGCGCGAATTTGTATCGGAAGAGTAGTTTGCAAAGAATTTCGATGATTTATGACATCGGTTGATCCCGATACGAGTTAGTATCAAGATAGCACTCTAAAATGATAAAACAAGGCTTCCGTTATATAAAAGTTCGTCCAAATGAACTAATATTAAAAATAAAACAAAACAGTGCCCAAAATACATCCAGGACGCCGTCCCACAAAGGAAGACGCCGTCCTGGTCTTCATATGGAGACGCCGTCCCACAAAGGAAGACGCCGTCTTGGTCTATAAACTGGGACGCCGTCCTGCCTTTTAGGACGCCGTCCCAAAGTAGGTGTGACCGAACTTTCTGCTTTTTACCTAATTTCTCCACCTTAAAATGTCAGTTTTTGGGACTGTTTCATTAGAGTTACGTACAGAGAAGTTTAGAGACGATTTTCAGGAGCATCTTGGAGAATTCCATCCTCTTTGAAGAGGCCAAAGATCAAAGCATCATCCATCAACATCTTCTTCATCCAAGAACTCTTGTTCTTGTAGGTTATATACTTGTTCTCAGAAATGATTTCAGTTTATAATTTGAGTGAATTGTTGTCTGTTACAATGATTATTGGCTAGTTTCATTAATGTTTGTCTAGATTAATAACCAAGGTATTGGATGTAATCTTGTTGATTGAATGTATTATGTGTGTTAGATTGAAGCTTGAATAGAGAACCATGCTTATTGTTGTTAAAACCATTTGTATCTAGTTAATTGATATGTTGTTGATAAAGAGAACTCTTGTTGATGTATCATATTGATTTACAATCAACTTGTCTTAGATTGATTGTTTGCTAAACCGGACCAAGGGGGTAAACTAGATTAAAACGGTTAGACAAAATAGGAATGAATTGTGTAGAGCGAACGCAAAGGCAATTGTTATTCAAGTCTTTAATCTTGTTGATCAACTAGTCACAAACGAAAAGGTCTAAGTTATAGGGAACCCTCGCTTAGTAATTCTAGTTTGAGTACTTGCTAAAGAGAACTCTTGGCGAGTCGATTTAGGTGATTAGCATGCTTATAGTTATTTGATTACAAATACAAGAACTATAGTGAAAAGGGAACCCTTGAGCTTGTTATTGTATTTACGTGTTTATCCGAGAGAACTCTTAGTAAAACCTATTAGATAACTACACACATAATCATTCAATCAGGGCTTAATATCTAATTTACATCCAATACCGAGGGTAAAATATCTAGATGAACATTTCCTCTCTTTGATTTAATTCAAAACCTATCTTACTTGCTTTATTTGCATTTATTTGCATTTTATAAACCAAAAGACTAAAAATATTGTTTTTACATTTAACCTTCTTTGATTTGGCTAAATCGTTAAAACAGCCACAAAACATAAAACTTGTACTTTTACTTTAATTAACTTAGTTAATCATAATATAGTTTCTAATTCTAGTTTGACTGATATACTGTCCTTGGAACGATACACGGATTTTACCATTATCTATACTACTACACGATCGGGTACACTGCCCGTTAGTGTGTAGCAATCTTTAAAACCGGTATTTTCCTTAAGATAAATTATAGACACGATTTCGCACATCAAACCTATTTTGACTCAACATATCCCAACATAAGATTTCGTGAGTTAGAAAGAGCTTCTAACATGCAACATAAAGAAGCATGTTATGCTTACGGGTTAGTGATGTTCGCTTCTTACCAAAGTGAGAAAAAGAACATCGGATTACAACTTTTAAATAAAACATTTCCACAAGTGACAGATTCTGTAGTTGAGGTGAGAAATAAGGTTTTTAGATTGCTACGAGGCTGTTGGGCATTACTAAACCCTCGTCCTTTTGACGACATTACAACATGCTGCCTAGCCAATGGTTATAACGGTTACTTTCCACAAGACCAAGGATGGGAAGTCATTTTAGTAAAACCAGAATGCATGACCTGTTTCTGGACTTATGAATTACGTGTCTTTATTGCCTTTGCTGAACAACTTGCGTATTAACTAGAATTGCCTTTATAGCTGCTGAATAACAAAGATATTGTGTACTATATTCCATCCTATATGTATAATGGTGGTATTGTAAGTTTGTAAAATTTTGTATAAAGGTTTGAACGTGAAATATTATTGTAATAAGTTTTTCATATAGAAGCGTAGTAGTTGAGTTGTATAGTAGCTAGTAAGTATGAACTTAACGGGTAGGTACTACCCGAATTAAAACTATAAAATGCTAATATGAAGAAAAAGCTTTTATAAATAAGTTCATATAATGCTACGAGATACTATTGACTACTCTTAAATTCTATATGATTAACTCAATTCTTTTGGTAATTTTTGAAGGAAATGGCACCGGCGACTCGTCAGAATTTGAACATGAGCGAGGAAGACTTCCGTGTTTTCCTTGCAGCAAACATAGCCGCAGTACAGGCTGCGATGCAAAATAACAATAACTCTGGATCTAGCAGTGGAACTAATTCCACAAGAAATCGTGTAGGATGCTCCTACAAAGAATTCACTGCCTGCAAACCTTTGGAATTTGATGGAACTGAAGGACCAATTGGATTGAAACGGTGGATTGAGAAAGTTGAATCGGTGTTTGCCATAAGTAAGTGTACTAAAGAGGATAAAGTTAAGTACGCTACGCATACCTTCACAGGTACTGCGTTAACGTGGTGGAACACCTATCTTGAATAGGTAGGGCAAAATGCTGCTTACGCACTACCGTGGTCAGCATTCAAGCAATTGATGAACGAGCAGTACCGTCCTAGAAATGAAGTCAATAAGCTCAAGGTAGAGCTTAGAGAGTTACGAACACAAGGGTTCGACATTACCACATATGAACGACGATTCACAGAGTTGTGCCTATTATGTCCAGGAACGTTCGAAGATGAAGAAGATAAGATCGACGCGTTTATAAAAGGGTTACCAGTAAGGATTCAAGAAGATGTGAGTTCACACGAGCCCGCTTTCATACAAAAGGCAAGTCGAATGGCTCATAAACTCATAAATCAGATTGAGGGAAGAATTAAAGAGCAGGCGGCTGAAGAAGCCAACACGAAACAACTCAAGAGAAAGTGGGAAGAAACCAGTGACAAGGGTCACCAATACAACAACAACAATTACAACCACAACCGCAACAATAATCGCAACAATAACCGCAATCCCAACAATAACTACAACAAATATCCCAACAACAACAACAACTACAACAACCGTTCTAACAACAATAACAACCCCAATGACAACCTCAATAACAACAACGACAACAAAAACCAAAAATGCCAAAGGTGTGAAGAGTACCACCAGAATGGGTTCTGCACGACATTTTGCACCAAGTGTAAAAGAACTGGCCATGGTGCGAAAAAGTGTGAGATCTACGGACCAAAGTTTAACATAACTAAAGGAACAAATAGTGGCGAAACAAGTAATGCTGCCTTTGTTTGTTATGGATGTGGAAAACTGGGCCACATTAGAAGTAATTGCCCGAATCAGGGGAATACTAATGGGCAGGGCCTCGGAAGAGTTTTCAATATTAATACGGAAGAAGCGCAGGAAGACCCGGAGCTTGTTACGGGTACGTTTCTTATTGATAATAAATCTGCTTATGTTTTATTTGATTCGGGTGCGGATAGAAGCTATATGAGTAAAATTTTTTGTGCTAAGTTAAGTTGCCCATTGACGCCTTTGGATAGTAAATTTTTACTTGAATTAGCAAACGGTAAATTAATTTCAGCAGATAATATATGTCGGGATAGAGAAATTAAACTGGGGGATGAAACGTTTAAAATTGATTTAATACCAGTCGAGTTAGGAAGTTTTGATGTAATAATTGGTATGGACTGGTTGAAAAAGGTGAGAGCATAGGTCGTTTGTTACAAAAATGCGATTCGCATTATGCGTGAAAAGGGAAAACCTTTAATGGTGTACGGAGAAAAGAACAATGCGAAATTTAATCTTATTAGTAGTTTGAAGGTGCAAAAAACTAATAAGAAAAGGTTGTTACGTCATTCTAGCACACATCAAGGAAGTTAAAACCAGAAGAAAAGAACATCAGTGATGTTCCTGTCGCAAAAGAATTTCCCGATGTATTTCCGAAAGAATTATCGGGATTACCCCCACATCGATCCGTTGAATTTCAAATAGACCTTGTACCAGGAGCTGCACCAATAGCTCGTGCTCTATACAGACTCGCACCCATGGGGAGCTCCTGTTTCATTCAAGTCAGATACAGGAACTTTTAGAGCGTGGTTTCATTCAACCAAGCACAACACCATGGGGAGCTCCTGTTTTGTTTGTCAAGAAGAAGGATGGTACATTTAGGTTATGTATCGACTACCAAGAATTGAACAAACTTACCATCAAGAACCGTTACCCACTATCGAGAATCGATGACTTATTTGATCAACTACAAGGCTCGTCGGTTTATTCGAATATTGATTTACGTTCTGGATATCATCAAATGTGGGTGAAGGAGGATGATATTCCGAAGACTGCTTTTAGGATGCGTTACAGTCATTACGAGTTTATGGTTATGCCATTTAGATTGACTAACACACCAGCTGTGTTCATGGACCTCATGAACCGAGTGTGTGGACCATACCTTGACAAGTTTGTCATTTTTTTCATCGATGACATACTTATTTACTCAAAAATGACCAAGAGCACGAAGAACATTTGAGAAAAGTGCTAGAATTGTTAAGGAAAGAAAAACTGTACGCTAAGTTTTCAAAGTGTGCATTTTGGTTGGAAGAAGTTTAATTCCTCGGTCACATAGTGAACAAAGAAGGTATTCAAGTGGATCCGGCAAAGATTGAAACCGTTGAAAAGTGGGAAACCCCGAAAACTCCGAAACACATACGCCAATTTTTAGGGCTAGCTGGTTATTACAGGAGATTCATCCAAGATTTTTCCAAAATAGCAAAACCCTTGACTGCGTTAACGCATAAAGGGAGGAAATTTGAATGGAAGGATGAACAAGAAAAAGCGTTTCAATTGTTGAAGAAAAAGTTAACTACGACACCTATATTGTCATTACCTGAAGGGAATGATGATTTTGTGATATATTGTGACGCCTCAAAGCAAGGTCTCGGTTGTATGTTAATGCAACGAACGAAAATAATTGCTTATGCGTCTAGACAATTGAAGATTCACGAGCAGAATTATACGACGCATGATTTGGAATTAGGCGCGGTTGTTTTTGCATTAAAGACTAGGAGGCACTACTTATATGAGGTCAAAAGTATTATATATACCTACCACAAAAGTCTTCAACACATATTTAATCAGAAATAACTGAACATGATGTGATGACCCGTCCTAATCCATCCGGACGAAGTCCATATCGATTATAAACGATTCACAACAGTTGATTACATCGCGAGGTACTTGACCTCTATATGATACATTTTACAAACATTGCATTCGTTTTTGAAAAGAAAATATTTCATTACATTGAAAGTTGACGGCGTGCATACCATTTTATAATATATCTAACTATAACTGACTTAATAATAATCTTGATGAACTCAACGACTCGAATGCAACGTCTTTTGAAATATGTCGTGAATGACTCCAAGTAATATCTTTAAAATGAGTAAATGCACAGCGGAAGATTTCTTTCATACCTAAGAAAAAAAATGCTTTCAAGTGTCAACCAAAAGGTTGGTGAGTTCATTACTTTAACATAAATAATCATTTTCATCATTTTAATAGACCACAAGATTTCATATTTCCATTTCTCATAAACATACGTCCCATGCATAGAGACAAAAATATCATTCATATGGATTGAACACCTGGTAACCGACATTCACAATATGCATATAAGAATATCCCCATCATTCCGGGATCCTTCTTCGGACATGATATAAATTTCGAAGTACTAAAGCATCCGGTACTTTGGATGGGGCTTGTTGGGCCCGATAGATCTATCTTTAGGATTCGCGTCAATTAGGGTGTCTGTTCCCTAATTCTTAGATTACCAGACTTAATAAAAAGGGGCATATTCGATTTCGATCATTCAACCATATAATGTAATTTTGATTACTTGTGTCTATTTCGTAAAACAGTTATAAAAGTTGCGCATGTATTCTCAGCCTAAAAATATAAAGGGTAAAAAGGCAAATGAAACTCACGCATATAAATATTGTAAAACAGTTAATAAAACATTTGCATGTATTCTCAGCCCAAAATGTATATAAAAAGGGAATAATGAAACTCACACATATAAATATTGTAAAACAGTTAATAAAGCATTTGCATGTATTCTCAGCCCAAAAATGTAAAGAGTAAAATGGAGCAAATGAACTCACCATAATGTATTTTGTAGTAAAAATACATATGACGACATTGAACAATTGTAGGGTTGGTCTCGGATTCAGGAACCTATATCATTTATATATGTATGTTAATACATATAATCGTATTTGAACAATTTCATATATTATAACTGATATTATATATATATTTAATTTGTGTATATACATTTATAATGATTAATATTTATATAGTTATATTAATATATATTTGGTTAATATTATATTAAAAATACTTACTTTGTTATATATAAAAATGTTAATGTGATTAATACTTACTTATATGTAATATTACTAAAAGTATATTTTTTTTTATATACGAAATATTTATTTGGTGACATAATATCAATATTAGTAATAAAAGTTGTTTTTGATTATAATGATAATACTAATAATAATAATAACTATAAAAATAATAATAATACTATTATTTATTTTAATATCTTTAATGATAATAATAATAATAATAATAATAATAATAATAATAATAATAATAATAATAATAATAATAATAATAATAATAATAATAATAATAATAATAATAATAATAGAAGTACTACCTTAATGAAAGGAGCTTTAAAAAAAACACCCTTGCCCAGGCTCGAACCCACGACCTCTCGTAACCCCAACAACACCTTAACCATTTGAGCTATCATTCTTTTCTATTTTATTTCCTAACTGAAAACATTTAACCCATTTCTGTTTCTAGTCTGATAATATCAAACTAATGCTTGGCCCAATCACTTAATTTCGGCCCAACAGTGTAATTAACCTCGGCCCAATCATAGTTACGGCCCAATCAGGAAAATCTGAGTAGTCGATCAAAAAAAAAAAATGGAACCTCTTTCTTTTCTTCTGCTCGTGACCACCAACTATTATACAAAAACTTTCACTTTTGTTTGTTGCTTTTGACCAATCAAAATCCTCTTTTCTTCCTTTTGTTTCTTTCTATCGTGGATTAACAACAATAACCCAGCAAAAAATAAAATTAATTGAGCTACCTTCTTGCTTGCTTCTTTATTTCATGACATTCAAACAGGAACCATAACAGTAATAGTCGATCGTGGTTGATGCAACAGAAGAAGAAGGAATATATATATATATATATATATATATATATATATATATATGTAAAAGACATGAAAATAAGCAATTGCAGTGGAGGGTTAATGAACGTGCGATGATTTTACAGCTGACCGGAAACACAACAACAGAAACATTGGTGGTTCATGATGGTTTAACATGGTGGTTCTGTTAGGTTTTAGACCCTCGAACAATAAGACAGACGGGTTCAATACTCAAATGGGTTTTGATTGGTGTCGATGAAAGATAGCAATTAAAAGTATGGTGATGATTCTTCGTGCAGCAGTAGTCGTCCTTCGATTCGATAGAAAACGAAATAGTTAGTAACAGGTATTAATATTTTGTTCTTGGGTGAGTTCATGAGCTAGTTTAGGAGAGATAGAGGAGAGAGAGTGGTGACGGATGTTGGTTGTTGTGGTTTGATGATGTTAGCCGTGAGTGATGGTTGTGAGGTTCTTGGTGGTAGTTCGATTAAACATAAAGAAGGAAGACGTTGAAATGGTATTTAAACAAGAAAATAATACGATGGTGGTTTGGTCTTGAAGGTGATGATTCAAAGAAGTGGTTGTGAGTTTGTGTCGATTATAAACAGAAAAATTAAGTAACGTGTGGGTTTCAACTACAACAATCCAGTAGCAGCATCTGTGGTTCAATGATGGTGGTGTTAATCGTAACGGAAAAGAAAAATAAGAAAAAGAAAGGATCGAGCAGTTTAAAGAGCGATTGTGGTGTTCTTAACTCGTACAGGAACAAGAGGAAATGAGCTGCAAAAGTTTCATTTGAATGATGATGGTGATTAAAGAGTGATGGTGATTCGATGGTAATCAAAGTTTGCAAGGTGGCCGGTGGTGGTTCTTTTTTGGTGGTAATTCAAGGGTGGCGGTGGTGGAACCATAGCTTAAACAGAGTACGCAGGAGCACCATGGTTGTGGAAGTTGTCGACGGTGTACTTGGAATGATGAACGTAATTGCCTAATATCTATTTATATGTAAATAAACACATATATATGTACACATGTTTTGAAACAACAAATATGTACTTATATTATATTATATTAAAACCAAAACAGTAATGCATGCACTTCAATTGTGCACAGTTTTAAATAGTTCCTCAAATAGTTCAGCAGCCGTTCTTATGTCTTATTCTATCGACAATTTTACCCGAATTGTTATATCGTAGTCCATTGCTAAACAGTTAACCTATAAAAGTGTTCCTAAAAATCCCAAATTTTTAGATTAAATATATTTAATTATTTCACTTATTAACTGCTTGAAACTTGATTAAAGATGTTAGTTAATTATTTATTTTCTGTTCCAATTAATGTGTACGGAGTACTAATATTTAAACTAAAAAGGAAAAAAAATATTTTTATCAAACCTAAAATCTTCGTAATCAATTTATCGTTCAACTTTAATTTTAAATCTTTATAAACTTGTACTTGATCTATATTAAAACTAATGAAACGTCAACCGAGTGCTACTGACATTTACTAATTAGGTTCGAAATCATTTATTTTTAATATATTCTCTTTCTATATATAAACAGTTTTAAATAGCAAGTTTATCTACTAAATAAATATATTATATATCTCTAAACCATTGAATTTAATATAATTTATATATTTACAAGTTATTTATATATATATATATATATATATAAATATATATATCTATATATTTATAATAATAGTTTTCATTACATCGCATATTATTTTTCATATTTATTTTCAACAATTAAATCATATATTATTTCAAATAATATTTCAAATTAATGTGTATGTATCTATTTACATATAGTTGTTCGTGAATCGTCGAGAATGGTCGAAGGTCAATTGAATATACAAAACAGTTCAAAGTTTTTGAGACTCAACATTACAGACTTTGCTTATCGTGTCGGAATCATATAAGAATTAAGTTTAAATTTGGTCGGAAATTGCCGGGTCATCACAGTACCTACCCGTTAAAGAAATTTCGTCCCGAAATTTGAGTGGGGTTGTCATGGCTAACAATAAACATGTTTTCATGACGAATATGAGTTGATAAATAGAGTTTTATCATCATTGAGTAATACAGATGAAACAATTCGATTATTCGAAGCGTATGAGTGAAGTTATCACAAAAGAGTGAAATGAATGAATGTAGATTCGTCATATCTTTTGACGTAGATAAGATTGATTTCCGGGATTTAAGGGATTCAAAAGAAAATCTTGGAAATCTATGAGATCTGATTCTTCGAGATTTAAGGAAATTAGGATCTCTTTAATTAAGTGCGAAGATCTGCCTTGATTTCTTTATCAGATATCTTACTATAAATTAACTTCTTCCGTCCCATTACTTTTATCATTCATATACTTTCTTTCTTAGTTTGTACATCCAAAATATTATGAAAATGCTTAATCCGGTTCTAATCCTTGTTCTTATTCTGACTATCGCAATGATCCTTCTTCTTTTCCAACTCCCACCGGAAGAATCTGTTTATTTCTACTATGCTCTAGGGATTATTGTATTCATAATCCTCCCGTGTCTTTATGTTGCTATACGCACTGATATCCACAGTTTGTAAATTCGGTGTTGTTGTTGGGCTTTGTATTTTCTCTTATATTTTGAATCTCTTTGCCTTTTTATTATCCTCTCGACCTCTAGTAAAGCGAGCAACGGTCCAGAATTCGTAATTATGGAGTTTCGAGAAATAACTAAATAGCACGATTTGATTTGTCAAATTATCAGAATTACTGAGAATAGAGCTATCAAGAATATATTTTCTTGATATGTTTAGAAGTTAATCAGAATGAAAGAGTTATGTAACAAGGCACATGATGACATTATAATCTTCGAATCATCATGTTCCATTTAGAAACTCAGCATGACTTACCGTAATATAATCACGTTGATCAAGTGTCATTATATTATACTAACTCATGCATCAGTTTTCAACATTACTTCAATAACATTTATATTTTAAGCTCGAAAGTTTACAGAATATAGAATCTAACAGTTTCTGTATGATGTAACACTGATAGCACGAAGATATTAATGATTTCAGATAAGAATAGTTATAAAAATATCTTCAGAAATATGGAGGATATTTATAATGAAAGATACGATGATATATTGGAATTTCTAATATCGAAGGATGGTGAAGAAAATTTGTCCGCAAGAGTTTGGAGTCAGAAGCAAGGTATTCGCTAAAGATTTCATCAGAAACAGAATCATCAGGATTCTTAATGTACAAGTTTAGTTCTTGTGATTTGTTCAGAGACTCCTTTGTAGTTTGCTCAATCAGTTTTTCGGTTTCAAACTTTTTCTGAGCTTTGCCAACATACAATTCTTTATCATCAACTTTTGGCTGTTGAGGTCGTTTACAGTTTTTGTTGCTTCATTCAACTTTTTAAAATTCAGAGTATTAATTCGCAGACTGGGTGCTTTTCAGAATTTCAGAATGGAAGATCATAGTTCTAAGAGATAAATGTTATATGGATACATATAATTGTTGATGTGGAAACGTTGCGAGACTCACCATACAGATTTGTTGATTCCCGGTAATTGGTATGACAATTCTTGTTACAAGATGCGGATGAGTAAATGATAAGGTTTCGATAAAGATAATGATTTTTCGGAAAATTAAGGATCAACAAAATTGTTGGTAAGTTTACTACTAATGTAGTGGGACATAAACGGTTCTCCGGTAATGATGATGAAGGAATAATTGTTATGATGAGGCTTATCCGAATGAAAAATTGAAGTTGATTTGCTGGAGCTATGACAAAATTGGCTAATTTGAAAATGATTTGAAATGTTATTTTCGGTAATAACAATGCCGAAGGAGCTAGAACAGATACATGTTAATCGTTTACTCAGGTTCCGCGTATTTTCAGGTACATAACTTTATGCATCAATCTTTTCTTCCATAGATGAAGTGCGGTTGGTTCATCCTCTCGATTAAGGTATTTTCAAGAATCATGAAAGGTTTGAATCGCAGATTGTAATCGTCAAGATACAAATGAGGTTTAAGATGAAATTAAGTGGTAAACTTGAAGAATTGTTTAGTTTCATATGTTATAATCAATATTTTAATTCATTTTAATTGTCCAATGTCGGCAGTCCACAGTTGATAGTCCACAGTTGACAGTCCAATATTTCATATATAGTTTGATATATAATATTCGAATTAATTAATACGTATCGTGACCCGTGTACATGTCTCAGACTCGATCACAACTCAAAGTATATATATTATTTGAGAATCAACCTCAACCCTGTATAGAGAACTCGATCATTACTGCATATAGAGTGTCTATGGTGATTCCAAATAATATATATAGATGCGTCGATATGATATGTCAAAACCTTGTATACGTGTCCCGATATTTAAAGTGCGTAAAATAAATAACAGAAATTAAATGATGATAAATTATATGCGTAAAGTAAATAACAGAAATTAAATGACGATAAATAAAATTGCAATAATTAAATCGCGATAAATAAACTGCGATAAATAAAATGTAATCAGTTAGCTAGGAACAGTTAGCTAGGACAGTTAGCGTGGATTCTTAACAAAATTCCTCATAGTTAATTTGTTTATTTCTAACAAATTTTATTTTATCAAATGTTTTCTTCATTATGCCACTTGTTGGATTCTGATAAATCAAAATCCAAATATGAAATTGGATGAATATGGTTATTCTGTGGTGAACGGATTTGTATATCGGTGGATGTAAGTAGGATAGTATATGATTGTTGAAACAGATTCGAAGAACGTACAATGTAACTTATTAATGTGAAATTTAAATATTCCTCGGGTATTACCTACCCGTTAAAATATTTTCACCATTAACAGTTTGTACAAGAGAATTTTTAATTACAATCTTTATGAAAACATATATACATATATATTTTCTTCAGATGTATTCATGGATTTAATGAGTTAATATGATATTAAACTCATTTGCTTTTCGGTTGGAACTAGAATAAATAATCACTAAAACTTTAGAGATTACATATTCGCCATGTCGAACGAAGATAAATGAGGTAGAACGATACGTAGAACGAAGATCATACTCAAAGTACAGATGATGATATTGAAGCATGGATTGTTGATGGTACTGGTGTTGTTATTGATGGTACTGTTGGTGCCGGTGATGTTGCTGAAGCTGGTACATTTTTCACCATATTCTTCGAATTGATTATTCGAGCGCGAAGTTCGTTGACTTATTACTCCAGGATGATTGTCGGTCGGAACGAGCGGATGAATAAGGTTCAGAATTGTGGATAGAATATAATCTTGTCGAGTTACCCTGGAAATGAGACTGAAAATCGTGTCTCGAACAGGTTCGCCGGTAAACGCTTCAGGTTCATTGTCAAGAGGTGAATTCGGTTGGTGGAAGGGATTGCCTTCTGCGCGTTTCCATTAATTAAGTCGACTACGAACCCATCAGATGAATTGATAATGGCTGATTGGTTGATTCATGCCGGTGACAATGTTTTCGGAGCTTTGGTGAACATCTATGTCGGAATAGCTGTCGGAATAATTATCGGAATAGCTATCGGAATCCGATGGACTCGAACTGGTTGAGGGATTCATCTCGTACGATCAGATGAAGGATTTTTGATAAGAAATAGATTATAGGATGTAGATTAATACCCTGCAATACATAATTTACTTATGCATATATAATACTAAAATCCCATAAGTTACGGAGGAATCTACGGAAACTGTCAGACAAAGTCTACAGTAACAGATATGCTAAGATATGAATTAACAGATATGCTAAGATACGAATTTTGTCTATACACTATTCATGCAATCATTGCAGTATGATGTGTCTAGACTAAGAATGATAAGCAGGTAATTTCCTAAGGATAATAAGTAGATGATTTTCGACACGAATGATAAGCAAAACTTTTGACATGCAGACACGGTCGAAGTCCAGACTTACTAATGCATCCTAACGACTATCAGTTAGACACACTAATGCAAGACTTGGTTCGCTAAGACTACCGCTCTGATACCAACTGTGATGACCCGTCCTAATCCATCCGGACGAAGTCCATATCGATTATAAATGATTCACAACAGTTGATTACATCGCGAGGTACTTGACCTCTATATGATACATTTTACAAACATTGCATTCGTTTTTGAAAAGACAATATTTCATTACATTGAAAGTTGACGGCGTGCATACCATTTTATAATATATCTAACTATAACTGACTTAATAATAATCTTGATGAACTTAACAACTCGAATGCAACGTCTTTTGAAATATGTCGTGAATGACTCCAAGTAATATCTTTAAAATGAGTAAATGCACAGCGGAAGATTTCTTTCGTACATGAGAATAAACATGCTTTCAAGTGTCAACCAAAAGGTTGGTGAGTTCATTAGTTTAACATAAATAATCATTTTCATCATTTTAATAGACCACAAGATTTCATATTTCCATTTCTCATAAACATACGTCCCATGAATAGAGACAAAAATATCATTCATATGGATTGAACACCTGGTAACCGACATTCACAATATGCATATAAGAATATCCCCATCATTCCGGGATTCTCCTTCAGACATGATATAAATTTCGAAGTACTAAAGTATCCGGTACTTTGGATGGGGCTTGTTGGGCCCGATAGATCTATCTTTAGGATTCGCGTCAATTAGGGTGTCTGTTCCCTAATTCTTAGATTACCAGACTTAATAAAAAGGGGCATATTCGATTTCGATCATTCAACCATATAATGTAATTTTGATTACTTGTGTCTATTTCGTAAAACAGTTATAAAAGTTGCGCATGTATTCTCAGCCCAAAAATATAAAGGGTAAAAAGGCAAATGAAACTCACGCATATAAATATTGTAAAACAGTTAATAAAGCATTTGCTTGTATTCTCAGCCCAAAATGTATATAAAAAGGGAATAATGAAACTCACGCATATAAATATTGTAAAACAGTTAATAAAGCATTTGCATGTATTCTCAGCCCAAAAATGTAAAGAGTAAAAGGGAGCAAATGAACTCACCATAATGTATTTTGTAGTAAAAATACATATGACGACATTGAACAATTGTAGGGTTGGTCTCGGATTCACGAACCTATATCATTTATATATGTATGTTAATACCTATAATCGTATTTGAACAATTTCATATATTATAACTGATATTATATATATTTAATTTGTGTATATACATTTATAATGATTAATATTTATATAGTTATATTAATATATATTTGGTTAATATTATATTAAAAATACTTACTTTGTTATATATAAAAATGGTAATGTGATTAATACTTACTTATATGTAATATTACTAAAAGTATATTTTTTTTATATACGAAATGTTTATTTGGTGACATAATATCAATATTAGTAATAAAAGTTATTTTTGATTATAATGATAATACTACTAATAATAGTAACTATAAAAATAATAATAATACTATTATTTATTTTAATATCTTTAATGATAATAATAATAATAATAATAATAATAATAATAATAATAATAATAATAATAATAATAATAATAATAATAATCGAAGTACTACCTTAATGAAAGGAGCTTTAAAAAAAATAAACACCCTTGCCCAGGCTCGAACCCACGACCTCTCGTAACCCCAACAACACATTAACCATTTGAGCTATCATTCTTTTCTATTTTATTTCCTAACTGAAAACATTTAACCCATTTCTGTTTCTAGTCTGAAAGTATCAAACTAATGCTTGGCCCAATCACTTAATTTCGGCCCGACAGTGTAATTAACCTCGGCCCAATCATAGTTACGGCCCAATCAGGAAAATCTGAGTAGTCGATCAAATTAAAAAAAAATGGAACCTCTTTCTTTTCTTCTGCTCGTGACCACTAACTATTATACAAAAAGTTTCACTTTTGTTTGTTGCTTTTGACCAATCAAAATCCTCTTTTCTTCCTTTTGTTTCTTTCTATCGTGGATTAACAACAATAACCCAGCAAAAAATAAAATTAATTGAGCTACCTTCTTGCTTGCTTCTTTATTTCACGACATTCAAACAGGAACCATAACAGTAATAGTCGATCGTGGTTGATGAAACAGAAGAAGAAGGAAAATATATATATATATATATATATATATATATATATATATATATATATATATATATATATATATATATATATATATATATATATATATATATATATATATAAAAGACATGAAAATAAGCAATTGCAGTGGAGGGTTAATGAACGTGCGATGATTTTACAGCTGACCGGAAACACAACAACAGAAACATTGGCGGTTCATGATGGTTTAACATGGTGGTTCTGTTAGGTTTTAGACCCTCGAACAATAAGACAGACGGGTTCAATACTCAAATGGGTTTTGATTGGTGTCGATGAAAGATAGTAATTAAAAGTATGGTGATGATTCTTCGTGCAGCAGTAGTCGTCCTTCGATTCGATAGCAAACGAAATATTTAGTAACAGGTATTAATATTTTGTTCTTGGGTGAGTTCATGAGCTAGTTTAGGAGAGATAGAGGAGAGAGAGTGGTGACGGATGTTGGTTGTTGTAGTTTGATGATGTTAGCCGTGAGTGATGGTTGTGAGGTTCTTGGTGGTAGTTCAATTAAACATAAAGAAGGAAGACGTTGAAATGGTATTTAAACATGAAAATAATACGGTGGTGGTTTGGTCTTGAAGGTGATGATTCAAAGAAGTGGTTGTGAGTTTGTGTCGATTATAAACAGAAAAATTAAGTAACGTGTGGGTTTCGACTACAACAATCCAGTAGCAGCATCTGTGGTTCAATGATGGTGGTGTTAATCGTAACGGAAAAGAAAAAAAAGAAAAAGAAAAAGAAAGGATCGAGCAGTTTAAAGAGCGGTTTTGGTGTTCTTAACTCGTACAGGAACAAGAGGAAATGAGCTGCAATAGTTTCATTTGAATGATGATGGTGATTAAAGAGTGATGGTGATTCGATGGTAATCAAAGTTTGCAAGGTGGCCGGTGGTGGTTCGATTATGGTGGTAATTCAAGGGTGGCGGTGGTGGAACCATAGCTTAAACAGAGCACGCAGGAGCACCATGGTTGTGGAAGTTGTCGATGGTGTACTTGGAATGATGAACGTAATTGCCTAATATCTATTTATATGTAAATAAACACATATATATGTACACATGATTTGAAACAACAAATATGTACTTATATTATATTATATTAAAACCAAAACAGTAATGCATGCACTTCAATTGTGCACAGTTTTAAATAGTTCCTCAAATAGTTCAGCAGCCGTTCTTATGTCTTATTCTACCGACAATTTTACCCGGATTGTTATATCGTAGTCCATTGCTAAACAGTTAACCTATAAAAGTGTTCCTAAAAATCCCAAATTTTTAGATTAAATATATTTAATTATTTCACTTATTAACTGCTTGAAACCTGATTAAAGATGTTAGTTAATTATTTATTTTCTGTTCCAATTAATGTGTACGGAGTACTAATATTTAAACTAAAAGGTAAAAAAATATTTTTATCAAACCTAAAATCTTCGTAATCAATTCATCGTTCAACTTTAATTTTAAATCTTTGTAAACTTGTACTTGATCTATATTAAAACTAACGAAACGTCAACCGAGTGCTACTGACGTTTACTAATTAGGTTCGAAATCATTTATTTTTAATATATTCTCTTTCTATATATAAACAGTTTTAAATAGCAAGTTTAACTATTAAATAAATATATTATATATCTTTAAACCATTGAATTTAATATAATTTATATATTTACAAGTAATATATATATATATATATATATATATATATATATCTATATATTTATAATTATAGTTTTCATTACATCGCATATTATTTTTCATATTTATTTTTACAATTAAATCATATATTATTTCAAATAATATCTCTTCTATATATTAAAGCGACCAAAATAGTTAAGATGTCAAAAAGGTGTCATTCAGGAACAAATCACAGCCTTAGGATAGCATTTTTTTAAAGAGATCTAATGGTCAAGATTTTACCAACTTAAGAATTGTCTCTCTCATACTAAGATATAGATACTATTACGATTGTACCCCTACAATTTACTTCTCCTCTTACTTTATTTAACCTCTTTCTTTTTAACCGTCCAAAAAGTAAAACTGATACTTGCTTCCAGGTGTATAAATCCACACTTCCACACTATCATTTTAAACCAACAACACAATTAGTATGTTTTACAGTTTCTCAAACTTCTATCAAGCATTAGTTACGACCGGAAAAATGAATAAACAACGACCATAAATAGTTTCAATCAAAGCACGGCGATGAAGGATGGTGAGATATTACGATGTTTATATAAGTATAATTTATCGATTACATGTCTGTAACGGCTATAGCGATGTTTCAAGGTACATTTATACACATGATTCATAACCCTAATTTTATTTTGTGTACTTTTCTTTAATTAACAGTTTCGGATCATAACCTCACGATTGATGGTCTGTACTTCTTTTAATCACGTTGGATAAAATTCTAAAATTCGTCTTCTCAAATTAAGGTTAGATAATTTTGGAACTAATCTTGGGTGTTCTCAACTACAGATCTGTCTCTGACACTCATGTTCATTTAATATACTTGTGTGTATGTTTCATCTAATTATATATGATTTAATTATTTGGTCAATTGTGATTTTTGTGGTGAATAATTGTGTTATTATGCGTTATTATGAAAGTGAATATGTGATACAGAATAAATTATGAGAAATGATAATGTGACTTCGTATATGTGTTTGATTAATTAGTGCTTTACTTGGTGTGGAAACTCTGTTTAAATCAAATTGAGTTTATTTTAACGGAGTATGATTTAAATGATGTTTTCTTGAATTTAATAAGAGTGTATTGATGAATATGTACAAATTGTTTAAAGGACAATTGATATAAACGGCGTGTGAATATATCTACAACGAAAGTGATGTGCACAAGTTATAATAAGATAACATATTGTTTCTCTTCTTGTAGATACAAAAGACATGTTTTGTAATTTTCTAATTGAAGTTATATTACCTCTAATGGATTTATTCAATGTTACAGCTCAATCGTACCATCATCATGTTAGAAGCTTTAAGGTTACCTACATGGAGTATGCTTTTATAGAGGGTAGTTCATATATGTTTCTTTCGGTTGAGCTCTTGCAAATTTTACACTTATATTACATAATGTAGTCCATATCTGTCTCTTTTGGTAGTTCATGGAGTATGCTATTATAGAGGGTAGTTTATATCTGTATCTTTTGGTTTGTATTTTATATCATCAATAGAAACCCTTCAACTAAATTTTTTTCTGAAATTGACAAACTCTAAAACATTCTGAAATGGGTCGATTTGCTCATTAAGTTCAACATATCATATTATGAAGTGAATTTTTTATTTTATTTATTTATCTGTAAAAAGGTGCTTCAGGTTGAACCAAATTACAAAGTTACTTTTCGAACCGAAGTCGACCCAACTACCCCTTTTGCCACCTCGAGCTTTGGGTGTTGTTTTACTCAGACAGGTAATACATCAAGTTGCATGATATTTGCTAACCAAAAGTGCTAGAAATGTAAACGGGTCGATTTGGTCGTCATGTTTGAATTATCATATTTTACAATGATGAAATCTGTAACTTTGATAATAAAGTGCTTTAGGTCGAACCAAATGTTACCCGATATTAACAAAGTTACTATTCCAACCCAATAGAACTAAACTTAATAGTTTCTTAGCTTTACAAAATACCAATCAAATCCTTCATTCTGGAATTTTATAAATTTTTGTTTCGTGTTGTAATGGCAATGAAATGTACCTATAATACTGAAAAATGTTTGTTTCTTTCGATTTTGCAGCCTAAATGGAACAATGCACTACTTGAAATGTTGTCGAGGTGGCATATTAGACCTTCACCATACAAAAACTCTGTGCTTTGCTACCCATTCACAAGTTCCCACACAATTACATCACATTTGTAAACATCAGATTTATCAATTGAGGGATCGCCTTGTAAAGTTCATTTACCATCCACTCAGGTATTACTCTTTATGTAGTTTTTTGCAATAACAATGTTTCTTGCATAATATAGTAAATTTCTTGGGTAGAAACTATGGCACAAATTAATAATGTGTAACGATGTAACAACGCCCATAAAAAGGGCCAGTTATGGTTAAGCGTACACTCCTCGTGATGTAAACCTTACCGCATAGATCAAACAACAATTTAGAATCTAGTAATCATGAATATAATAATCTCTTATCTTCTATATATTAAAAGGGAGTTCAAATTAAATCCCTTATCTTCGATAGGGGTATCATGTAATTCAAAACTGGCATTACATGGAAACTCGCATATTGTAGTCTTAGTTTTTGCTTGATTATATATCTATCAGGGCTCGTCAAGCATTGCACGTAGTGACAGTAGCAACGAAGCTCTTCCAATGATTCAGAATATGCAGAATTAATATACCTGAAGGATAATGTGACAACCCATTGAACTAAATATGCCAAAGAGAGGATCAGTGTGTGTCTGAAGGTGATTACGAAAGGTTCTTCTCTATTTATACTATTTATGGTAATGTTTGATTTAAAGTAATATTTATCTTTTGTGATACATCATCCTTTATCTTTGGTACTCATTTTCATAAGCTGCTTTAGTTGTACCTAGCGATAAGAGTTACGTATCTATATTTACATATGACCTTATCAGGTATTGTTCCAACTTATAAGTCCAAGCTAGATTGACATAATTTCGATATGAACATGGTCAAATTGGAGGTGGTATTCTTGACCCATTTACTTATGAGTGGTTTGACATGTGTTGTGTTTTTCTTCAAGCAAGTCAAACTTCACAAAGGGGTTGAACAACTTGAAAGTTGCCTAACTCGTACATCTTTTTGATAATCATTTTATTCGGAGATTTTTGTATTTAATGATATGAGATTTGTAATTACAAATGGCACAATCGTTTGCTATTTGTAAAAAATGATCATTAAGGTGGCATTCGGCCAACCAACACAACTCGCCTATCTTGTCACTCTAAAGTCAAAATACATATATACCTTAACAATAAGTTTTCAATACACAAACACAAAGTTTAAGAAACATGGTTAATACTGTTAGGGATGAAGGCCACATATAGAATGCCATAACTCAATTCAATGAATTTACAATTCACCTCCTACATTAGTTAATTATATGCTTTATAAACTCTGTAATATTCAAAGATATGTTATATATGTTATGCTTAAATAATGCTTTCAAGACCCTTTATAGTACTATATCACTAATGGGTATCGGATAACCTTAGAAGAATTATGTTCATGTACGATGCCTACTTTCTTTCCGTTGAAGGGTATTTCCACATAGTAAAGAAGCAACGCTGAAGAGTTCAAAAACACGATTGTAAATCACAATCTTTGTTTTCTTTACCTGCATGTGAATATAAATTAGTTTTAAGCTACTTGTGAAATGGTTTTTATCACATCATTCAATTATATTACATCGATAGTGCAAGATTTACTTTCATAATCTCGCGAATTCGCGGGTATTAAACTAGTTTCAAATTAATGTATATGTATCTATTTACATATAGTTGTTCGTGAATCGTCGAGAATGGTAGAAGGTCAATTGAATATACAAAACAGTTCAAAGTTTTTGAGACTCAACATTACAGACTTTGCTTATCGTGTCGGAATCATATAAGAATTAAGTTTAAATTTGGTCGGAAATTGCCGGGTCGTCACAGTACCTACCCGTTAAAGAAATTTCGTCCCGAAATTTGAGTGGGGTTGTCATGGCTAACAATAAACATGTTTTCATGACGAATATGAGTTGATAAATAGAGTTTTATCATCATTGAGTAATACAGATGAAACAATTCGATTATTCGAAGCGTATGAGTGAAGTTATCACAAAAGAGTGAAATGAATGAATGTAGATTCGTCATATCTTTTGACGTAGATAAGATTGATTTCCGGGATTTAAGGGATTCAAAAGAAAATCTTGGAAATCTATGAGATCTGATTCTTCGAGATTTAAGGAAATTAGGATCTCTTTAATTAAATGCGAAGATCTGCCTTGATTTCTTTATCAGATATCTTACTATAAATTAAGTTCTTCTGTCCCATTACTTTTATCATTCATATACTTTCTTTCTTAGTTTGTTCATCCAAAAGATTATGAAAATGCTTAATCCGGTTCTAATCCTTGTTCTTATTCTGACTATCGCAATGATCGTTCTTCTTTTCTAACTCCCACCGGAAGAATCTGTTTATTTCTACTATGCTCTATGGATTATTGTATTCATAATCCTCCCGTGTCTTTATGTTGCTATACGCACTGATATCCACAGTTTGTAAATTCGGTGTTGTTGTTGGGCTTTGTATTTTCTCTTATATTTTGAATCTCTTTGCCTTTTTATTATCCTCTCGACCTCTAGTAAAGCGAGCAACGGTCCAGAATTCGTAATTATGGAGTTTCGAGAAATAACTAAATAGCACGATTTGATTTGTCAAATTATCAGAATTACTGAGAATAGAGCTATCAAGAATATATTTTCTTGATATGTTCAGAAGTTAATCAGAATGAAAGAGTCATGTAACAAGGCACATGATGACGTTATAATCTTCGAATCATCATGTTCCATTTAGAAACTCAGCATGACTTACCGTAATATAATCACGTTGATCAAGTGTCATTATATTATACTAACTCATGCATCAGTTTCCAACATTACTTCAATAACATTCATATTTTAAGCTCGAAAGTTTACAGAATATAGAAACTAACAGTTTCTGTATGATGTAACACTGATAGCACGAAGAGATTAATGATTTCAGATAAGAATAGTTATAAAAATATCTTCAGAAATATGGAGGATATTTATAATGAAAGATACGATGATATATCGGAATTTCTAATATCGAAGGATGGTGAAGAAAATTTATCCGCAAGAGTTTGGAGTCAGAAGCAAGGTATTCGCTAAAGATTTCATCAGAAACAGAATCATCAGGATTCTTAATGTACAAGTTTAGTTCTTGTGATTTGTTCAGAGACTCCTTTGTAGTTTGCTCAATCAGTTTTTCAGTTTCAAACTTTTTCTGAGCTTTGCCAACATACAATTCTTTATCATCAACTTTTGGCTGTTGAGGTCGTTTACAGTTTTTGTTGCTTCATTCAACTTTTCAAAATTCAGAGTATTAATTCGCAGACTGGGTGCTTTTCAGAATTTCAGAATGGAAGATCATAGTTCTAAGAGATAAATGTTATATGGATACATATAATTGTTGATGTGGAAACGTTGCGAGACTCACCATACAGATTTGTTGATTCCCGGTAATTGGTATGGCAATTCTTGTTACAAGATGCGGATGAGTAAATGATAAGGTTTCGATAAAGATAATGATTTTTCAGAAAATTAAGGATCAACAAAATTGTTGGTAAGTTTACTACTAATGTAGTGGGACATAAACGGTTCTCCGGTACTGATGATGAAGGAATAATTGTTATGATGAGGCTTATCCGAATGAAAAATTGAAGTTGATTTGCTGGAGCTATGACAAAATTGGCTAATTTGAAAATGATTTGAAATGTTATTTTCGTTAATAACAATGCCGAAGGAGCTAGAACAGATACATGTTAATCGTTTACTCAGGTTCCGCGTGTTTTCAGGTACATAACTTTATACATCAATCTTTTCTTCCATAGATGAAGTGCGGTTGGTTCATCCTCTCGATTAAGGTATTTTCAAGGATCATGAAAGGTTTGAATCGCAGATTGTAATCGTCAAGATACAAATGAGGTTTAAGATGAAATCAAGTGGCAAACTTGAAGAATTGTTTAGTTTCATATGTTATAATCAATATTTTAATTCATTTTAATTGTCCAATGTCGGCAGTCCACAGTTGATAGTCCACAGTTGACAGTCCAATATTTCATATATAGTTTGATATATAATATTCGAATTAATTAATACGTATCGTGACCCGTGTACATGTCTCAGACTCGATCACAACTCAAAGTATATATATTATTTGAGAATCAACCTCAACCCTGTATAGAGAACTCTATCATTACTGCATATAGAGTGTCTATGGTGATTCCAAATAATATATATAGATGCGTCGATATGATATGTCAAAACCTTGTATACGTGTCCCGATATTTAAAGTGCGTAAAATAAATAACAGAAATTAAATGATGATAAATTATATGCGTAAAGTAAATAACAGAAATTAAATGACGATAAATAAAATTGCAATAATTAAATCGCGATAAATAAACTGCGATAAATAAAATGTAATCAGTTAGCTAGGAACAGTTAGCGTGGATTCTTAACAAAATTCCTCATAGTTAATTTGTTTGTTTCTAACAAATTTTATTTTATCAAATGTTTTCTTCATTATGCCACTTGTTGGATTCTGATAAATCAAAATCCAAATATGAAATTGGATGAATATGGTTATTCTGTGGTGAACGGATTTGTATATCGGTGGATGTAAGTAGGATAGTATATGATTGTTGAAACAGATTCGAAGAACGTACAATGTAACTTATTAATGTGAAATTTAAATATTCCTCGGGTATTACCTACCCGTTAAAATATTTTCACCATTAACAGTTTGTACAAGAGAATTTTTAATTACAATCTTTATGAAAACATATATACATATATATTTTCTTCAGATGTATTCATGGATTTAATGAGTTAATATGATATTAAACTCATTTGCTTTTCGGTTGGAACTAGAATAAATAATCTCTAAAACTTTAGAGATTACATATTCGCCATGTCGAACGAAGATAAATGAGGTAGAACGATACGTAGAACGAAGATCATACTCAAAGTACAGATGATGATATTGAAGCATGGATTGTTGATGGTACTGGTGTTGTTATTGATGGTACTGTTGGTGCCGGTGATGTTGCTGAAGCTGGTACATTTTTCACCATATTCTTCGAATTGATTATTCGAGCGCGAAGTTCGTTGACTTATTACTCCAGGATGATTGTCGGTCGGAACGAGCGGATGAATAAGGTTCAGAATTGTGGATAGAATATAATCTTGTCGAGTTACCCTGGAAATGAGACTGAAAATCGTGTCTCGAACAGGTTCGCCGGTAAACGCTTCAGGTTCATTGTCAAGAGGTGAATTCGGTTGGTGGAAGGGATTGCCTTCTGCGCGTTTCCATTAATTAAGTCGACTACGAACCCATCAGATGAATTGATAATGGCTGATTGGTTGATTCATGCCGGTGACAATGTTTTCGGAGCTTTGGTGAACATCTATGTCGGAATAGTTGTCGGAATAATTATCGGAATAGCTATCGGAATCCGAGGGACTCGAACTGGTTGAGGGATTCATCTCGTACGATCAGATGAAGGATTTTTGATAAGAAATAGATTATAGGATGTAGATTAATACCCTGCAATACATAATTTACTTATGCATATATAATACTAAAATCCCATAAGTTACGGAGGAATCTACGGAAACTGTCAGACAAAGTCTACAGTAACAGATATGCTAAGATATGAATTAACAGATATGCTAAGATACGAATTTTGTCTATACACTATTCATGCAATCATTGCAGTATGATGTGTCTAGACTAAGAATGATAAGCAGGTAATTTCCTAAGGATAATAAGTAGATGATTTTCGACACGAATGATAAGCAAAACTTTTGACATGCAGACACGGTCGAAGTCCAGACTTACTAATGCATCCTAACGACTATCAGTTAGACACACTAATGCAAGACTTGGTTCGCTAAGACTACCGCTCTGATACCAACTGTGATGACCCGTCCTAATCCATCCGGACGAAGTCCATATCGATTATAAACGATTCACAACAGTTGATTACATCGCGAGGTACTTGACCTCTATATGATACATTTTACAAACATTGCATTCGTTTTTGAAAAGACAATATTTCATTACATTGAAAGTTGACGGCGTGCATACCATTTTATAATATATCTAACTATAACTGACTTAATAATAATCTTGATGAACTCAACGACTCGAATGCAATGTCTTTTGAAATATGTCGTGAATGACTCCAAGTAATATCTTTAAAATGAGTAAATGCACATCGGAAGATTTCTTTATATATCTAACTGTAGTGATCCGAACTTTTCCATGTTTATATATATTAATTGAGATTGATATTTACATGATTAAATGTTTCCAACATGTTAAGCAATCAAACTTGTTAAGACTTGATTAATTGAAATATGTTTCATATAGACAATTGACCACCCAAATTGACCGGCGATTCACGAACGTTAAAACTTGTAAAAACGACATGACGATATATATATGGATATACATATGGTTAACATGAGATTATGATAAGTAAGTATCTCCATAAGTATATTAACAATGAGTTATATACATATAAACAAGACTACTAACTTAAGGATTTCGAAACGAGACATATATGTAACGATTATCGTTGTAACGACATTTAAATGTATATATATCATATTAAGATATATTAATATATCATAATATCATGATAATATAATAATTTAACATCTCATTAGATATAATAAACAATGGGTTAACAACATTAATTGAGATCGTTAACTTAAAGGTTTCAAAACAACACTTATATGTAACGACTAACGATGACTTAACGACTCAGTTAAAATGTATATACATGTAGTGTATTTAGATGTATTAAAATACTTTTGGAAGACTTCAAGACATATATCAAAACACTCATACTTAACGGAAATTGTTACAGTTACTTTTCCATTCTTTTCTTTCATCAAGAATTCTAGTCGTATTCTTACCCGTATTATACACAGCTTCAAAACGTACTTACTATGAGTATATACCAATAGCAACTAGCATGGGATTCCACTCTTGATTATGTCATGTATGACTAATCAATTTTAACTTCTACCATGAGCTAGTCAACTAACTAGAACTCCTTTTAACTCCACTCACCACTCACCAATTACCACTCATCATTCACTCCATTTCACTTCCAATTCTCTTTCTAATTCTCTCTCAACACACACACACTATTATGAACGTATTTTTCCAGTAGTTAATCATCATCTTCATCAAAAATCACTTCAAGAATCAAGCTATAATCATCATACGAAGAACACTTCAAGAACACTTCAAAAATCCCTTCAAGTTTACTAATTTACTTCCAAGCTTTCTAATCCATTCCAAGTAATCATCTAAGATCAAGAAACCTTTGTTATATACAGTAGGTTATCTTTCTTATTCAAGGTAATATTCATATTCAAACTTTGATTCAATTTCTGTAACTATAAACTATCTTAATTCGAGTAAAAATCTTACTTGAACTTGTTTTTGTGTCATGATCCTACTTCAAGAACTTTCAAGCCATCCAAGATCCTTTGAAGCTAGATCATTTCTTGTCACTTCCAGTAGGTTTACCTACTAAACTTGAGGTAGTAATGATGTTCATAACATCATTCGATTCATCTATATAAAACTATCTTATTCGAAGGTTTAAACTCGTAATCACTAGAACATAGTTTAGTTAATTCTAAACTTGTTCGCAAACAAAAGTTAATCCTTCTAACTTGACTTTTAAAATTAACTACACACATGTTCTATATCTATATGATATGCTAACTTAATGATTTAAAACCTGGAAACACGAAAAACACCGTAAAATCGGATTTACGCCGTCGTAGTAACACCGCGGGCTGTTTTGGGTTAGTTAATTAAAAACTATGATAAACTTTGATTTAAAAGTTGTTATTATGAGAAAATGATTTTTATTATGAACATGAAACTATATCCAAAAATTATGGTTAAACTCAAAGTGGAAGTATGTTTTCTAAAATGGTCTTCTAGACGTCGTTCTTTCGACTGAAATGACTACCTTTACAAAAACGACTTGTAACTTATTTTTCCGACTATAAACCTATACTTTTTCTGTTTAGATTCATAAAATAGAGTTCAATATGAAACCATAGCAATTTGATTCACTCAAAACGGATTTAAAATGAAGAAGTTATGGGTAAAACAAGATTGGATAATTTTTCTCATTTTAGCTACGTGAAAATTGGTAACAAATCTATTCCAACCATAACTTAATCAACTTGTATTGTATATTATGTAATCTTGAGATACCATAGACACGTATACAATGTTTCGACCTATCATGTCGACACATCTATATATATTTCGGAACAACCATAGACACTCTATATGTGAATGTTGGAGTTAGCTATACAGGGTTGAGGTTGATTCCAAAATATATATAGTTTGAGTTGTGATCAATACTGAGATACGTATACACTGGGTCGTGGATTGATTCAAGATAATATTTATCGATTTATTTCTGTACATCTAACTGTGGACAACTAGTTGTAGGTTACTAACGAGGACAGCTGACTTAATAAACTTAAAAACATCAAAATATATTAAAAGTGTTGTAAATATATTTTAAACATACTTTGATATATATGTATATATTGTTATAGGTTCGTGAATCAACCAGTGGCCAAGTCTTACTTCCCGACAAAGTAAAAATATGTGAAAGTGAGTTATAGTCCCACTTTTAAAATCTAATATTTTTGGGATGAGAATACATGCAGGTTTTATAAATGATTTACAAAATAGACACAAGTACGTGAAACTACATTCTATGGTTGAATTATCGAAATCGAATATGCCCCTTTTTATTAAGTCTGGTAATCTAAGAATTAGGGAACAGACACCCTAATTGACGCGAATCCTAAAGATAGATCTATTGGGCCTAACAAACCCCATCCAAAGTACAGGATGCTTTAGTACTTCGAAATTTATATCATATCCGAAGGGTGTTCCGGAATGATGGGGATATTCTTATATATGCATCTTGTTAATGTCGGTTACCAGGTGTTCACCATATGAATGATTTTTATCTCTATGTATGGGATGTGTATTGAAATATGAAATCTTGTGGTCTATTATTATGATTTGATATATATAGGTTAAACCTATAACTCACCAACATTTTTGTTGACGTTTAAAGCATGTTTATTCTCAGGTGAATACTAAGAGCTTCCGCTGTTGCATACTAAAATAAGGACAAGATTTGGAGTCCATGTTTGTATGATATTGTGTAAAAACTGCATTCAAGAAACTGATTTCGATGTAACATATTTGTATCGTAAACCATTATGTAATGGTCGTGTGTAAACAGGATATTTTAGATTATCATTATTTGATAATCTACGTAAAGCTTTTTAAACCTTTATTTATGAAATAAAGGTTATGGTTTGTTTTAAAAATGAATGCAGTCTTTGAAAAACGTCTCATATAGAGGTCAAAACCTCGCAACGAAATCAATTAATATGGAACGTTTTTAATCAATAAGAACGGGACATTTCAGTTGGTATCCGAGCGTTGGTCTTAGAGAACCAGAAAATTTGCATTAGTGTGTCTTATCGAGTTTGTTAGGATGCATTAGTGAGTCTGGACTTCGACCGTGTTTTCTTTAAAAATGATTGCTTAACATTTTTGTTGGAAACTATATATTTTTAACATATGAATATTATGTGATATATTAATCTCTTAACGTGTTTGATATTATGTGATAGATGTCTACCTCTAGAACAAGTTCCATTGACTCACCTAATAATAATGAAGAGTCAAATGTAAATTGGAATGATTCGTGGACTGATTCACAAGTTTCCGAAGAGGAACCGGAAGAAGAGTCGGAACCAGAAGAAGAATCGGAACCGGAAGAAGAATCGGAACCGGAAGAAGAAATAGAACCGGTGGGGGAAATAATAAAACGGTTAAGTAAAAGAAAATCCTCAACCAACCGACCAAGGTTAATTATGGTCAATGGTGTTTCCGCCAAGGAAGCAAAATATTGGGAGGATTACCAATTCTCCGATGAATCGGATTCCGACGAGAATTCCGATGATGTTATAGAAATTACCCCAACTGAATTTAAAAAGGCAAAAGAAAATAATAAGGGAAAGGGCATAAAAATAGAGAAATCTAATTCCAACCCCGATGAACTTTATATGTATCGTCAACCCCCGAAGTCCTTAAGTTGTAACAATGACCCGGGAACCTCTAAACCACCAGGTTTTTCTAAACCAATGTGGATAACGACGGCTCGTATTAGGGGAACATCATATATCCCTAGAAACTTGGCAAAACGAACCAAAACCGAACAAGAAGAAACGAGCGAGTCGGAATAAGATAGTTATATTCGTGTGGTGTAATATATGTAATATAGTGTGCTTATGCTTTATGATATATGTAAAAATTGCTTGTATTAATAAGTATTTTTTTTTATGAATTTAACTCTTGTCTATTTTACAGTATAAAAACACAAAATGGATAGACAACCCAATATTTTAAGAGACCTACCCGGAGACATGATTGATGAAATCTTGTCTAGAGTCGGTCAGAATTCCTCGGCACAACTATTTAAGGCGAGATCAGTTTGTAAGACATTCGAAGAACGTTCCAAGAATGCCTTGGTTTATAAAAGGCTTTCGTTCGGAAGATGGGGAATATCACATTGGGAAATCCATAAGTTACGATGTGTTTACTTTGACGCATATATTGCGGGGAACCCAAATGCTATTTTACGCAACGGGTTAAGAAATTATTTTGACTCAGTATATCCGAATATAGGACTTCGTGATTTAGAAAAAGCGGCTAACATGCAACATAAAGAAGCATGTTATGCTTACGGGTTAGTAATGTTCGCTTCTCACCAAAGTGAGAACAAGAACATCGGGCTACAACTATTAAACAAAACGTTCCCACAAGTGACGGAGTCGGTAATTGGGGTAAGAAATGAGGTTTTTAGGTTATTACGAGACTGTTGGTCATTACGTAACCCTCGTCCCTTTGATGACGTTACAACACGCTGTCTTATCAACGGCCATAACGGTTATGTTCCACAAGACCAAGGATGGGAAGTAGTCCTAGTAAAACCAGAATGCATGACTTGTTTCTGGACGTATGAATTACGTGTCTTTATTGCCTTTGCTGAACGACTTGTGTACTAGCTAGAATTATCTTCACAACTATCTTGTATCAAAGTTATTGTGTGCTATATTTCATGCTTTATGTAAAATAAGCGGTATTGTAAGTTTGTAAAATATTGTATAAAAGTTTGAACGCGAAATATTATTACAATCAGTTTTTCATATAGAATTGTAGTAGTTGAATTGTATATTAGCTACTAAGTATGAACTTAACGGGTAGGTACTACCCGAATTTAAACTTATAAAACGCTAATATGAAGAAAAAGCTTTTATAAATGAGTTCATATTATGCTACGAAATACTATTAACTACTCTTAATATTCTGTATGATTAACTTGTT
Organism: Rutidosis leptorrhynchoides; assembly: GCF_046630445.1. Classification (NCBI taxonomy): domain Eukaryota; kingdom Viridiplantae; phylum Streptophyta; class Magnoliopsida; order Asterales; family Asteraceae; genus Rutidosis; species Rutidosis leptorrhynchoides. Next base: position 325,519,000 of record NC_092341.1, read on the forward strand.
CCATTTGACTATTTTGAAGGAAATGGCACCGACTACTCGACACACCGTGAATATGAATGAAGAGGAATTCCGTACTTTTCTAGCTTCAAACATAGCCGCAGTACAGGCTGCGCTACATACCAACAATAACCTTGGATCTGGCAGTACAGGAAATCGTGTAGGATGCACCTACAAAGAATTCACTGCCTGCAAACCTTTGGAATTTGATGGAACCGAAGGACCGATCGGATTGAAACGGTGGACCGAGAAGGTCGAATCGGTGTTTGCCATAAGTAAGTGTACTGAAGAGGACAAAGTGAAGTACGCTACGCATACCTTCACAGGTTCTGCGTTAACATGGTGGAATACCTATCTAGAGCAAGTGGGACAAGATGATGTGTACGCACTACCGTGGTCAGCATTCAAGCACTTGATGAACGAGAAGTACCGTCCCAGAACCGAGGTCAATAAGCTCAAGACAGAACTTAGAGGGTTACGAACCCAAGGATTTGATATTACCACGTACGAAAGACGATTCACAGAATTGTGCCTATTGTGTCCGGGAGCATTCGAAGATGAGGAAGAGAAGATCGACGCGTTTGTGAAAGGATTACCGGAAAGAATCCAAGAAGATATAAGTTCACACGAGCCCGCCTCCATACAACAGGCATGTAGAATGGCTCACAAACTAGTGAACCAGATTGAAGAAAGAATTAAAGAACAGACTGCTGAAGAGGCCAATGTGAAGCAAGTCAAAAGAAAGTGGGAGGAAAACGGTGATAAGAATCACCAATACAACAACAACAGCAATTACAACAATAATCGCAACAATTATCCCAACAATCGCAACATCAATCGCAACTACAACAAACGGCCCAACAACAACAACAACAACAACAGCAACTACAACAATCATCCCAACAACAATAATAACCGCAACAACAACAACAATCAGAAGCAGCTATGCCAAAGGTGTGAAAAGTATCACTCGGGGTTCTGCACCAAATTTTGCAACAAGTGTAAAAGAAATGGTCATAGCGCGGCGAAGTGTGAGGTCTACGGACCAGGGGTTAATAGAACGAAAGGAACAAATGGTGTCAGAACGAGTAATGGCGGAGCAAGTAGTGTCGGAGCAAGTTATGCCAATGTAGTTTGTTATAAATGTGGAAAACCGGGCCACATTATTAGAAATTGCCCGAACCAGGAGAACACGAATGGACAAGGCCGCGGAAGAGTTTTCAATATTAATGCGGTAGAGGCACAGGAAGACCCGGAGCTTGTTACGGGTACGTTTCTTATTGACAATAAATCTGCTTACGTTTTATTTGATTCGGGTGCGGATAGAAGCTATATGAGTAGAGATTTTTGTGCTAAATTAAGTTGTCCATTGACGCCTTTGGATAGTAAATTTTTACTCGAATTAGCAAATGGTAAATTAATTTCAGCAGATAATATATGTCGGAATCGGGAAATTAAACTGGTTAGCGAAACATTTAAGATTGATTTGATACCAGTAGAGTTAGGGAGTTTTGATGTGATAATCGGTATGGACTGGTTGAAAGAAGTGAAAGCAGAGATCGTTTGTTACAAAAATGCAATTCGCATTACACGAGAAAAAGGAAAACCCTTAATGGTGTACGGAGAAAAGGGCAACACGAAGCTACATATTATTAGTAATTTGAAGGTACAAAAACTAATAAGAAAAGGTTGCTATGCTGTTCTAGCACACGTCGAGAAAGTACAAACTGAAGAAAAGAGCATCAATGATGTTCCCATTGCAAAAGAATTTCCCGATGTATTTTCGAAAGAATTACCGGGATTACCCCCACATCGATCCGTTGAATTTCAAATAGATCTTGTACCAGGAGCTGCACCAATAGCTCGTGCTCCTTACAGACTCGCACCCAGCGAGATGAAAGAACTGCAAAGCCAATTACAAGAACTTTTAGAGCGTGGTTTCATTCGACCAAGCACATCACCGTGGGGAGCTCCTGTTTTGTTTGTCAAGAAGAAAGATGGTACATTCAGGTTGTGTATCGACTACCGAGAGTTGAACAAACTTACCATCAAGAAGCGCTACCCACTACCGAGAATCGACGACTTATTTGATCAACTACAAGGCTCATCTGTTTATTCAAAGATTGACTTACGTTCCGGGTATCATCAAATGCGGGTGAAAGAAGATGATATTCCAAAGACTGCTTTCAGAACACGTTACGGTCATTACGAGTTTATGGTCATGCCGTTTGGTTTAACTAATGCACCAGCTGTGTTCATGGATCTTATGAACCGAGTGTGTGGACCATACCTTGACAAGTTTGTCATTGTTTTCATTGATGACATACTTATTTACTCAAAGAATGACCAAGAACACGGTGAACATTTGAGAAAGGTGTTAGAAGTATTGAGGAAGGAAGAATTGTACGCTAAGTTTTCAAAGTGTGCATTTTGGTTGGAAGAAGTTCAATTCCTCGGTCACATAGTGAACAAAGAAGGTATTAAGGTGGATCCGGCAAAGATAGAAACTGTTGAAAAGTGGGAAACCCCGAAAACTCCGAAACACATACACCAGTTTTTAGGACTAGCTGGTTACTACAGAAGGTTCATCCAAGACTTTTCCAGAATAGCAAAACCCTTGACTGCATTAACGCATAAAGGGAAGAAATTTGAATGGAATGATGAACAAGAGAAAGCGTTTCAGTTATTGAAGAAAAAGCTAACTACGGCACCTATATTGTCATTGCCTGAAGGGAATGATGATTTTGTGATTTATTGTGACGCATCAAAGCAAGGTCTCGGTTGTGTATTAATGCAACGAACGAAGGTGATTGCTTATGCGTCTAGACAATTGAAGATTCACGAACAAAATTATACGACGCATGATTTGGAATTAGGCGCAGTTGTTTTTTGCATTAAAGACTTGGAGGCACTACTTATATGGGGTCAAAAGTATTATATATACCGAC